>NC_140015.1:26368487-26662459 GCF_964263955.1 Coregonus lavaretus | reverse complement strand
TGTGTGCCCTCAGGCCACTACTCTACTACCACATATCTACAATACAAAATGTATGTGTGCATGTGTTATCATGTATATGTGTATGCGTGTGTTTGTGCCTGTGTGTGTGTCTCTTCACAGTCCCCGCTGTTCGATAAGGTGTATTTTTATCTGTTTTTTAAATCTGATTCTACTGCTTGCATCAGTTACCTGATGTGGAATAGAGTTCAATGTAACCGTGGCTCTATGTAGCACTGTGCACCTCCCATAGTCTTCTCTGGACTTTGGGATTGTGAAGAGACCTCTGGCGGCATGTTTTGTGGGGTAAGCATGAGTGTCTGAGCTGTGTGCTAGTAGTTTAAATAGACACCTCACTGCATTCAGCATGTCAACACTTCTTACAAAAACAAGTAGCGATGAAGTCAATCTCTCCTCCACTTTGAGCCATGAGAGATTGACATGCATATTATTAATGTTAGCTCTCCATGCACATTTAGGGACCAGCCGTGCTGCCCTGTTCTGAGCCAATTGTAAGTCCCTCTTTGTGGCACCTGACCACACGACTGGACAGTAGTCCAGGTGCGACAAAACTAGGGCCTGTAGGACTTGCCTTGTTGATAGTGTTGTTAAGAAGGCAGAGCAGTGCTTTATTATGGACAGACTTCTCCCTGTCTTAGCTACTGTTGTATTAACATGTTTTGAATTTACAATCCAGGGTTACTCCAAGCAGTTATCACCTCAACTTGCTCAATTTCCACATTATTCATTACAAGATTTAGTTGAGGTTTAGGGTTTAGTGAATGATTTGTCCCATATACAATGCTTTTAGTTTTTGAAATGTTTAGGACTAACTTATTTCTTGCCAACCATTCTGAAACTGAGCAGCTCTTTGTTAAGTGTTGCAGTAATTTCACTCGCTGTAGTAGCTGACGTGTAAAATGTTGAGACATCCGCATACACAGACACACTGGCTTTACTCAAAGCCAGTGGCATGTCATTAGTAAAGATTGAAAAAAGTAAGGGGCCTAGACAGCTGCCCTGGGGAATTCCTGATTCTACCTGGATTATGTTGGAGAGGCTTCTATTAAAGAACACCCTCTGTGTTCTGTTAGACAGGTAACTATTTATCCACAATATAGCAGTGGGTGTAAAACCATAACACAAGTTTTTCCAGCAGCCACACTGAAGTCTAACAAAACAGCTCCCACAATCTTTTTATCATTTGTCTCTCTCAGTAATTTGTGTAAGTGCCTTGCATGTTGAATGTCCTTCCCTATAAGCGTACTGAAAGTCTGTTGTCAATTTGTTTACTGTAAAATAGCATTGCATCTGGTCAAACACAATTTTTTCTAAACGTTTTCTAAGGGTTGGTAACAGGCTGATTGGTCAGCTATTTGAGCCAGTAAAGGGGGTTTTACTATTCTTGGGTAGCGGAATGACCATTGCTTCCCTCCAGGCCTGAGGGCACACACTTTCTTGTAGGCTTAGATTGAAGATATGGCAAATAGGAGTGGCAATATCGTCCGCTATTATCCTCAGTAATTTTCCATCCAAGTCATCAGACCCAGGTGAATTGTCATTGTTGATAGACAACTATAATCTTTTCACCTCTTCCACACTCACTTTTCCCAATTCAAAATTACAATGCTTGTCTTTCATAATTTGGTCAGTTATACTTTGATGTGTAGTGTCAGGATTTGTTGCTGGTATGTCATGCCTAAGTTTGCTAATCTTGCCAATAACAAAATCATTAAAGTAGTTGGCAATATCAGTGGGTTTTGTGATGAATGAGCCATCTGGTTCAATGAATGATTAGGGCTGAGTTAGCCTTTTTGGCCAGAATTTCATTTAAGGTGCTCCAAAGCTTTTTACTATCATTATGGTTAGTGACAGGGACTGGCTGGTTGGAAGCCTGCTTTTTCATTAGCTTTATGGCGTGGGTCTGTGGAGTCTAGGGCCTCTCTCTGTCATGAGCCCTCTCACTCCACCGGGTTACCACCTTAATTTGTTTCCACTATCTTCCACTCTCTCTACTCAGCCTAACTAGCTCCACCTGTCCCTGCTCTGCTCTGCTCTAATTACTCTGCCAGCTGCGCTGCATTACCCACTAACCTCTCCCAGTATTTAAAGCCCTGTCTTTCAGCTCTCCTTTGTCAGATCGTCTGCAAAGCTCACATCCGGAACCTGTTTGCTCACGCTTCTGGCTCACCCTTGTTTTGTGACCCCGGACCTGCCTGATTCTTGGATACTCTTCTGCCCCAGGGAAACCAGACCTGCTTTCTGCCATAACGACTCCTGACTACTCTTCTATCCCGGTAATTCTGACCAGCCTTCTGCCTTGCTACAACGTATTTGGATTTCCCTTGAACTGTACTGCTGCCTTGTTTCATCCGCCCCGTTGTGTCTGTGTTTCCCCCCCCCAGGACTTCTGGACCACCCACCACCGGCGTCATAGGACGCATCGCTGCCACTGGGGGGGGCACAGACCCAGCACATTGGACGGGATCCCTGTTACCCCTGGAGCCTTCACTCACTCCCTACTTCCCTTTTCCCTTAAGTTTTAATAAACTTTCTGGTGTGACGCAATTGTGGTCCTCTGGTCGTCTGTCTGAACCGTGACAGTACGATCTGACCATCATGGACTCAGCGCACACTTCCCCCGACATGGAAACCGACGAACCTGAGCAACCCACTGCCATGCTACGCCTGGAACACACTGAGAGAGGGCTAGCCCGCATGAGCGGCGACATCACCTCTCTGCTTCAGGTCGGCCACCAACAGCATCAGCAGTTCCAGCAGCACCAGCAGCAGTTCCAGCAGCAGCAACAACAACTCGCCATGATCATCCAACTCCTCACCAACCTTACCCCAGCCACTCCGCCCACCGGCCCGTTTCCAGGCAGTCTGCCCACCAGCCCTGCCTCCGAGTTACCTGCCCCGGTCATTGCAGCCGCTGCTCCGGAACCCAAGATTGGAAACCCCGAGCGGTTCAACGGCGATTCTACCCAGGTCCGGCCATTCCTGACTAGCTGCCGACTTCAGTTCTCCTTGCAGCCAAGGACCTTCGCCACGGAGGGGGCTAAAGTTGGGTATGCCATCACTCACCTGACGGGCCGAGCTCGACTCTGGGGAACAGCAGAGTTCGAACGTCAAACCCCCGCATGTGCAACCTTCGACCTGTTTGCTGAGGAGATGCTGAAGGTGTTTGACCTGGATTCACCAACCGCAGAGGCGTCTCGTGAACTGTTCAGTATTCGACAAGGCAGACGTACAGTCGCAGACCATTCCATCGACTTCCGAACCCTGGCAAGACGAAGTTCTTGGAACACACCATCGTTGGTGGACGCGTTCTTCCATAGCTTGGCTGACTATATCAAGGACGAGTTGGTCTCCCATGAACTGCCTTCCACTCTTGATGAAGCCATCGCACTGACTGTCCGGATCGACAGAAGGATACAGACCCGTCGTCGTGAGAGGGGGCGCCAAGGTCCACCAACTACCGGCATTCGGAGAGATCCGACTGGGCTCCTGTCATCTACTGCCACTCACCCAAGTCAGCTTGATCAGTCTGAGCCTATGGAGATTGGGCGAGCCTCTCTCACTCCTGCAGAGCGCCAGCGCCGCTTCACCTCAAACCTCTGCCTCTATTGTGGAGGTGATGGACATCGTGTGGTAACCTGCCCTTTAAAAGCCGAAGCTCACCGGGCATAGGGGGAGTCCGGTTGAGCTCAATGACCATCCAGTCCTCCGACCGCAAACCCCTGCTGCAAGTTCACCTCCGCCTCTCTGACTCAACTCACACCCTGGCTGCTCTGGTGGATTCTGGCGCCGAAGCCAACATAATGGACATCAAGCTGGCACGCCAACTGGGACTGGAGAACCTCCGTTTGACACCTCCTATTCCTGCCCGGGCACTGGACGGACACTTACTCGGGTCGGTCACTCATGTCACGGCCCCGGTCTCGATGGGTCTGTCCGGAAACCATCAAGAAACTATCCAGTTTCACCTGCTCCCCTCTCCAGGCCAACCCCTCATCCTGGGTTACCCATGGCTCCGCCGGCACAACCCTCAGCTCGACTGGGTGACCGGGGTGATCAGGGAGTGGGGAGAGGACTGCCACCGAACCTGCCTGCTTGCTGCCGCACTACCCCCTCGGCCAGTACCTACTAACTCCGCTCCTGACCTCTCCAATGTCCCAGAATGCTACCATGGTCTCAGAGAAGTGTTTAACAAAGCAAGAGCCACATCTCTGCCCCCTCACCGACCGTACGACTGTGCCATCGACCTCCTCCCTGGAACAGCCCCTCCCAAGGGCCGTCTTTATTCGTTGTCTGCTCCTGAAAGAAAGTCCATGGAGGACTACATCAATGACTCTCTGTCCGCAGGATTAATCCGTTCATCTTCATCTCCTGCTGGTGCTGGCTTCTTCTTTGTGGGGAAGAGGGACGGATCTCTTCGCCCCTGCATCGACTACAGGGGACTCAACGACATCACAGTGAAGAACCGTTACCCTCTGCCTCTGCTCACCTCTGCTTTTGAGTTGCTCCAGGGAGCCACTGTTTTTACCAAGTTGGATCTCAGAAACGCTTACCACCTAGTGCGGATCCGGGAGGGAGATGAATGGAAAACCGCATTCAATACACCCACAGGCCACTACGAGTATCTGGTTATGCCTTTTGGCCTCACCAATGCTCCTGCTGTGTTCCAGGCTCTAGTGAATGATGTACTGCGGGACATGTTAAACAAGTTTGTCTTCGTTTACCTGGATGACATCTTAATCTACTCCAGAAACCTGTCTGAACACACCCGCCATGTCCAGCAAGTCCTTCATCGTCTTCTGGAGAATTCCCTCTACGCCAAGGCAGAGAAATGTGAGTTTCACGTCAAGACAGTGGCCTTCCTGGGGTACATAGTGGCAGAGGGAAGTATCCAAATGGATCCTGCCAAAGTATCAGCAGTCACTTCATGGCCAGTTCCGGAGAACAGAAAGAAGCTGCAACAGTTTCTGGGGTTTGCTAACTTCTATAGAAAGTTTATCCGGAACTACAGTACCGTTGCTGCCCCTCTCACTGCTCTAACCAGCACCAAGCAACCCTTCACCTGGACCCCAGCAGCCGACAAAGCCTTCAGTACCCTCAAGGTAAGGTTCACCTCCGCTCCCATCCTCCAGATGCCTGATGTGGACCGGCAATTCATTGTGGAGGTGGACGCCTCGGATGTGGGAGTTGGTGCTGTGATTTCTCAGTGGGCTGCGGAGGATAGGAAGCTCCATCCCTGTGCCTTTTTCTCACGTCGGTTGTCCCCCTCTGAGTGCAATTACGACATAGGGAACCGAGAGCTGCTGGCTGTGAAGCTTGCCTTGGAGGAGTGGCGTCACTGGCTGGAGGGGTCCACCATTCCATTTCTCGTTTGGACCGATCATAAGAACTTGGAGTACATCCGCACGGCCAAACGGTTGAACTCCAGGCAGTCCCGCTGGGCCCTGTTCTTCACCAGGTTTAATTTCACTCTGTCATACCGGCCTGGATCACGCAACACCAAGCCAGACGCCCTCTCCCGTCAATTCCAGAAGGATGACACCCCCTCCAAGGATCCTGTGTCGATTCTGCCAAGTCCCTGCATCGTAGCAGCTCTGACCTGGGATGTTGAGGAACAGGTGCTGGAAGCTCTCCGTAACCAGCCAGGTCCCAGCACTTGCCCAGCTGACCGCCTTTTTGTCCCCGAAAACCTGAGGTCCCAGGTCGTTCAGTGGGGACATGACTCCCGCCTTGCTTGTCACCCTGGCTCCACCCGCACTTACAACCTGCTCGCCCAGAGGTTCTGGTGGCCCTCTCTGAGAAAGGATGTACGGGAATTCGTCCAAGCCTGCCCCATCTGCAACCAACACAAGTCGTCCTGCCAGCCCCCAGCCGGATTGCTGCAGCCCCTGCCTGTGCCCAGACGTCCCTGGTCTCACATCGCCCTTGACTTTGTCACGGGGCTGCCCCCTTCAAGTGGCATGACCGTCATTCTCACCATAGTTGACCGATTCAGCAAGATGGCACACTTCATTCCCCTCCCCAAGCTCCCAACCGCCAAGGAGACCGCCCAGGTGGTCCTGGAACACGTCTTCCGGATCCACGGACTGCCAAAGGATGTAGTTTCTGACCGTGGTCCACAATTCTCCTCCGCTTTTTGGAAGGAGTTCTGTCACCTGCTGGGAGCCACAGTCAGTCTGACTTCCGGATTCCATCCCCAATCCAATGGGCAGTCAGAGCGGGCAAATCAGGAGCTCGAGAAGGCACTGCGATGCATGACTTCACGCAACCCCCACTCCTGGTCGCAGCAATTGACATGGGTGGAGTACGCACACAATTCTCTGACCTGCTCTGCCATCGGTATGTCCCCTTTCCAATGTGTTTATGGATACCAGCCTCCTCTATTTGCCAGCCAGGAAGGGGAGGTTACTTGCCCATCTGCACTTGCTTTTGCCCGTCGATGTCGCCGCACCTGGTCACAAGCCCGAGCCACACTCCTCAGATCCGTTGCCAGCTACACTACCGGGGCCAACCGTCGGAGAATTCCTGCTCCCACCTACCATGTTGGTCAAAGGGTGTGGTTGTCATCGAAGAACCTGCCACTCAGGGTGGAGTCGCAAAAGCTGGCACCTCGGTTCATTGGCCCATTCCCTATTATAAGAGTGATTAGCCCAACTGCTGTCCGGCTCCAACTGCCTAATTCCATGAGGGTGCACCCCACTTTCCATGTGTCTAAGATTAAGCCCATTCATGAGAGTCCGCTGGTCCCTGCTGCGCCTTGTCCTCCTCCTCCACGGCTCGTCGATGGTGGTCTGGTTTACACCGTCCGCCGCCTGCTTCGGTCCAGACGGAGGGGTAGGGGTCTCCAGTACCTCATTGACTGGGAGGGTTATGGACCTGAGGAAAGGACCTGGGTGCCAGCTAGTCGGATTGTGGATAGGACTCTCATCACCGCCTTCCACCAACGGCATCCTGATCAACCTGCAATCCGTAGGGGCCGCCCCAGAGGGGTCCCTAACCGTCCTGCCCGCTCGGCTTCCTGTCCTGTGCCTGATCCTGTCTCGGGACCTGTCCCATCTCCCGACCACGGCCCTCCGGCTTCCTCTGAGGATGAGGACGTTCACTCGGACCGTTCGGAGGAGTTCTAGCCCTCCTCCGGCTCCCCTCCTCCCGCCCGGCGTGGTGTTGCTCTTGGGACTTCTGGGGCCGTCCCTTGGGGGGGGGGTTCTGTCATGAGCCCTCTCACTCCACCGGGTTACCACCTTAATTTGTTTCCACTATCTTCCACTCTCTCTACTCAGCCTAACTAGCTCCACCTGTCCCTGCTCTGCTCTGCTCTAATTACTCTGCCAGCTGCGCTGCATTACCCACTAACCTCTCCCAGTATTTAAAGCCCTGTCTTTCAGCTCTCCTTTGTCAGATCGTCTGCAAAGCTCACATCCGGAACCTGTTTGCTCACGCTTCTGGCTCACCCTTGTTTTGTGACCCCGGACCTGCCTGATTCTTGGATACTCTTCTGCCCCAGGGAAACCAGACCTGCTTTCTGCCATAACGACTCCTGACTACTCTTCTATCCCGGTAATTCTGACCAGCCTTCTGCCTTGCTACAACGTATTTGGATTTCCCTTGAACTGTACTGCTGCCTTGTTTCATCCGCCCCGTTGTGTCTGTGTTTCCCCCCCCCAGGACTTCTGGACCACCCACCACCGGCGTCATAGGACGCATCGCTGCCACTGGGGGGGGCACAGACCCAGCACATTGGACGGGATCCCTGTTACCCCTGGAGCCTTCACTCACTCCCTACTTCCCTTTTCCCTTAAGTTTTAATAAACTTTCTGGTGTGACGCAATTGTGGTCCTCTGGTCGTCTGTCTGAACCGTGACACTCTCTTTTCCCTTCTCTCTCTCTCTTCCTCTTTCTCTCTCCCATGCACAGGCCTACTCCTGTCCCTCTGCAGTCAGACAAGTGTAAATCACAGTGAACACACTCTCATAAACCAGAGACTTGAGGCCACACCTCACCCTACTCCTCTACACCAACCCACAGCCCACCTTCCTCTCTCTCTCTAATTGCGCCTCATATCCTCTTCACCTTATCCTGTCTCCGTCTTGTTACACTTTTTCACGCCTCGCTCTCACATCTCCAAACCCTTTTTTCGTGTCTCCCTTGCTCACAGCCTCTTTTACTCTTCTGCTTCACTCCATCCCTTTCACACAACTCTCTCTCTCCTTCTCACCCGCTCCCACTCTATCTCTCTATGTCTCCCTCGATACCTCTCTGTCTCTTTTGCTACCTGCCCATTCTCTCTCTCAGCATAAAGTACACAGATACACGGTACACACAAGTGACAGAAATACAGCATTCCAAATTCAGTCTAAGGGTGTTCACTACGGCAACAAAAGAGAAAATACACACAAAAAAAGGCAAAGCAATCGCAGCAGAAATGGGAGAGTGTGTCTATCTGAGTGTGAGAAAAAGAGAATGTGTGTGTTCAGTATAGACAGGTGCGCACGAGAGAGAGAGAGAGAGAGAGAGAGAGAGAGAGAGAGAGAATGTACAGTGCTTTGGTCATCTCCAGTCTACACACGCACAGGGGACCTACATCACAGAGCCAGGAGAGCAAAGTCATAGCTCATCTCACCGCCGGTGTGCTGGGGGGGGGTCGTCTGGGAGGAAAACAATGCATACTGTATGATTGCTGTGAGTGCCACTGTCTGAGACTGGGATGTGACTCTCAGTTTAAATGCCTACAGTTAAATGGTCTGTTATGGAAACACCCTCTATGTTATTCTGAGTGAAAAGATGACGATTCAAAGGCCACCACACTTCTGTTGTTGACACATACTAGTCCACCACCACATATACTGTGCCTTCAGAAAGTATTCATAACACATTTTGTTGTTACAGCTTGAATTCACCCATCTACACACAATACCCCATAAAGACAAGGTGAAAACATGTTATTATAAATGTTTGCAAATGTATTGAAAATGAAATACAGAAATATCTAATTTACATAAGTATTCACACCCCCGAGTCAATACTTTGTAGAAGCACCTTTGGCGGTGATTACAGCTTGGGAATGTCTGTATCAGCTTTGCACATCGGGATTTGGGGATTTCTCCCATTCTTCCTTATATATTTTCTCAAGCTCCGTTAAGTTAGATGGGGAGCAGCGGTGAACAGCAATCTTCAAGTCTTTCCACAGATTTTCAATTGGATTCAAGTCTGGGCTTTGGCTGGGCCACTCAAGGACTTTTACATTCTTGTTCTGAAGCCATTTCATCATTACTTTGGGTATATGCTTGGGGTCATTTGCCTGTTGGAACGTAAATCTTCGCCCCAGTCTAAGGTCACTTGCACTCTGAAGCAGGTTCTCATCAAGGATTTGCCTGTATTTGGCTCCATTCATTGGTCCCTTTATCCTCCCTTTATCCTTACCAGTCTCCCAGTCCCTGCCGCTGAAAAGCATCCCCATAGCATGATGCTGCCATCACCATGCTTCACGGTAGGGATGGTGTTAGATGGGGGATGAGCTGTGCCTGGTTTTCTCCAGACGTAGCGCTTTGCATTCAGGCCAAAGAGTTACATTCTTGTCTCATCAGACCACAGAATCTGTTGCCTTATGCTCTCAGAGTCTTTCACGTGTCTTTTTGCAAACTCCAGTTGTGCGGTCATTTGCCTTTTTCTCGAGAGTGGCTTCTGTCTGGCCATTCTCCTATTAAGCCCAGATTGGTGAAGTGCTGTAGAGACTGTTGTCCTTCTGGTAGGTTCTCCTTTCTCAGCCAATGAACTCTGTAGTTCTGTCGTCAGGTTCTTGAACACCTCCCTGACCAAGTTCTTTCTTGCACGGTTGCTCAGTTTGGTCGGACGGCCAGCTCTAGGCAGAGTCCATTTCCCAATGATGGAGACCACTGTGGTCTTGGAAACTTTCAACACTCTAGAAATTGTTTTATACCCTTTCCCAGATATACAGTACCAGTCAAAAGTTTGGACACACCTACTAATTTAAGGGTTTTTCTTTATTTCTACTATTTCTACATTGTAGAATAATATTGAAGACATCAAAACTATGAAATAACACCTATGGAATCATATAGTAACCAAAAAAGTGTTAAACAAATCCAAATATATTTTATATTCTTCAAAGTAGCCACTCTTTGCCTTGTTGACAGCTTTATACACTCTTGGCATTCTCTCAACCAGCTTCATGAGGTAGTCACCTGGAATGCATTTCAATTAACAGATGTGCCTTGTTAAAAGTTAATTTGTGGAATTTCTTTCCTTCTTAATGCGTTTGAGCTAATCAGTTGTGTTGTGACAAGGTAGGGGTAGTATCCAGAAGTTAGCCATATTTGGTAAAAGACCAAGTCCATATTATGGCAAGAACAGCACAAATAAGCAAAGAGAAATGACAGTCCATCATTACTTTAAAACATAAAGGTCAGTCAATGCAGTCGCAAAAACCATCAAGCGCTATCATGAAACTGCACAATTGGCCCAGCGTCGTCCAGGGTAGGGGAGGGAATTGCCGGCAGGGATGTAGCTCAGTTGGTAGAGCATGGCGTTTGCAACGCCACGGTTGTGGGTTCGATTCCCACGGGGGGCCAGTATGAAAAATAAATTTTAAAATAAAAATGTATGCACTCACTAACTGTAAGTCGCTCTGGATAACAGCGTCTGCTAAATGACAAAAAAAAATGAGGACCACCACAGGAAAGGAAGACCCAGAGTTACCTCTGCTGCAGAGGATAAGTTCAATGACAGGTTGCCACTGTCATCATGGCAGCATTAACATACTGTAAGTGAAACCTCTCTCTACAACCTGTGACAAGAAGTCTGTACCTTTATTGCATACATGAAGTAGTTCACTGGGCTCAACCAGCTTCAGAAATTGCAGCCCAAATAAATGCTTCACAGAGTTCAAGTAAGAGACACATCTCAACATCAACTGGTCAGATGAGACTGCGTGAATCAGGCCTTCGTGGTTGAATTGCTGCAAAGAAACCACTACTAAAGGACACCAATAAGAAGAAGAGACTTGCTTGGCCCAAGAAACACGAGCAATGGACATTAGACCCGTGGAAATCTGTCCTTTGGTCTGATGAGTCCAAATTTTTGATTTTTGGTTCCAACCGCCGTGTCTTTGTGAGATGCAGAGTATGTGAACTGATGATCTCCGCATGTGTGGCTCCCACCGTGAAGCATGGAGGAGGAGGTGTGATGGTGTGGAGGTGCTTTGCTGGTGACACTGTCAGTGATTTATTTAGAATTCAAGGCACACTTAATCAGCATAGCTACCACAGCATCCTGCAGCGATACGCCATCCCATCTGGTTTGCGCTTAGTGGGACTATCATTTGTTTTTCAACAGGACAATGACCCAACACACCTCCAGGCTGTGTGAGGGCTATTTTACCAAGAAGGAGAGTGATGGATTGCTGGCCTCCACAATCACCTGACCTCGACCCAATTGAGATGGTTTGTGATGAGTTGGACCGCGGAGTAAAGGAAAAGCAGCCAACGAGTGCTCAGCATATGTGGGAACTCCTTCAAGACCATTGGAAAAGCATTCCAGGTGAAGCTGGTTGAGAGAATGCCAAGAGTGTACAAAGCTGTCATCAAGGCAAAGGGTGGCTACTTTAAAGAATCTAAAATCAAAAATATATTTTGATTTGTTTAACAGTTTTTTTTAGTTACTACATGATTCCATATGTGTTATTTCATAGTTTTGATGTCTTCACTATTCTTCTTCAATGTAGAAAATGGCAGGTAGGTGTGTCCAAACTTTTGACTGGTACTGTATGCCTCATCACAATTCTATTTCGGAGATCTAAGAACAGTTCCTTGGACTTCATGGTATAGTTTCTGCTTTGACATGCAATGTTAACGGTTGGACCTTATATAGACAGGTGTGTTTCTTTCTAAATCATGTCCAAACAATTGAATTGGCCACAGGTTGACTCCAATCAAGTTGTAGCCACATCTCAAGGATTATCAAAGGAAATTTGATGCATTTGAGCTCAATTTGGAGTGTCATAGCAAGGGGGGGGGGGGGGGGGGATACTTATGTAAATTAGATATTTCTGCATTTAATTTTCAATAGATTTGCAATAATAAATAAAAAAACATGTTTTCACTTTGTCATTATGGGGTATTGTGTGTAGATGGGTGAGAGAAAAAAAAAAATTCTACAGCTAGAATTCTGGCTGTAACACAACAAAATATGGAATAAGTCAAGGGGTGTGAATACTTTCTGAAGGCACTGTATTTAATTACATGGTTATAAACCGTTTTCTTATAGGTTTTTGTTTACATTCATACATATCATCATGCAGTGGCGATTTTAGCATGTAAATCTTGGTGCAGCAAACTCAATAATTTTGTTAAATGCATGCCAGCAAAGCCACTACACAACACAACACTAAACAATACATTAATTGCACAATAACGGTGACAAACGGTGCCCACAAACTGTTAGGGCCTACATAAAGCTGTGCCGACAGCGGGGCTTTCTTTTCAGCACCATGGAATGAATCCTTACCCCCGCTACACCTGGATATCAGCGGAGCCTCATCTTGCAGCGAAAAAGTTCATTCAGCCTAGCTGACATGGCTGACTTGCTTAAATAAATATGGTTTCTACTGACTCCTTGTGGATTTGTGTAACTCGATAAAAACCACATTCTCCTTCAATAATAATGAATGCCGACACGAGTTTTGACTTTGAACCACCAACATTAGTGCATTTATGTTCAGTAGATTCATAATGTTTGTTCTTATATCATTAACACTAAGCTCTAAGTATAAACAAGTGCAAGCAAACGAGCTGCGAAGAGGTAGGCCTCGTTAAGCACTTTCAAAATGGACACCGACAGAAATTCAGATAGGTGTTAGTTCAGATAAATTCAGCAAGATGTTGAGACGTTAACTTTACTCTTCTTTAAGTCTCGAGAGAGAGAGAGAGAGAGAGAGAGAGAGAGAGAGAGAGAGAGAGAGAGAGAGAGAGAGAGAGAGAGAGAGAGAGCGAGAGAGAGAGAGAGAGAGAGAGCGAGAGAGAGAGAGAGAGAGAGAGAGAGAGAGAGAGAGAGAGAGAGAGAGAGAGACAGAGAGACAGAGAGACAGAGAGACAGAGCGAGAGAGACGCGGTTAGCCTACCATTTGCAGTATTTATTAGACCTATGTGGTCTAAAAAGGAAGGAAAATACAATCACGAGGATCCACTTTTACAGAGAACAGGCCTATACCGAAGCACAGCCAGTGCATTGCGCAAACAAAACAACCCTCGCAATATCAACTGGAATTACATGGGTCTATTACTGAACTTTCACTGGCAAACATGGTTACAGACCCAACAACATTATAGTATCCCCTCCTCGTGGAGAAAAGCACACCGGCTAATTATAATACACAAAGTAAGCAAAACAAAGAAATGCATCATTCCAACATTGCCTAAAATGATGAATAAGATACTAATGAGATAGACCTATATAAGTAATATAACAATTGAGATGTACAAACTATGGCATAAGGGAACGATGAGTGGATAAGAGGCAAGCCATAATTTCGATTAAGACATTAATGAGCAAGCTCAGGCGGATGATATGCCTATTTGTTCGGCACTTTTGAAACGGACAGCGACAGAATTCAGAATATGGGCCATTTTTACAGTATTCTCCCTGTACACCAAGTCAGAAATGTGGGATAAATAACGGCGGCATATAAGCAGACAATGAAAGGATGACTGCTTGTCTAGCTTGCTAGCTAAGATTTTGAAAGTAACAGGATCAGTCCAATCAAAGCTACGGTAGATATAACGTGATTTGATGTCATTTTATCTGTGGCCAATGACATTGAACCTTCTTGGATGGGCATT
Source organism: Coregonus lavaretus (assembly GCF_964263955.1). NCBI lineage: Eukaryota > Metazoa > Chordata > Actinopteri > Salmoniformes > Salmonidae > Coregonus > Coregonus lavaretus. The sequence goes on along the minus strand of NC_140015.1, from coordinate 26,648,588 downwards.
TCTAATGTAAATCTATCGCAGCACCCAAGGGGGCTTGAACTGCCTAGCTCTCCCTGTAGATTCTGCGGTGACGTAGTGTCCCCATGAGTGACTGAACACTGAGCCAATCACGGCGCAACTAGAGAAGATTACCAATGCCTACACTCTGTATATTCCACTGACTGCCCCTCCACCACAGAAAGCACTGAGCTAGGCTGAAACACCTGCATTTTGGAGCCGCCTTACTCAATAAAGAAACCATGTTTTTATGCGGCTTTATTTACTCAATAAAAAATGTTTTACATTGTTTGCAAACTCTCACCTGCCCTGAATGAGGGGTCGCCACTGTCATCATGGCAGCATTAACATACTGTAAGTGAAGCCTCCCTCTACAGCCTGTGACAAGAAGTCTGGACCTTTATGGCACACATGAAGTAGTTCACTGGGCTGGCTAGATGCAGTGGCTGTTCCAGTCTATGGACTGTTCCTCTAAACATTAAACAGATGCTTTAACCAAGAATTGACAGAGCAGGCCTTTGCTAACATTACCACACTGACACTCGTTTATTTCTACAAAATGAAGATTTGATCAGTGGAAAGCTAGGCTAAATATGACTACTTGATCCAGCTTTCGTTTACTAAGGTAGGTCATTCGTTCCTGCTCTGTTTACAGTGTGGGGATCTATTTTCTTATAACTAGATGTGATGCCTAGCTTAGAAATAATACATTAATGATTAAACATAATAGGTTTGTGCTGTACTGATATAGACTGTTTAATATAACAAGCTGTGATTCATGTGAGGAGCTGTTAGGGAGTAGGGGGAGATAAGGCTTGTGTCTCACATACACAAACACTGCCTCTTTGTTAGAACGCTCAAGGACATGTGTTCTGCTACAAAGATGTCTGAGGTTGCTGACTCTCTAGACAAGTTGCAAAACAACTAAACACCTGGCAACAGTGAAGCGCCAAGGGGCTGGGACCAGCCTGTGCGCCAACGATAGGCTGAGTAAGTCTAAACCACGCTCAGTCTCTACTCTGATAGGCCAGCAGGGAGCAGGAACTATCTCTGTCAGAGTATTTAAAGAAGAACTTATAACAATGGACCAGTTCTCTGTCTGCCCTGTGTGGTATTTCAGTGGACCCGTATATACGAACATCATATTTACCATTGAAGTGTTTTGCATTAATTAAAATACTAGTCTATTTTAGAAGACGTGTATTGACCTCTTTTTGTTCCAATACCAGATTTGAATTGACGCAAATTAACAACACCTTCCTCACTCAGTCCTGGAACTAAGCAAAAAAGTACAGAGGCTATAGGATAGTATACATTTGAGTGTCAAAATATTAGGTTAAACTCACCTGCTGCAACCAGTGTATATATAAATCATCTGCTGCGACCCGCAACATGCAGTTGAGCAACGAGAGCAGAGATAAAGGACAATGTTCATTTCAGAAGTCTCCCTGATTGGTGGCTCGTCTTACCATTGGAAACAGTGAGAAGCAGGAAGTAATTTTCTGATTTTCGTTCACCTTTCCCCTCACCTCGACATGGTAATGTTATGATTTTTTACAGACGTGAGTATTTCACATCAATGTATTCGGTGCAAACAGTTGACAAGAGCAGACACATAATGAAATTAGCCTAATATAAAGTATTCATGGTGTGTTTGACAAAGGTGAACTATGGTCTTACCTGGCTAGGTGTGATAAATTACATGTAAAGTAGATTGGTGCTACACCAGCATGAGACTTAATGGGCTTACCTTTACATTTATGCAAGTGGTCTATAGGGCCCTTTTACAATGCAAAACATTTACAGTAGGCTGTCGATGAAGGAGTCATGAATTGTCAGAGAGAGTCTGAGAGAGAGAAAGAGAGAGAGTCATAACATTTCCAGATAAAGTAATTCATTTGCTCCACCATTTCATGAAATGTTTGGAATAACTTTGGGCAGAAGTGTCTGGGAATGAAATGAGGAATAACCAAATATCTGACATCATGTTTTGATCACATGTACATTCTGATATGACTGGTCAACCATGAGTGACAGCAGGAAGGACCGTCCTCCTCAGACACAGGGTTCTGGAGGAGATAGAAAGGTAAGCTAGGCTAACATGAGTAGGATGATGCTGATAAGATCAGTTTTGGTGAATTGATACTGGCTATAGTCTGTGTGAAATTAGTTATTAGTTACTGAGTAATTATATGTAATTACACCAATGAATAAAATGTATATTAATAATACCTGTTATGTTTAACGTATGTATCCTATTTCCCCCACCCAAGTAGCTTTTGCATTGAGCAGTAGGTCAGAGACAAAGAGAGAGACAGTCTCAGCAATTTGTTGCATCACTGGGACTGTCTGGTGACTAACACACCATTAATACAGTGTATAGACCAATCATCACACCTTTGTTAACAGTGTCATCATAATGATGTGTTGAGGAGTGCGGTTTGCTACCCACCAAATCCAGCTCCTACATTTGTGTACTACACCCCCAAGGATGCATTTACACCATCTCACCCTATTTCGCCGCAGTCTCCAGTCTTGGTGTCTGACTACCTTTTTTAGATGGGTAAAAATCATTTTACCGTAGGTCACCAAATCAAAAACTTAAACCTTAGTGGATGAATTAATAATATTGAATCAGTGATTATGGGAACTTTAATCTACTGTAACCCAGCATGGACTCGGCTGTTTGCCCACGGTAGTTCCCCTTTTAATGGTCATGACGAGGCAGCCTCCGTCTGTCATTATGATGGAAATTAGACTGTGTGCAGTGCATAGAGGATCTTGTCCAACAGGTGTTTCATACAAGCACAGCCACCCCCAATAAGTAAGGAGCACTAATGAAAAATCTTTCATAGAATATTCAGTCCTCTGTAATATTACAAATGGGTAAAAGGCGTCAATCCCTCCTTCTCTCTTCTCCTACTCTCCATCCCTGTCTTCTCCACCCCCATCACACCCTTCTATTCTTCCCCATCCATCCTTTCTCCTCTTCCATCCATCTCTCAGGTTGACGTGCAGAGGGAGGAGCCTGTAGTCAATGTTGAGGTTCAGACAACAGGTAAAGGGTGAGGCAGGTGAGACCTAATGACCTAATACTGTTCACTGTCTTAAAGAAGTGCTATGAGACTCTCAAATATCAAATCAGTCAAATGCAGGCCTGTGTGATCAAGAAAATGTCATTGAGTATCGGTGGTGTCTCCTCTCAACCTAGGTCTGTGGCTCAAAGTGCACTTTAAGGCCACTGTTGTACGACAAGAGTATGAACAGGCCCTGTTGTATATGCAGGATTCCAGTGAAGAGGAGGAGGAAGGAAGAGAGGAACTGTGGGATCTAGAAGCAGACACAGAGCTTGTGGTAAGGAACTGTCACTAAGGGTCTGGTGAGACATCCTGGATCAAAAAGAGACACAGCCATAGACCCACTCAGACAGGCAGTGGCTAATCCTAACTTGAGATCTGTGCACATAACATGATTTTTCATGCAAAGCGCCCGTTGACATAAACATCAAATTGCAATCATCTGATCCATTTACCAGGCAGAGTTGAAGGAGATAATGTGGGAGTGGAGTACAGAACCTTGCAAGTCTGTCGACCAATCCAATGCGCTCTCCTGGCCTCTGTCTCCTATTGGCTCGTCTCCTCTGGAGCCCCTCCTCATTGAGATGATTGACGTGTCTTGACACCCTACTTGATGCCTTGGAGGATGGGTTAGGGCAGAGTAGCAGAGAACGCCCTCCTTTGTTACCTTGGAGGATGGGTTAGGGCAGAGCAGCAGAGAACACAGGTTGTTACCTTGGAGGATGGGTTAGGGCAGAGCAGCAGAGAACGCCCTCCTTTGTTACCTTGGAGGATGGGTTAGGGCAGAGCAGTAGAGAACACAGGTTGTTACCTTGGAGGATGGGTTAAGGCAGAGCAGTAGAGAACACAGGTTGTTACTTTGGAGGATGGGTTAGGGCAGAGCAGTAGAGAACACAGGTTGTTACCTTGCAGGATGGGTTAGGGCAGAGCAGTAGAGAACACAGGTTGTTACCTTGGAGGATGGGTTAGGGCAGAGCAGCAGAGAACACAGGTTGTTACCTTGGAGGATGGGTTAGGGCAGAGCAGTAGAGAACACAGGTTGTTACCTTGGAGGATGGGTTATGGCAGTGCAGTAGAGAACACAGGTTGTTACCTTGGAGGATGGGTTAGGGCAGAGCAGCAGAGAACACAGGTTGTTACCTTGGAGGATGGGTTATGGCAGAGCAGTAGAGAACACAGGTTGTTACCTTGGAGGATGGGTTAGGGCAGAGCAGCAGAGAACACAGGTTGTTACCTTGGAGGATGGGTTATGGCAGAGCAGTAGAGAACACAGGTTGTTACCTTGGAGGATGGGTTAGGGCAGAGCAGTAGAGAACACAGGTTGTTACCTTGGAGGATGGGTTATGGCAGAGCAGTAGAGAACACAGGTTGTTACCTTGGAGGATGGGTTATGGCAGAGCAGTAGAGAACATAGGTTGTTACCTTGGAGGATGGGTTATGGCAGAGCAGTAGAGAACACAGGTTGTTACCTTGGAGGATGGGTTAGGGCAGAGCAGCAGAGAACACAGGTTGTTACCTTGGAGGATGGGTTATGGCAGAGCAGTAGAGAATAATAATAATAATATGCCATTTAGCAGACGCTTTTATCCAAAGCGACTTACAGTCATGCGTGCATACATTTTTTGTGTATGGGTGGTCCCGGGGATCGAACCCACTACCTTGGCGTTACAAGCGCCGTGCTCTACCAGCTGAGCTACAGAGGACCAACACAGGTTGTTACCTTGGAGGATGGGTTAGGGCAGAGTGGTAGAGAACACAGGTTGTTACCTTGGAAAATGGGTTAGGGCAGAGCAGTAGAGAACACAGGTTGTTACCTTGCAGGATGGGTTATGGCAGAGCAGTTAAGAACAGGTTCATAAGAGTAGACAAGGTGAGGAGGGTGGAACGAATAGATAGATACTGTATATAGATCATCACAAATATGTATGCACACTGTCATTTACTGGCATTTTAAGTCGAGCCTTTCTGAGACAAATGCAAAGAATGTAATTGAATTGGAACTGGGTTCATATCAGAACTACAGGCATTACCTCTGAATGGTTGAATCTTGTGATTTCTTTGTTGCATAATGTAAATGTACTTATGAAAGAGTGTCTTGTACAGTAGACTGGAGCCTGTGTTTTTCTTGAATTATTATTTTTTACCAATAAATCAATCAAAACAAATCACATAATGTGAATTGAATGCCCATATTTCAACATAATCCATATATCAGAAGATATATGTTTTTAATATTGTGAATGGTGCTCATTTTTCATTCATTTTTTATAGACCCTACAATCTTTTTATTGTCTTTAGACCCTGCGATCTATTTAGGTGACCGTAAAACAGGACAAACCAATCAATGAAGAGGAAATCCCACCACATGTAGCCACAGGCCGCAGCAAACCTGTCCGTCAAGACTCAGCACAAGTCACTGGTGAGGAGCAGGGGCGTCACCCGCCTTCACCTACTGCCTCAACCAATGACAATGCATCGCAGGGTGTTGAGCCAACTCCCCTCCGACACGCCCAGCCAACCAGAGCTCACTCATTCAGGTACAAGAGTGCATATTGTCAACTAAGTAAATACTGTGTAGATGACAGAGCGGGGCTCTGAACAGACACGCACACACGCACACACGCACGCGCGCACACACACACACACACACACACACACACACACACACACACACACACACACACACACACACACACACAAACCTAGCTCTCTGACTCCCGCGCCAGAATCAGACACACACTTGGCACCAGCATCTCTCTGCTCCACCCAACTACAACCCCAATCTGAGTTGTTACTGCATCTCCAAACCCGACATTCAGTTCTTTATGACCAATCACATTAAACCGTGGCCTTCTCATAATGAGATTTATAGGCGTGGCTTTCACAATGTGATCTGCCCTCTCAGTCTGCTGTGATTGATCACTGTGTGTGGGTCCCCTTCGTCTCCACAGACTGAGAGTGAATTAGCTATTGATCCCGGCCTGGGCTCACTCCTGTGTGTTATAGGACGGACCCTGACTGGAGGTGTGGTTTGTGGGGTGTCAAGACACTCCTGCTGCTTAAAGTCATGGTGGTTTCCTCTTAGTGTTAATGTGGAGATGATGAATTATATAATGGAAGAAATATTGGAAGCCACTGTATGTTGATTGACTGTGGATCAGGGATGGATGCTCTTCCACTGGCTACTACAGTATACAATGGTGGTGATATGGATGTGTGTGTGTTCATCCAGGTCCTCAGGGCTTGGTCCTGAGCAGACAGAGAGAGTAAAGAGTGGCAGCAGTCCAGGCCAAACGGGCCGCAGACATGGAGCTAGCCAGACGTTACTATTGGAGACATGGAGCTAGCCAGACATTACTATCGGAGACATGGAGCTAGCCAGACGTTACTATCGGAGACATGGAGCTAGCCAGACGTTACTATTGGAGACATGGAGCTAGCCAGACATTACTATCTGAGACATGGAGCTAGCCAGACGTTACTATCGGAGACATGGAGCTAGCCAGACGTTACTATTGGAGACATGGAGCTAGCCAGACATTACTATCTGAGACATGGAGCTAGCCAGACATTACTATCGCAGACATGGAGCTAGCCAGACATTACTATCTGAGACATGGAGCTAGCCAGACGTTACTATCGCAGACATGGAGCTAGCCAGACGTTACTATCTGAGACATGGAGCTAGCCAGACGTTACTATCTGAGACATGGAGCTAGCCAGACGTTACTATCTGAGACATTGAGCTAGCCAGACGTTACTATCGGAGACATGGAGCTAGCCAGACGTTACTATCGCAGACATGGAGCTAGCCAGACGTTACTATCGGAGACATGGAGCTAGCCAGACATTACTATCTGAGACATGGAGCTAGCCAGACGTTACTATCGCAGACATGGAGCTAGCCAGACGTTACTATCTGAGACATGGAGCTAGCCAGACGTTACTTTTGGAGACATGGAGCTAGCCAGACATTACTATCTGAGACATGGAGCTAGCCAGACGTTACTATCGGAGACATGGAGCTAGCCAGACATTACTATCTGAGACATGGAGCTAGCCAGACGTTACTATCGCAGACATGGAGCTAGCCAGACGTTACTATCGGAGACATGGAGCTAGCCAGATGTTACTATTGGAGACATGGAGCTAGCCAGACGTTACTATCGGAGACATGGAGCTAGCCAGACGTTACTTTTGGAAACATGGAGCTAGCCAGACATTACTATCTGAGACATGGAGCTAGCCAGACGTTACTATCTGAGACATGGAGCTAGCCAGACGTTACTATCGCAGACATGGAGCTAGCCAGACGTTACTATCGGAGACATGGAGCTAGCCAGACGTTACTATTGGAGACATGGAGCTTGCCAGACGTTACTATTGGAGACATGGAGCTAGCCAGACGTTACTATCGCAGACATGGAGCTAGCCAGACGTTACTATTGGAGACATGGAGCTAGCCAGATGTTACTATTGGACAGCAAAAGTACCACACACACACACCACTCATTCACTCTCACCTGACTAAGGTGAATCACACACCACATGGCCAAACATGACACACAGCCAAGATGCCACCAGCGTGCTACCAACCAGCCACTTGGCAAACACTGCTCTGCCCAGCGGAGCCAAACCGAGATGGGCATCTATACTGCCATCCCTCCCTGTGCCCACCAACCAACCAGGGATCTGGGTCACAGTCGTACAGTATATTCTGCCCAGTCATCGAGGGCAGACGTCCCTCACAACTCTCCTCAGGAAAGTGTGTGTGTGTGTGTGTGTGTGTGTGTGTGTGTGTGTGTGTGTGTGTGTGTGTGTGTGTGTGTGTGTGTGTGCGTGCGTGCGTGTGTGTGTGTATTTGACTTTTAGCAGAAGCTTTTGTGTGTGTGTGTTTGTATGTATGTGCGTGCATATGTGTGTGTTTGTGTGTATGTGCATGTGTGCGTGCGTGAGTACACAACAGTCAGTCTGATAGATGGCCTCAGCAGCATGCAATATAATAGAGTCAATAATGAGGGTCATAAGTCAACTTAATGGTTTGTTTGCTTGTTTGTGTGTTTCTCTCTCTTCCTTCCTCTTCCTCCCTCTCCTCCTCCCCTCTATTTCCTTCTCTCTCTCTCTCTCTCTCTCTCTCTCTCTCTCTCTCTCTCTCTCTCTCTCTCTCTCTCTCTCTCTCTCTCTCTCTCTCTCTCTCTCTCTCTCTCTGTCTCTGTCTCTCTCTCTCTCTCTCTCTCATTCATTCTCTCTCTCTCTTCATCCATCTCATCCTCCTCCCTTTCTTCTTCTCTCAGAAATTAGAGGTGATGTTGAAGAGGCGTCTGAGAGAGGAGAGTGTGTGGACATCAGCTCCATACTGCCCCCTCCTGGTGAGTCACCACAATGGGAACTGAAACCTACAGTAGTGCTGGATCACAGACTACTACTCCACCGATTACTGCTCTCTCCCCAGTAACACCAATGTCATTATTTCAGTGCATAATACCCCCATATGTAGTTGATATATTCCATTGAAGCTTTTATTTAAGGGTTGCTAGTTCAGACAGTGGTCTGGTCATTAATAAAGGCTTGGGAGAGAACTTCAAACTAAAAAAGTATGTTTGAAATAATAAAATCCCTCTTTCTCTCTTTCAACCCTCTTCTCACTCTCCCTCTTTCATTTATTCTCTGAGGGGTTGAGCTCTATAATGGGAGCAGGCTAATGAGGGAGAGAGAGAGAAAGAGAGAGGGAGTCGCTTACTAATTCTCTCTCCTGAGGCAGACTGGTTGTTTCCATCTCCTCCTCCCCCAGACGAACCACTCCAACAACAGACAGAGACAGACGCCAGCCTCAGTCACATGACTTGTCCTGCCAGTAAGAAGGAGCCTCCTGGCAGCATGATCATGGTATTTATCCTCTCCTCTCTAGCCGCTTCAAGTCATCCTCTATGTTTTCATGTCCACCACTGTGTTGTCATTGTAGGTGCCTAGTGCAGAAGACAAGGCACAAGTCTACTCCCAGCCTCTCCCAGTGCCTCCTGGGGACTCAGACCAGTACAGCTAGCTGATAGAGGTCCTCACACAGCAACAACAGGTTACTATACCACTTCCTTTATTACACACTGAATTACACTGGTTATTACAGTACCCTAACTAAGTCTGTCCCTCTCCTCCCTCCATCAGAAGTGTATGTGCCAGCGGTTCACTCACATAGGGGAGGTCACTGAGACAGCTAGGTCAGTGCTGACCCTTTTCATTATCTCTTTTACATCGGTAAATAATATATACATTATATAACGGATACCAAACAGGTGGACATGTGCTGCCTTAGGACAGGTCAGCCATGCAGAATGACACTGTTGATGTGAGAATGTGTATTGTTGAGACAGGGTTGAGGTGCTAGCAGAGGACTGTAGGAGACACCTGGAGGTAGTGAAACAGGCACAGAGTAGAGGACACCTGTTACCCCCATACCACACAGAGGAACACACCTTCAACACCTGCAGGTACACTACCAACACACACCTCACACACACCTCACACAACATACCCAGTCACAAATGACACATAGAGGAACTCACCTTCTACAAATGCAACAGCTTGTTACAAGTGCATTGAGAGACCAGTGATGTGGCCCTCTAGTGGTGTTGTTGTGATATAGCCATCTAGTCCAGTCCTGGGGTTTGTTCCTGCTAGTGCTAGGTAAAGTAAGTACAACCAGACAACCCTATGGCTATTTCATGTGTGTGTCCATGGCAGACAGATGGCTGCATTGACTGCCATGACAGAGACTGATGCATACAGACACTGGCCCAGTCTTTTCATCAATCCACTTATTGATTAACTGATTTGCTGATCCATACCAATGCTCACAGGCTGATAGATACACTGGGCCGAGCAGCACACACACACATACACACACCCCCACCACGTATGATTTCTTGTGTTTCTGTCCAAAAGGATCATCCCCTCACTAACAGGAAGTGACATAGTGAGAAGCACTACCTATCCAGGTGCCTGCTCTATAACAGTCCTTACCCAAATTAAACTCTAAAGGCCTTTACCTATCAATATGTATAAAACAGTCAACGTATTAATCATTACCTCTTATCAGTCTCATTCTGAACGGTCGTAGACTTCTTGGATCTGCAAGAACCCCAGCTTTACTTATGATTCAGCACTACACAAATTGGTTTAATAATTTATTTACTAGCTAACTAACTAATAACACAGAATAACATACACACTTAATGTTGTTAGCCCTTGCAGACTAACAACAACATGACTGCTTGGTTACCAAAAGAAGGAGGGGTAGAGAGCAAGAGAAAGAAAGAAAGAGAGACACAATACTTATCGTACATTTGGAAACTACGCTCACAGTAATCATTTACTTTGCACACGAACCACCGCCCGTTTGGAGTAAGAAATCATGAATGTATTTAGTTGTTTGAATGCCTACGTTCGCCGTTTATCTCTGTCGGACCAATCCTTCTTGAAAAGGGTTTGGCTGGGTCTCCGGTGGGTCACTTGTAAGACTCAAGTCTTGTCCACAAGAGGTCACAATGTCCTTCTTCTTAGTTGTCCTGGTCTGTAGTGGAGTCTCCCCAGAACAGCTACTTAGCTGTCCCAGTGATTGTCTGAGAGGGGAGCTTTCTTCTCCACCTCGTGTGGTTAGTTAGAGTTTGAACCACTTGACACACACAGCTACAGCCTGGCAATGTTCGGGTCTAGTCTGAGAGGTGATCTTCTTCACCTTGTGTTGAGGTTCAACATTCCAACCATTTTCAGACGTGTAGCGACCACTCCACGTCTTTCTGGTCTACTATGTTAATTCTTAACTCATCCTTTATACACTGGTAAAAGGGGGCGTTCCATCATGCTGACACGATCACTGAGCTCACTCGGGCGTGGCTACTTACTGGTGCAAAGCTTATATGAAAAACAATTATCTCATTAGAAAACAAAAATACTCTCATCAGTTTTCATATCTTCTACAAAACGTAAAGGATGAAAACCTGACACATACAGTGTGTATGCTTTCCAAGTTACAATATTTTCTTGATACCATTCTTAATGACATCACAAAATAATAAACAATATGACATGATTATTCTTTAGGTCCCCACTGACCATTCCCCACATTCTTATCTTAGAAATATTGTTCCAGTATTCACTTTTTGGACATTAGAGTTTTGGCGGCAAAATTCCAATCAATACTGGAGAGCAAGGGAGAGATTCCCCTCCTGCCTAATTTACGACCGAGTGTTAAGGTTTCAAAACCGGCCCGGTCCCCCCTCCCCTCTTCTGTGGGTGAAAGGGGGTCTGGTTATTGTCAGCCATTGCCTAGCTCAGGGTTCTTCAATTCCGGTCCTGGAGGGCCGAAACACCTCTGTTTTTCATTCTCTCCTTCTAATCAGGGGCTAATTCAGACCTGGGACACCAGGTGAGTGCAATTAACTACCAGGTAAAACAGAAGTGTTTCGGCCCTCCAGGACCAGAATTGAAGAACCCTGGCCTAGCTGATCTGAGCCATTGGATCCTCCAGGAGTCATGACAACTCTCTTGAAAGGCAGTGTGAGAGCAGAGAGCTAATAGAGGTGAGATCACACACACATGCCAAAATAGCATACCAAGTTAATGTTGAGGTGTGTGTATGTATGGTTGTGTTTGTACGGTATGTGTACACGGTCCTGTTTGTCCGGCCGGCCGACCGGTCCCATCTGGTACTATCTGGCCGGCTGAATGGTCCCATCTGGCCGGCCGAACGGTCTCTTTTGGCCTGCCGGCCGACCATACCTGGTCTGCCTGCCGACTGGTCCTATCTGGCCGGCCGACCGATCCTATCTGTCCGGCCGACTGACCGGTCCCATCTGGCCGGCCGACCGGTCCCATCTGGCCGGCCGACCAGTCCTATCGGGCTGGCCGACTGGACCTATCTGGCAGGCCAACTGTTAATATCTGGCTGACTGGTCTTATCTGGGTCGGCCGGGCGATCGGTCAAATCTGGCCCGCCGGCCAACTGGTCCAATCTGGCCAGCTGACTGGTACTATCTGGCTGGCTGGCCAGTCCCATCTAGCTGGCCGACTGGATCTATCTGGCAGGCCTACTATTACTATCTTGCCGACCGGTCCTACCTACCTGGCCGGACCTACCTACCCGGCCGGCCGGACCTACTGTACCTACCAGCATGTGTTTCTAACCGGAAGCTCTGCACAAGGTGAAGGTAAGTTGGCCAAAATATTTACAAGATGACAGCTCAAATACAGTGCATTCGGAAAGTATTCAGATCCCTTGACTTTTTCCACTGGTGGTAGACTGGCTAGACGGAAGCCACTCCTCAGTAAAAGGCACATGACAGCCTGCTAGGAGTTTGCCAAAAGGCACCTAAAGGACTCTCAGACCATGATAAAACCAAGATTGAACTCTTTGGCCTGAATGCCAAGTGTCACGTCTGGAGGAAACCTGGCCCCATCCCTACGGTGAAGCATGATGGTGGCAGCATCATTCTGTGGGGATGTTTTTCAGCGGAAGAGACTGGGAGACTAGTCAGAATTGGGGGAAAGATGAACGGAGCAAAGTACAGAGAGATCCTTGATGAAAACCTGCTCCAGAGCACTTAGGATCTCAGATTGGGGCGAAGGTTCACCTTCCAACAGGACAATGACCCTAAGCACACAGCCAAGACAACGCAAGAGTGGCTTCGGGACAAGTCTCTGAATGTCCTTGAGTGGCACAGCCAGAGCCCGGACTTGAACCCGATCTAACATCTCTGGAGAGACCTGAAAATAGCTGTGCAGCGACACTCCCAATCCATCCTGACAGAGCTTGAAAGTATCTGCAGAGAACAATGGGACAAACTCCCCAAATACAGGTGTGCCAACCTTGTAGTGTCATACCCAAGAAGACTCAAGGCTGTAATCGCTGCCAAAGGTGCTTCAACAAAGTACTGAGTAAAGGGTCTAAATACTGATGTAAATGTGATATTTCAGCTTTTGCTTTGTCATTCTGGGAATATTGTGTGTAATTGATGAGGGGAAAACAACATTTGAATCCATTTTAGAATAAGGCTGTAATGTAACAAAATGTGGAAAAAGTCAAGCGGTCTGAATACTTTCCAAATGCACTGTAGGTGTCAGAACGGGCGACAGTGAAATGCGGTAGGCGAAGTCACACGCAGGACATAGAGCTACTGGAAACCGTACTTTAATAAAAGTCGCCAGTGAAATAAACAGTCTCCAAACAACGGAGAAAACTAACAACCCGCACACTGCCGATGACACAAACAATAACACACAACACACAATGCACGACAGAGGGTTAAATAGGGAATACAATACAACATAATGGGGAACAGGTGTACACAATCAGACACAACAAGTCAAACACCGAAACATAGATTGGTGGCAGCTAGTACTCCGGGGACGACGAACGCCGAAGCCTGCCCGAGCAGGGAGGAGGAGCAGCCTCGGCTGAATCCGTGACAGTACCCCCCCCCCCCTTGACGCGCGGCTCCAGCCGTGCGCCGACCCCGGCCTCGGGGACGGCCAGGAGGACGCGGAGCAGGGCGAGTCGGATGACTCCGGTGGAAGTCCCTCAACAAGGAGGGATCTAGAATGTCCCTCCTGGGGACCCAGCACCATTCCTCCGGACCGTACCCCTCCCACTCCACGAGATACTGCAGGCCCCCTTGATGTCCAGCGGGGGCGGAGGAGCCTCTCGTACCTCATTCTCCTGGAGTGGACCAGCCACCACCGGCCTGAGGAGAGACACATGGAACGAGGGGTTAATGCGATAATACCTGGGCAGTTGTAACCTATAACATACCTCGTTCAATCTCCTCAGGACTTTAAAGGGCCCCACAAACCGCCGACCCAGCTTCCGGCAGGGCAGGCGAAGGGGCAGGTTTCGGGTCGAGAGCCAGACCCGGTCTCCTGGTGCATACACCGGAGCCTCACTACGGTGGTGATCGGCGCTCGCCTTTTTCCGCCTGATGGCACGCTGCAAATGGACGTGCGCAGCATTCCAAGTTTCCTCCGAGCACCGAAACCACTCGTCCACCGCAGGGGCCTCGATCTGGCTCTGATGCCAAGGTGCCAGAACCGGCTGGTAACCTAACACACACTGGAAAGGTGTCAGGTTAGTAGACGAATGACGGAGGGTGTTTTGGGCTATCTCTGCCCAGGGAATATATCCCGACCACTCCCCCTGCCGGTCCTGGCAATATGACCTCAGAAACCTACCCACATCCTGGTTAACTCTCTCCACCTGCCCATTACTTTCGGGGTGAAAACCTGAGGTAAGGCTAATCGAGACCCCAGACGTTCCATAAATTTACTCCAGACCCTAGAGGTGAACTGGGGACCCCGATCAGACACTATATCCTCAGGCACCCCATAGTGCCGGAAGACATGTGTAAACAGGGCCTCAGCAGTTTGTAGGGCAGTAGGGAGACCTGGCAGGGGAATGAGGCGGCAGGCTTTGGAAAACCGATCCACAACAACCAATATCGTAGTGTTTCCCTGAGAGGGGGGAAGGTCCGTCACAAAATCCACCGATATGTGAGACCACGGCCGTTGTGGAACGGGTAGGGGTTGTAACTTCCCCCTGGGCAGGTGTCTAGGCACCTTACACTGGGCGCACACCGAGCAGGAGGAAACATAAACCCTCACGTCCTTGGCTAAGGTTGGCCACCAGTATTTCTCACTAAGGCAGTGCACTGTCCGACCAATACCTGGATGACCAGAGGAGGGTGACGTGTGAGCCCAGTATATCAACCGGTCGCGAACCTCGAGCGGCACGTACCTCCGACCCTCTGGACACTGTGGAGGAGTAGGGTCGGAACGTAACGCCCGCTCGATTTCCGCATCCACCTCCCACACCACCGGTGCCACTAAACAAGACTCCGGGAGTATGGGATTGGGCTCAATGGACCTCACCTCGGTGTCATATAGTCGGGAAAGGGTGTCTGCCTTAGCGTTCTGGGACCCTGGTATATATGTGAGCTTAAATACAAAGCGGGAAAGGAACATTGACCACCTTGCCTGGCGAGGATTCAACCTCCTCGCTGCCCGGATGTACTCCAGGTTACGATGGTCAGTCAGAATGAGAAAAGGGTGTTTAGCCCCCTCAAGCCAATGTCTCCACACCTTCAGGGCTTGAACCACAGCCAGCAGCTCCCTATCCCCCACGTCATAATTGCGCTCCGCCGGACTGAGCTTCTTAGAATAGAAAGCACAGGGGCGGAGTTTAGGTGGCGTACCCGAGCACTGAGACAGCACAGCGCCGATCCCAGCCTCGGAAGCGTCCACCTCCACCTGGAATGCCAAAGAGGGATCCGGATGCGCCAGCACCGGAGCCGAGGTAAACAGGTCCTTCAAGCGTTTAAACGCCATATCAGCCTCAGCTGACCACTGCAGGCGCACCGGACCACCCTTTAGCAGAGAGGTAATGGGAGCCGCTACCTGTCCAAAGCCCTGGATAAACCTCCAGTAGTAATTGGCAAAACCCAAGAAGCGCTGCACCTCCTTTACCGTGGTCGGGGTCTGCCAATTACGTACGGCAGAAACGCGGTCAACATCCATCTCTACCCCTGACGCGGACAACCGATGTCCCAGGAAGGAGATGGACTCCTGGAAGAACAGACATTTCTCCGCCTTCGCATACAGGTCATGTTCCAACAGTCTACCAAGCACTCGACGCACCAGGGACACATGCTCGGCTCGTGTAGCGGAATATATTAGGATGTCATCAATATACAGTCATGGCCAAAATTGTTGGCACCCCTGAAATTTTTCCAGAAAATGAAGTATTTCTCACAGAAAAGTATTGAAATTACACATGTTTTGCTATGCACATGTTTATTTCCTTTGTGTGTATTGGAATAACACAAAAAAAAACAGGAAAAAAGCAAATTTGACATAATTTCACACAAAACTAAAAAAATGGGCCGGACAAAGTTATTGGCACCCTTTCAAAATTGTGGATAAATAAGTTTGTTCCAAGCATGTGATGCTCCTTTAAACTCACCTGGGGCAAGTAACAGGTGTGGGCAATCTAAAAATCACACCTGAAAGCAGATAAAAAGGAGAGAAGTTGACTCAGTCTTTGCATTGTGTTTCTGTGTGTGCCACACTAAGCATGGAGAACAGAAAGAGGAAAAGAGAACTGTCTGAGGACTTGAGAACCAAAATTGTGGAAAAATATCAACAATCTCAAGGTTACAAGTCCATCTCCAGAGATCTAGATGTTCCTTTGTCCACAGTGCGCAACATGATCAAGAAGTTTGCAACCCATGGCACTGTAGCTAATCTCCCTGGACGTGGACGGAAGAGAAAAATTGATGAAAGGTTGCAACGCAGGATAGTCCGGATGGTGGATAAGCAGCCCCAAACAAGTTCCAAAGAAATTCAAGCTGTCCTGCAGGCTCAGGGTGCATCAGTGTCAGCGCGAACTATACGTCGAAATTTGAATGAAATGAAACGCTATGGCAGGAGACCCAGGAGGACCCCACTGCTGACACAGAGACATAAAAAAGCAAGACTACAGTTTGCCAAAATGTACATGAGTAAGCCAAATTCCTTCTGGGAGAACGTCTTATGGACAGATGAGACCAAGATAGAGCTTTTTGGTAAAGCACATCGTTCTACTGTTTACCGAAAATGTAATGAAGCCTTCAAAGAAAAGAACACAGTACCTACAGTCAAATATGGTGGAGGTTCAAAGATGTTTTGGGGTTGTTTTGCTGCCTCTGGCACTGGGTGCCTTGACTGTGTGCAAGGCATCATGAAATCTGAGGATTACCAAAGGATTTTGGGTCGCAATGTAGGGCCCAGTGTCAGAAAGCTGGGTTTGCGTCCGAGATCATGGGTCTTCCAGCAGGACAATGACCCCAAACATACTTCAAAAAGCACCCAGAAATGGATGGCAACAAAGCGCTGGAGAGTTCTGAAGTGGCCAGCAATGAGTCCAGATCTTAATCCCATTGAACACCTGTGGAGAGATCTTAAAATTGCTGTTGGGAAAAGGCACCCATCCAATATGAGAGACCTGGAGCAGTTTGCAAAAGAAGAGTGGTCCAAAATTCCGGGTGAGAGGTGTAAGAAGCTTATTGATGGTTATAGGAAGCGACTGATTTCAGTTATTTTTTCCAAAGGGTGTGCAACTAAATATTAAGTTAAGGGTGCCAATCATTTTGTCCGGCCCATTTTTTGAGTTTTGTGTGAAATTATGTCAAATTTGCTTTTTTCCTGTTTTTTTTGTGTTATTCCAATACACACAAAGGAAATAAACATGTGCATAGCAAAACATGTGTAATTTCAATACTTTTCTGTGAGAAATACTTCATTTTCTGGAAAAATTTCAGGGGTGCCAACAATTTTGGCCATGACTGTATACCACAACACCCTGTCCATGCAAGTCCCGAAAAATCTCGTCCACAAATGATTGGAAGACTGAAGGAGCATTCATTAACCCGTATGGCATGACGAGGTACTCATAGTGACCCGAGGTGGTACTAAATGCTGTCTTCCACTCATCTCCCTCCCTAATGCGCACCAGATTGTACGCGCTCCTGAGATCTAATTTTGTGAAGAATCGCGCCCCGTGTAATGACTCCGTCATGCTAGCAATCAGACGCAGAGGATAGCTATATTTGATGCTGATCTGATTTAGACCACAGTAATCAATACACGGGCGTAAACCCCCATTCTTCTTCTTCACAAAAAAGAAACTCGAGGAAGCAGGGGAAGTAGACGGCCGTATGTAACCCTGTCTCAAAGATTCGGTGACGTAGGTTTCCATAGCGGCCGTCTCCTCCTGAGATAGAGGATACACGTGACTACGTGGAAGCGCAGCGCCTACCTGGAGGTCTATCGCACAATCCCCCTGTCGATGAGGTGGTAATTGAGTCGCCTTCCTCTTACTGAAGGCGAGAGCCAAATCGGCGTACTCAGGTGGAATATGCAAGGCGGAAACTTGGTTCGGGCTTTCCACCGTCGTTGCCCCTACGGAAACGCCTAAACACCGCCCAGTACACTGATCAGACCATCCCTGGAGAGCTCTCTGCTGCCATGAAATGTTGGGGTCATGAGCTGTTAACCAGGGAAGCCCCAACACCACGGGAAACGCAGGAGAATCAATCAAATACAACCGTACTATCTCCTCATGACCCTCCTGCGTTTTCATCCGGAGAGGCGCCGTGACCTCCCTAATCAACCCAGACCCCAACGGGCGGCTATCTAGGGCATGAATGGGGAAGGGCACATCAACAGGCACGATAGGAATCCCTAACTTATAGGTGAACTGACGATCAATGAAATTCCCAGCTGCGCCTGAATCTACTAGCGCCCTATGCTGGGAGTGAGGAGAAACCTCGGGAAACACCACTTTAATACACATATGATCAGCAGAGAGCTCTGGGTGAGTTGGGTGCCTACTCACCGGGAAAGACTCATCAGTGCGTCGCCCACTGCCCCGATTCCTAGGAGACCTTCCCCAGCACCGACCAGCAGTGTGTCCTCTGCGGCCACAGTTGGTGCAGGGGACAGCCTCCCTCCTGGTCTCCCTACTAGTCTCCCTAGCACCAGCACCCCCGAGCTCCATAGGGGTCGGCTCGGAAGTGCTGGGGGATGGAATGGATGGCCCCGAATCCGGACGTCTGCGGGTAGCCAACAGGGTATCCAGGCGAATCGACATGTCCACCAGTTGGTCAAAGCTGAGGTTGGTGTCCCTGCAGGCTAATTCCCGACGCACGTCCTCCCTCAGGCTGCATCTGAAGTGGTCAATGAGGGCCCTCTCATTCCATCCCGTGTTGGCGGCTAGCGTCCGGAAGTCCAGCGCGAACTCCTGCGCGCTCCTCCTCCCCTGTCTAAGGTGGAATAGACGCTCACCCGCCGGTTTACCCTCTGGGGGATGATCGAATACTGCCCGGAAGCGGCGGGTGAACTCCGCATAGCTGACCGTAGCAGCGTCTATCCCACCCCATTCGGCGTTGGCCCACTCCAGCGCCTTGCCGGACAGACAAGAGGTGAGGGCGGACACGCTCTCGTATCCCGAGGGCGCCGGGTGAATGGTGGCGAGGTAGAGTTCAACCTGGAGTAGGAACCCCTGACACCCGGCCGCGGTGCCATCATAAGCCCTCGGGAGCTAGAGCCGAATCCCACTGGACTCCGGAGATGGACCGATGGGTATGGCTGATGGTGGTGGCATCGTAGGAGGAGGTGTGGGCAAACCTCCCCTCTCCCATCGCCTCAAAGTGTCCATCACTTCTTGCATGGTGGTACCCAGGTGCTGGATCCTGGCCTCTTGGAGGATTACGCGCTCCTCCAGTGATCCCCTAGGCACAACCGATCCTGCTGACTCCATGGTGGTGTGTTATTCTGTCAGAACGGCGACAGTGAAATGCGGTAGGCGAAGTCACACGCAGGACACAGAGCTACTGGAAACCGTACTTTAATAAAAGTCGCCAGTGAAATAAACAGTCTCCAAACAACGGAGAAAACTAACAACCCGCACACTGCCGATGACACAAACAATAACACACAACACACAATGCACGACAGAGGGTTAAATAGGGAATACAATACAACATAATGGGGAACAGGTGTACACAATCAGACACAACAAGTCAAACACCGAAACATAGATCGGTGGCAGCTAGTACTCCGGGGACGACGAACGCCGAAGCCTGCCCGAGCAGGGAGGAGGAGCAGCCTCGGCTGAATCCCTGACAGTAGGTATATTGCGGTCATCTTTGAATTCTGGGACTTTCTTTTATTTCTATCTGTTTGTGTAAATGATTTAAATTTCAGTTGGTACACTTCCGGTTTCAAATTTTCCTGAATAATAGATCCACTTTTCACTATGTTCAGACTACATAATAGGGCAACAATATGTGATTATACAGATATACTAATCACAACATTTCACATTGTTCGTCTGCATTATTTAATCTAACATTTGCATGAGACAAAGTCCACTTGATCAATAGTTATTGTTCTAGTATCCTATGGTGCCACTGGTGCCAATGACATCCCATAGTGCCACCAACTGGTCTGGTGCAGCCATCGAAGGTTGCAGTGACTTTATATTCACACAGCTTCTAAGGACATATAGCCCTGGTGTGATTTGGTGCCATCTAGTGGTGTAGCATGGCCGACTTTGAATGCAGCTATTAATCATTCTCAAATTCATTGAGTCTATATACCAAATTTGGTGTTAATCTGATTTATTGTTCATGAGAAGAAGATGTATTTTTTTTTTGCATTAGCATATGTGCTAACATGTATCTATAGGTACAGTGTGGCCATATTTGAATGCAGCAACTATTTTTTCTCAAAACCATTAAAGACTGATGTAATGAGTTTAAATACAAAATATGGAGTGAATCTGACATATGGTTCATGAGAAGAAGATGATTGGAGATGATTTTGAGCATTACCGTTACGTATGCAATGAATGAGTGGTTAATAGTAAAAAAAATGGAGATGTCAATACCAAATTCAGTGTGGTTCATCTTAGGTACTGTCCATGATAGTGATGACATGTTTCAACTTGATAGGCCACTGTGGAGTGGATTTACAGTGGTTTAAATGGACATGTACAGTCAGTTTTTTCTTAGACCTGCTTTCAAGTAGAATGATAGCTCTATAACTCACATTTCTATGTGAATTTGGTCGGGTCTCCCAAAACATTACATATTGCCACCTTTAAGATATCAATGCCAAACCTATGCTATAACATGGTCATGTTTTTGATGACCCTAAAACGTTTCAAGTTGACATGCCATTGTGGAGTGGATTTACAAAGGATTTAAATGGACACATAAAATCTGACTTCCTAATTTATCGATAACTCAGCCATCTCTTAATACCGGCGTGATTTAGAACTTCTAACCCTTTTTAAACAGTGTGTGTTTGAGCTACAGCTCACATAGTTGCTGTAACAAACTCCAAACTCTACACTGTTTTCACTGACTAGTTGGATAATAATTTCCCACTGAGCAAACAATTTCTGTACTTACAGCATTCATCTAAATTCATTTTCATCAGGTTTTTGCTTTGGCAGATTTCTTTATTTATTATTGACATTTGTCAATAAAAATCATGATTGCCACTGTTTATGTCAAATTGTAAAACACTTCTTTATGAGGCTAAATATAAGGGCTGGTCATGCAGATAAATGAAAGTCAGATAAATGAAAAGTCGATTGTTTTGTTTTTGCTGGGGTCTCGGGACTGATCGATTTAACCAATCCCTTAGCTTTTCTAAAACTGTAAAATGTGATGTTATTTGGTTCATGAGAATACGTTTTTCAAAGGTTTTCAAACATTTCCAAGTTGGAGGAAAATCTATCCTGACGGACCTTATGGGTCCTTGTGGCAATTGGTTCAGCATGAGGAAAGACCCCAACATACAAAGTTTCAAGCCTATAGGTCAAATGACTGCTTATAACAGCGACCCCTATAGGCCAATCGGTGCCATTCTTTTTGACCAAGTTACTCGTGGCCTCTAGTTCCTGTGTGCCAAAGAAAAATAGTTACCAATCTATGCTTGAGTTATTTGACAATTTCAAGGAAAAAAAATATATAAGAATTCAGACAATAACAAAACCCCTAAATATGAAAAAGATAAAAGAAAATGTGGCCTATGTCAATTACAATGACTTAGTTAACCCGCCCTGTCCACTAGCTAGCATCTGAAACACAATACAGTGTTGCGAATTGAGCCATGTTTTTTGTCTTACCAGGTCCGTGAGAAGATTCTAACTAGTGTATCCCTTTGACTGTTTTTCGACTGTTGTTGGATGTGGCTATCCGGTTTATCAGGTCCCAGATCCCATCCAGCAGGCTCCCAATGACCTTTTATGATTTGTTTATTAAAATTCAAGGACAATTTGCTCTTTAGCACCATCCTATCTGGCCGGCCGGCCGGTCCCATCTGGCCGGCCGACGACAGTAGCAGAGCCTCAACATGAAGACAGTGTCCTGTGACAGTAGCAGAGCCTCAACATGAAGACAGTGTCCTGTGACAGTAGCAGAGCCTCAACATGAAGACAGTGTCCTGTGACAGTAGCAGAGCCTCAACATGAAGACAGTGTCCTGTGACAGTAGCAGAGCATCAACATGAAGACAGTGTCCTGTGACAGTAGCAGAGCCTCAACATGAAGACAGTGTCCTGTGACAGTAGCAGAGCCTCAACATGAAGACAAATGACAGACATTCAGATAAACTCCCCTGGTCCCTCCTTCATACAGATCAACCCCAGGCTCAGAAACATCAGGGAGTAGTGATACTAGAACCAGACAGCCTCAGGGCTAGAGACATCAAGCAGGATTAATGTCATGAAAGAGAGGAGGAAATACATATGGGCGCCAGCTATACAATGCTGATATTGACCGTGCCTTGGTGCATTATTTTGGTATATATGGGAATGTTGACAGCCTGTGACTTGTGAATAAAAAATTAAAAGATATATCACTACTCCCAAGGCCCAGACAGCTACTGCAGGGAAATCTATTTATCTTAGTCACTTGTTGTTTGAATGGCAGTGCTGTTTGTTCACTGTGTTTGGAGTTGGAAATTCCTGAATATGCCTGTCCTCTGGTTTACCCAAGTCACCTGATCAAATTATCACCTAGTCCCATCTCTTACAATCTCTACCCTCACCCATTCGTTGGAACCTCCATCACTCACAGTACACAGCCTATTAGTGGTGCCGCTGGTCTCCATAGAAATGCTGTTACCTGGCAACTCCACAAGTTAAGTGAGAATACTCCTGATTACTGTTGCAGTGTTTCCCAACTCCAGTCCTCGAGTACCCCCAACAGCACACATTTTTGTTGTAGCCCTGTACAAAAACATCTTTATTCAACTCATTGAAGACTTGATGATTAGTTGACACTGGAGGATCGGAGTTGGGAAACACTGCGCTAACATAATTGCGGTTAGGTTAGTCAAATAAATCAGTGTTGTGACTGAGATAATTTACCTTATCTGAAATATTTCCCCTGAGGGGCAAGAAGGTATGGCACAGAGGAAGAGGAGGGATATCTTCCACTGTTCTATCCACAACATACTCTTCCGCACACTCTCTCTCACACACATACTCACACACATTCCTCGCCACTGTAGCCCGAGTCCCAGACTGTCTGTGCCACTGTGCCACTTTGAGCAGATTCTGAAGGCTGAATACGAGTTTGACTCTCCTTACTGGGACTATAGCTCAGACTCAGGTAGATTTGTGCTCTTGCCAACTCCATTGCTGTCATTGTCAAGCCAAACATTTGGCATCGCCATGAGTGACAAGAAGTTGGCATGATGGCACAAACAGACTGGGACTCAGGCAGACTCAGGACTCAGCAGCGAGGAATGTGTGAGAGAGAATGTGCAGAAGAGCATGTTGTGGCTAGCACAGAACAGTGGAAGATATCTCTCCTCCTCTGTGCCATTCCTTCTTGCCCCTCAGGGGAAGTATTTCAGACAAGGTAAATCATCTCTACTCCTCCTCAGTCACATCACTGATTTATTTGACGAACCTAACCTCTATTATGTTAGATCAGTGTTTCCCAAATCAAATCACATTTTATTTGTCACATGCGCCGAATACAACAGGTGTAGACCTTACAGTGAAATGCTTACTTACAAGCACTTAACCAACAATGCAGTTTTAAGAAAGAATACCAACAAAAAACATCACACATAAAATTACAATATAAAATAATACGAAAAAAAGTTAGAAATAATTAAAGAGCAGCAGTAAAAATAACAATAGCGAGGCTATATACAGGGGGTACCAGTACTGAGTCAATGTGCGGTGGCACCGGTTAGTCGAGGTAATTGAGGTAATATGTACATGTAGGTAGAGTTATTAAAGTGACTATGCATAGATAATAAACAGAGAGTAGCAGCAGCATAAAGAGGGGGGGGGGCAATGCAAATAGTCTGGGTAGCCATTTGATTAGCTGTTCAGGAGTCTTATGGCTTGGGGATAGAAGCTTTTTAGAAGCCTCTTGGACCTAGACTTGGTGCTCCGGTACCGCTTGCTGTGTGGTAGCAGAGAGAACAGTCTATGACTATGGTGGCTGGAGTCTTTGACAATTTTTAGGGCCTTCCTCTGACACCGCCTGGTATAGAGGTCCTAGATGGCAGGAAGCTTGGCCCCAGTGATGTACTGGGCCGTACACACTATCCTCTGTAGTGCCTTGCGGTCAGAGGCCGAGCAGTTGCCATACCAGGCAGTGATGCAACCAGTCAGGATGCTCTCGATGGTGCAGCAGTGGAACCTTTTGAGGATCTGAGGACCCATGCCAAATCTTTTCAGTCTCCTTAGGGGGAATAGGTTTTGTCGTGCCTTCTTCACGACTGTCTTGGTGTGCTTGGACCATGTTAGTTTGTTGGTGATGTGGACACCAAGGAACTTGAAGCTCTCAACCTGCTCCACTACAGCCCCGTCGATGAGAATGGGGGCGTGCTCGGTCCTCTTCTTTTTCCTGTAGTCCACAATTATCTCCTCTGTTTCCCAACTCCAGTCCTCAAGTACCTCCAACAGCACACATTTTTGTCGGAGCCCCGGACAAGCACAGCTGATTCAACTTGTGAACTAATCATCAAGCCCTCAATGAGTTGAATGAGGAGTTTCTGTCCAGGGCTACAAAAAAATGTGTGCTGTTGGGGCTACTCGAGGACCGGAGCTGGGAAACACTGTGTTAAAGAAGATGTCTTACATCACAGTCAGGTGTCTTACATCACAGTCAGGTGTCTTACATCACAGGCAGGTGTCTTACATCACAGTTAGGACGGGAAGAAAGAAGATATGACCGTCTTATGGTAGCTGCAGACTGATAGTGAACTTCAACATTTTTCTCAAAAGGTGTTTTTTTTTAATTTTTTTTAATTTTTTTATTTCACCTTTATTTAACCAGGTAAGCCAGTTGAGAACAGGTTCTCATTTACAACTGCGACCTGGCCAAGATAAAGCAAAGCAGTGCAATAAAAACAACACAGAGTTACATATGGGGTAAAAAACATAAAGTCAAAAATACAACAGAAAATATATATACAGTGTGTGCAAATGTAGCAAGTTATGGAGGTAAGGCAATAAATAGGCTATAGTGCAAAATAATTACAATAGTATTAACACTGGAATGCTAGATGTGCAAGAGATTATGTGCAAATAGAGATACTGGGGTGCAAAAGAGCAAAATAAATAACAATATAGGGATGAGGTAGTTGGGTGGGCTAATTTCAGATGGGCTGTGTACAGGTGCAGTGATCGGTAAGGTGCTCTGACAACTGATGCTTAAAGTTATTGAGGGAGATAAGAGTCTCCAGCTTCAGAGATTTTTGCAATTCGTTCCAGTCATTGGCAGCAGAGAACTGGAAGGAATGGCGGCCAAAGGAGGTGTTGGCTTTGGGAATGACCAGTGAGATATACCTGCTGGAGCGCAGACTACGGGTGGGTGCTGCTATGGTGACCAATGAGCTAAGATAAGGCGGGGATTTGCCTAGCAGTGATTTATAGATGGCCTGGAGCCAGTGGGTTTGACGACGAACATGTAGTGAGGACCAGCCAACAAGAGCGTACAGGTCACAGTGGTGGGTAGTGTATGGGGCTTTGGAGACAAAACGGATGGCACTGTGATAGACTACATCCAATTTGCTGAGTAGAGTGTTGGAGGCTATTTTGTAAATGACATCGCCGAAGTCAAGGATCGGTAGGATAGTCAGTTTTACGAGGGCATGTTTGGCAGCATGAGTGAAGGAGGCTTTGTTGTGAAATAGGAAGCCGATTCTAGATTTAACTTTGGATTGGAGATTCTTTATGTGAGTCTGGAAGTTGAGTTTACAGTCTAACCAGACACCTAGGTATTTGTAGTTGTCCACATACTCTAGGTCAGACCCGTCGAGAGTAGTGATTCTAGTCGGGTGGGCGGGTGCAAGCAGCGTTTAGTTTTACTAGTGTTTAAGAGCAGTTGGAGGCTACTGAAGGATTGTTGTATGGCATTGAAGCTCGTTTGGAGGTTTGTTAACACAGTGTCCAATGAAGGGCCAGATGTATACAAAATGGTGTCGTCTGCGTAGAGGTGGATCTGAGAGTCACCAGCAGCAAGAGCGACATCATTGATATACACAGAGAAAAGTGTCGGCCCAAGAATTGAACCCTGTGGCACCCCCATAGAGACTGCCATAGGTCCAGACAACAGGCCCTCCGATTTGACACACTGAACTCTATCTGAGAAGTAGTTGGTGAACCAGGCGAGGCAGTCATTTGAGAAACCAAGGCTATTTAGTCTGCCAATAAGAATGCGGTGGTTGACAGAGTCGAAAGCCTTGGCCAGGTCGATGAAGACGGCTGCACAGTACTGTCTATTATCAATCACGGTTATAATATCGTTTAGGACCTTGAGCGTGGCTGAAGTGCACCCATGACCAGCTCGGAAACCGGATTGCATAGCGGAGAAGGTACGGTGGTATTCGAAATGGTCGGTGATCTGTTTGTTAACTTTGCTTTCAAAAACTTTCGAAAGGCAGGGCAGGATGGATATAGGTCTGTAGCAGTTTGGATCTAGAGTGTCACCCCCTTTGAAGAGGGGGATGACCGCGGCAGCTTTCCAATCTCTGGGGATCTCAGACGTTATGAAAGAGAGGTTGAACAGACTAGTAATAGGGGTTGCGACAATTTCGGCGGCTAGTTTTAGAAAGAAAGGGTCCAGATTGTCTAGCCCAGCTGATTTGTAGGGGTCCAGATTTTGCAGCGCTTTCAAAACATCAGCTGTCTGAATTTGTGTGAAGGAGAAGCGGGGGGGGCATGGGCAAGTTGCAGCAGAGGGTGCAGAGTTGGTGGCCGGGGTAGTGGTAGCCAGATGGAAAGCATGGCCAGCTGTAGCAAAATGCTTGTTGAAATTCTCGATTATTGTAGATTTATCGGTGGTGATAGTGTTTCCTAGCCTCAGTGCAGTGGGCAGCTGGGAGGAAGTGCTCTTATTCTCCATGGACTTTACAGTGTCCCAAAACTTTTTGGAGTTAGTGCTACAGGATGCAAATTTCTGTTTGAAAAAGTTAGCCTTTGCTTTCCTGACTGCTTGTGTATATTGGTTCCTAACTTCCCTGAAAAGTTGCATATCGCGGGGGCTATTTGATGAAAATGCTGTACGCCACAGGATGTTTTTGTGCTGGTCAAGGGCAGTCAAGTCTGAGGAGAACCAGGGGCTATATCGGTTCTTAGTTCTGTATTTTTTGAATGGGGCATGTTTATTTAAGATTGAGAGGAAATTACTTTTAAGGAACAACCAGGCATCCTCTACTGACGGAATGAGATCTATATCCATCCAGGATACCTGGGCCAGGTCAATTAGGAAGGCCTGCTCGCTAAAGTGTTTTAGGGAGCGTTTGACAGTGATGAGGGGTGGTCGTTTGACCGTGGACCCGTTACGGACGCAGGCAATAAGGCAGTGATCGCTGAGATCCTGGTTGAAGACAGCTGAGGTGTATTTAGAGGGTATGTTAGTCAGGATGATATCTATGAGGGTACCCATGTTTACGGATTTAGGGTTGTACCTGGTAGGTTCGTTGATAATTTGCGTGAGGTTGAGGGCATCTAGCTTGGATTGTAGGATGGCTGGGGTATTAAGCATATCCCAATTTAGGTCACCAAGCAGTACAACTGAGGATAAATGGGGGGCAATCAATTCACATATGGTGTCCAGGGCACAGCTGGTGGCTGAGGGGGGTCTGTAGCAAGCGGCAACAGTGAGAGACTTATTTCTGGAAAGGTGGATTTTTAGAAGTAGAAGCTCAAACCGTTTGGGCACAGACCTGGATAGTATGATAGAGCTCTGCAGGCTATCTCTACAGTTGATTGCAACTCCACCCCCTTTGGCAGTTCTATCTAGACGGAAAATGTTATAGTTGAGGATGGACATTTCAGAATTTTTGGTGGCCTTCCTGAGCCAGGATTCAGACACTGCTAGAACATCAGGGTTGGCAGAGTGTGCTAACGCAGTGAATAACTCAAACTTAGGAAGTAGACTTCTGATATTTATGTGCAAGAAACCAAGACTTTTGCGATTACAGAAGTCAGCAAATGATAGCGCCTGGGGAGTAGGAGTGATACTGAGGGCTGCAGGGCCTGGGTTAGCCTCTACATCACCAGAGGAACAGAGGAGGACTAGAATAAGGATACGGCTAAAGGCTATAAGAACTGGTCTTCTAGTGCGTTGGGTACATAGAATAAAGGGGGCAGATTTCCGGGTGTTATAGAAAAGATTCAGGGCATTATGTACAGACAAGGATATGGAAGGATATGAGTAAAGTGGAGGTAAACCTAAGCGTTGGGTAACAATGAAAGAGATAGCATCGCTGGAGGCATCAATTGAGTCGGTCTCCGCGTGTATAGGGGGAGGGACAAAGGAGCTATCTAAGGCAGGTTTAGCTAGGCTGGGGGGTCTACAGTGAAATAGTACAATTAGAAATATCCGAAACAACAATAAACTAACCTTGTTTGGGCTGAGGCTAAACATAAACAGGATGTAGTACCGTAAAAAGGAACAGTCCAGCAGACATCAGCTGTATAGCTGAGTTATCATAAGGTCCGGTGGTAAAGCACTAGTGAGTAAGAGGCCACGGCTAGCGTGTGCTAGCGGGCCGGGGCTAGCAGATGGAATCTTCGTGGTTAACGTCGTAACCACATCAGACGATTTCGTCGGCAGACCAGTCGTGTAGGATCGGCGGGGCTCCGTGTCAACACTAGGTGGTCCCGTCCGGTTGACAGAGAGGTAGATAGCCGGGAGATGGGCCTAGCTCAGGATGATTAGCCAGACCACAGCGTCCGTTTTGTTGTAGCTAGCTGGTAGCGATGAATCCGGAGTTAAAGGTCCAGTGATTCAGTGATTTGGGCGGAAAAACTGATATGTTCTGGGTCGATAACGCGCTGTGCAGACTGGCCGAATATCCGGTGATTAATGTCCAGTGATTAAAATTAATAATGCAGAAAAAAAATCCAATGTTCTGGGTGAAATACCGCTAGCTGTGGCTAATAGCAAGTAGCTAGTTAGCTGGCTAGCTAGTTTCAACTGGAGATTCTAGATTCTAGATAAAGGTAAGTCAATAATAGAATCCGTTCCACATTGAGTGAGGCGGGTTGCAGGAAAGTATATTTTGTAGAAGGATGAAAAGTCTGATAGGGAAATATGTACGAAAAATACAGAAAAATAGGGTATTTACAGGCTATTTACAGACATACGACAAAAACAGAACTGCACTACTACGCCATCTTGGATCACGGTTACGGTTAGATCAAATAGGCTTACACATTTCATTTCCCATGGAATGAG
This sequence comes from Coregonus lavaretus, assembly GCF_964263955.1. Classification (NCBI taxonomy): domain Eukaryota; kingdom Metazoa; phylum Chordata; class Actinopteri; order Salmoniformes; family Salmonidae; genus Coregonus; species Coregonus lavaretus. Next base: position 26,619,206 of record NC_140015.1, on the reverse strand, counting down.
CCTTGCAAAAATAAGCAAAGTGTGTGTGTTTGTGGAGGGGATGTTAAGCCTGCTTGTTGTAGTACAGTACTGTAACCCGTCCATGTGTGTGTGTCTCTCTCTCTCGCTTTCTCTACACTGAGTGTACAAAACATTAAGAACACCTTCCTAATATTGGGTTGTACCCCCCCACTTTTTCCCTCAGAACAGCCTCAATTCGTCGGGGCATGGACTCTACAAGGTGTCGAAAGAAGTTCCACAGGGATGCTGGCCCTTGTTGACTCCAATGCTTCCAACAGTTGGCTGGATGTCCTTTGGGTGGTGGACCATTGTTGATACAGTGAGGGAAAAAGGTATTTGATCCCCTGCTGATTTTGTACGTTTGCCCACTGACAAAGACATGATCAGTCTATAATGTTAATGGTAGGTTTATTTGAACAGTGAGAGACAGAATAAAAACAGAAAAATCCAGAAAAACGCATGTAAAAAATGTTATAAATTGATTTGCATTTTAATGAGGGAAATAAGTATTTGACCCCTCTGCAAAACATGACTTAGTACTTGGTGGCAAAACCCTTGTTGGCAATTACAGAGGGCAGACGTTTCTTGTAGTTGGCTACCAGGTTTGCACACATCTCAGGAGGGATTTTGTTCCACTCCTCTTTGCAGATCTTCTCCAAGTCATTAAGGTTTTGAGGCTGACGTTTGGCAACTCGAACCTTCAGCTCCCTCCACAGATTTTCTATGGGATTAAGGTCTGGAGACTGGCTAGGCCACTCCAGGACCTTAATGTGCTTCTTCTTGAGCCACTCCTTTGTTGCCTTGGCCGTGTGTTTTGGGTCACTGTCATGCTGGAATACCCATCCACAACCCATTTTCAATGCCCTGGCTGAGGGAAGGATGTTCTCACCCAAGATTTGACGGTACATGGCCCTGTCCATCGTCCCTTTGATGCGGTGAAGTTGTCCTGTCCCCTTAGCAGAAAAACACCCCCAAAGCATAATGTTTCCACCTCCATGTTTGGCGGTGGGGATGGTGTTCTTGGGGTCATAGGCAGCATTCCTCCTCTTCCAAACACGGCGAGTTGAGTTGATGCCAAAGAGCTTGATTTTGGTCTCATCTGACCACAACACTTTCACCCAGTTCTCCTCTGAATCATTCAGATGTTCATTGGCAAACTTCAGACGGCCCTGTATATGTGCTTTCTTGAGCAGGGGGACCTTGCGGGCGCTGCAGGATTTAAGTCCTTCACGGCGTAGTGTGTTACCAATGGTCCCAGCTGCCTTGAGATCATTGACAAGATCCTCCCGTGTAGTTCTGGGCTGATTCCTCACCGTTCTCATGATCATTTGTCACTCCCTGGCTCTGGGACTCTGTTATGTTGAGCCAGGGTGTGTAGTTTCTATGTGTTTGTGTTCTAGGTTCTTTATCTAGCTCATGTGTTTCTGTGTTGGCCGGGGTGGTTCTCGAGTGTCAGCTGTTGCTTGTTGTCTCTGATTGGGAACCATTCTTAGGCAGCCTGTTTTGCCACAGTGTTTGTGGGATCTTGTTCCGTGTATGGTTTGTGTCTGTTACCTAGGACTTCACGTATCGTTTTGTTGTTTTGTTCGTGTGGTACTCTAATAAATATAAGTATGTACGCATATCACGCTGCGCCTTGGTCCAATCCTTTCAACGATCGTGACATCATTGCAGCTCCACGAGGTGAGATCTTGCATGGAGCCCCAGGCCGAGGGAGATTGACAGTCTTTTGTGTTTCTTCCATTTGCGAATAATCGCACCAACTGTTGTCACCTTCTCACCAAGCTGCTTGGCGATGGTCTTGTAGGCCATTCCAGCCTTGTGTAGGTCTACAATCTTGTCCCTGACATCCTTGGAGAGGTCTTTGGTCTTGGCCATGGTGGAGAGTTTGGAATCTGATTGATTGATTGCTTCTGTGGACAGGTGTCTTTTATACAGGTAACATACTGAGATTAGGAGCACTCCCTTTAAGAGTGTGCTCCTAATCTCAGCTCCTTACCTGTATAAAAGACATCTGGGAGCCAGAAACCTTTCTGATTGAGAGGGGGTCAAATACTTATTTCTCTCATTAAAATGCAAATCAATTCATAACATTTTTGACATGCGTTTTTCTGGATTTTTTTGTTGTTATTCTGTCTCTCACTGTTCAAATAAACCTACCATTAAAATTATAGACTGATCATTTCTTTGTCAGTGGGCAAACGTACAAAATCAGCAGGGGATCAAATACTTTTTTCCCTCACTGTACACACGAGAAACTGTTGAGCGTGAACCCAGCAGCGTTTCTTGACACAAACCGGTGCGACTGGCACCTACAATCATACCCCGCCAAAGGCACTTGCATCTTTTGTCTTGCCCATTCACCCTCTGAATGGCACACATACACAATCCATGTCTCAATTGTGTCAAGACTTAAAAATCCTTCTTTGACCTGTCTCCTCCCCTTCATCTACACTGATTGAAGTGGATTTAACAAGTGACATCAATAAGGGATCATAGATTTCACCTGGATTCACCTCGTCAGTCTATGTCATGGATAGAGCAGGTGTTCATAATGTTTTGTCCAATGAGTGTAAATCTGTGTGCCGTTCCCCCTCATCCATTCCTCACCTGTCCTGGGTCCTTTGCCGTTGCTGAGGCTGCCTCCTACCAATGTCTGTAGGGCAGAGCAGAGCGGCTTAGCTGTTATCTACTCGGCCCTCTTCAGCCCCCGGACATGGCCTGGCACGGGCATCACCTCACACCCACACCCACTCCTCCACTGCAGGTTCCACCTGCCTCTGCCTCTCTGCCTAGTCCACCACCCAGAGATCACCACCACCTCACAGCCTGGCCCAACGCAGCCAGGCCGCTGGGGAAATAAGAACAGAGGACAACACCATCAAAACAACAATAAGAGAAATAGGCCACTAGAGAGACAGACAGAGAATAAGTCAGTAAAGGACAGGGTAATGTTCATAAGGCACAACAAAAGAAAACACAGTGAAATAGGTAGAATACTATCTGAACTGTGCAATATCAAATGCTTGTTTCGTTTTTTTCGTTGCAACATGTTTTGTTATAGTGTGTGCTCTAATGAACACAACCCAGCTTCAGTAAAGAACATGTTCAAATCAATAGAGGACAGCATCAACAGGGTTGAGTTCAGGTGGATAACAATGTACATGTTGAGTGTTTGTGTGTGTGTGAGAGTGAGTGAATGAATGGACAATGGAGGAGCATCCTAGGCTGGACATACTGTAAAGTTTGCGGGAACAGTATACACACACAGCCTCTCGATTGAGTGGATACAACACAAAGGAGTTAGTGAGAGCCACACAATGGACACCACAAAACAAAGCCATGTAGCTAGCTAGTAGGCCTATAGCTTGATTACAGAAGGAGCAGGGAAGGGATGGAAGGGTGCCACCACAGCCACACTCAACTTAGTATAGCAAGTTAATGAGAACTGTACAGTGGTAAACTAGATTGTGCTTCCATTCTTCCACATTGCTGTTGAGTGAAACTGCAGGCTCTAGTTTTATCTTATCTTGATTATTGTCCAGACATAAAGTGCTGCAAAGAAAGACCTAGTTAAGCTGCAGCTGGCCCAGAACAGAGCAGCACGCCATGCTCTTCATTGTAATCAGAGTGCTGACATGCTGACCACACCGCTCGCGTTAGGTGCACGATAAATTGACACATGTTGTTCAATCATTTCATCCAAGCTGTTTGAGCACGTCAACGAGCGTCTGCGTAGCTAGGCACTAAAATAGAACTTGGTTCTATTTTTTACGCTTCACACGCTGTAAGTCCCGCCTCTCCCATCTCCTCATTGGTTTTTAGGAGCATATACCCACGTGGGTGATTGAAAGATGAACTGAGTTCCACATTCCAGTCCAGTTGGTGGTGGTAATGCACCTTAGTTGGTTGCCAACCGCCATGTAAAGTCCACAGAAGCAGAAGGCCTGAAGGAGGATAGATTACTAGAAACTAACTAGGTTTCCCCTTTTATCTGTGGATTGTCGGAGTAGAGAGCACACGATTTTGTGTGACTCAAAATGTGTCAAAATTCTACAAAAACAGATAAAAAAATGATCTTGTGCATTTCAGGTAAAATAACAACCCACTGTTTATATCCCAGGACAAATTAGCTAGCAACAATAAGATAGTTAGCTAAATGGCCATGAATGTTTAATGTGTTTCGACCTGTCCCTAGATTAATATAGTTGGTTCAGAGTTCATTTTGATATTTCAACCTGCGTGTCCTGATCGCGTCTGGTGTGGATTGACAAAATCAATATGCGCGTGCCTGGTCTAGACAGCATGTGATATTAATACTATGCATGCCAGTCTCTCTTGGCTGAGAGTTGAGGAAAGATTGACTGCGTCACTTCTTGTTTTTATAAGAAACATGAATGTGTTGGAAATTCCAAATTGTTTGCATAGTCAACTTACACACAGCCCTGACAAACACTTACCCCACCAGCCATGCCACTAGGGGTCTTTTCACAGTCCCCAGGTCCAGAACAAATTCAAGGAAAAGTACAGCATTATACATAGCCCTGAGTGCATGGAACTCCCTTCCATCTTATATAGCGCAAGTGAACAGCAAACCTGGTTTCAAAAAACAAATAAAGCAACACCTCACGGAACAACACCTCTCCCCATGTGACCTACTTGTTGTGTGTATGTACTGACATGTGTAACTGATAGATGCACACATACACACTCTACCTGTTAATGTTTTTAAATGTATGTAAAAAGTTTTTTTTCTTTTTTCTATAATGTTTTTTTCGTTATGTGTCAGACCCCAGCAAGACTTGCTGTCGCCGTTGGCGTTGGCTAATGGGGATCCTAATAAAAAAAATAAAAAAATGACTTTAAAAACATCAAACGTATCCATAATTACATCAGACACAAGAAACTAGCTGGGTTACCCCTAGCCAGAAGATACCGACCCTATCGTTACACTTGTTTACGCTGAGCTGCACTGAGGTTGGAACGCAATCATGGTTACATTAAGACACTGTGGACCAAGCACGAGATATGGGTCGGAAAACGTACCTCAATGCAGGTATGGGATATGCTACTGTACTCCAAATTTTACCTTTATCCACAATGCTCCATCGAGAAGATTGAAGTACTGCTAGTTTACCTGGAAAACTGCCCTTCTTGTCCTCATGCTAGCTACCAGTTACCCACAGCAGCCATTATGGAATGGCACGTTGTGTTGAACAACAAAGGAGCTGATTGGCTGACACTGCCATTCCAAAATGGCTGTGGTGGCTACTTACAACGGTATAACAACATGCTCCACCTGGCTAACATTATGATTAGCTAACGTTGATAACACTTTACCACAATTGATCAATGTGGACACGAGGCAATAGCTGAGTTACTCCTCCAAAAATAGCACATGGCTAGCATCACGTTTGACACCGATTTAGCTAGGCTAGCTAGCTAACTAGTTAGTCGGCTCTTAGTTAATCTAGCTAACAGTAGCTAACGTTGGTGATGATATGAATCTGAAATAAGAACCTTAACTGCTTTTGGGGCATATATTTTTTTATGGATAACAGATGGAAAGTTCAATGTAATAGCCTACACATTCTTACCTTGGAAAGCAGCACTTGCATGTGTGTTGAGTGTCTTTGTGTTGTATCCTTGTGTTGTATGTCATCTTGTGTGTGTTCCTGTTGGTCGCTATTTGGGAATGGGTGGTGGTTGAGATTGTCTCCCTAGCCTCTTGGGGACGTTTTACAATTCGTGAGCTTGTTTTATCAATCATGAGCACGTTTTATATCAATTCATGCACGCGTTTTAGTAATTCATGAGCATGTTTTATAATTTGTGAGATCGTTATATAAATCATGAGCACGTTTTATATCAATTCATATACACATCTTATAATTTGTGAGCTTGTTTAAAAAAAAAACGGAGTCAATGTCACCTCCAGGCTCCGTAGTCATGACATGTAGGCATAGGACTGATGACTGAAGGAGCATAAGGGGTCAGAATGTCCACTGAGATATTAAGCACCAGATTCACATACCTCATCTCAGCTAGGGTTATAATTTACACAATAGGCTACAAGCACACACATTAACTATAATGTCCCATGGAAAAGGCTCTTAAATAGGACAGATGACAACTGAATTCACAACAGTGTGAGATGCCATGATGTGACCGTACGTACATACCCCAACCAGAAGCCATGGATTACAGGAAACATCCGCACTGAGCTAAAGGGTAGAGCTGCCGCTTTCAAGGAGCGGGACTCTAACCCGGACGCTTATAAGAAATCCCGCTATGCCCTCCGACGAACCATCAAACAGGCAAAGAGTCAATACAGGACTAAGATTGAATCGTACCACACCGGCTCTGACGCTCGTCGGATGTGGCAGGGCTTGAAAACTATTACAGACTACAAAGAGAAGCACAGCCGCGAGCTGCCCAGTGACACAAGACTTCCAGACGAGCTAAACCACTTCTATGCTCGCTTCGAGACAAGCAACACTGAAGCATGCATGAGAGCACCAGCTGTTCCGGATGACTATGTGATCACGCTTTCTGTAGCCGATGTGAGTAAGACTTTTAAGCAGGTCAACATTCACAAGGCCGCAGGGCCAGACGGATTACCAGGATGTGTACTCCGAGCATGTGCTGACCAACTGGCAAGTGTCTTCACTGACATTTTCAACATGTCTCTTACTGAGTCTGTAATACCAACATGTTTCAAGCAGACCACCATAGTCCCCGTGCCCAAGGACACTAAGATAACCTGCCTAAATGACTACCGACCCGTAGCACTGACGTCTGTAGCCATGAAGTGCTTTGAAAGGCTGGTCATGGCTCACATCAACACCATTATCCCAGAAACCCTAGACCCACTCCAATTTGCATACCGCCCCAACAGATCCACAGATGATGCAATCTCTATTGCACTCCACACTGCCCTTTCCCACCTGGACAAGAGGAACACCTACGTGAGAATGCTATTCATTGACTACAGCTCAGCATTCAACACCATAGTGCCCTCAAAGCTCATCACTAAGCTAAGGATCCTGGGACTAAACACCTCCCTCTGCAACTGGATCCTGGACTTCCTGACGGGCCGCCCCCAGGTGGTAAGGGTAGGTAACAACACATCTGCCACACTGATCCTCAACACGGGGGCCCCTCAGGGGTGCGTGCTCAGTCCCCTCCTGTACTCCCTGTTCACCCATGACTGCATGGCCAGGCACGACTCCAACACCATCATTAAGTTTGCCGACGACACAACAGTGGTAGGCCTGATCACCGACAACGATGAGACAACCTATAGGGAGGAGGTCAGAGACCTGGCTGTGTGGTGCCAGGATAACAACCTCTCCCTCAACGTGACCAAGACAAAGGAGATGATTGTGGACTACAAGAAAAAAAAGAGGACTGAGCACGCCCCCATTCTCATCGACGGGGCTGTAGTGGAACAGGTTGAGAGCTTCAAGTTCCTTGGTGTCCACATCACCAACGAACTATCATGGTCCAAACACACCAAGACAGTCGTGAAGAGGGCACGACAAAGCCTATTCCCCCTCAGGAGACTGAAAAGATTTGGAATGGGTCCTCAGATCCTCAAAAAATTCTACAGCTGCACCATCGGGAGCATCCTGACTGGTTGCATCACCACTTGGTATGGCAATTGCTTGGCCTCCGACCGCAAGGCACTACAGAGGGTAGTGCGTACGGCCCAGTACATCACTGGGACCAAGCTTCCTGCCATCCAGGACCTCTATACCAGGCGGTGTCAGAGGAAGGTCCTCAAAATTGTCAAAGACTCCAGCCACCCTAGTCATAGACTGTTCTCTCTGCTACCGCACGGCAAGCGGTACCGGAGTGCCAAGTCTAGGTCCAAAAGACATCTCAACAGCTTCTACCCCCAAGACATAAGACTCCTGAACAGCTAATCATGGCTACCCGACTATTTGCACTGCCCTCCCACCCCCACCCCATCTTTTTAAGCTGCTGCTACTCTGTTAATTATTTATGCATAGTCACTTTAACTCTACCCACATGTACATATTACTTCAACTACCTCAACTAGCCGGTGCCCCCGCACATTGACTCTGCACCGGTACCCCCATGTATATATAGCCTCCCTACTGTTATTTTATTTTACTTCTGCTCTTTTTTTCTCAACACTTTTTTGTTGTTGTTGTTTTATTTTACTTTTTTATTAAAAATAAATGCACTGTTGGTTAAGGGCTGTAAGTAAGCATTTCACTGTAATGTCTGCACCTGTTGTATTCGGCGCATGTGGCCAATAAAATTTGATTTGATATGTATACTGAACAAAAATATAAAAGCAACATGCAACAATTTCATTGATTTTACAGAGTTACAGTTCATATGAGGAAATAAGTCAATTGAAATAAATGTATTAGGCCCTAATCAATGGATTTCACATGACTGGGAATACATGTATGTATCTGTTGGTCACAGATACCTTTAAAAAAAATGGGCCTCACAATGGGCCTCGGGGTCTCGTCACAGTATTTTTGTGCATTCAAATTGCCATCTTTAACATGCAATTGTGTTCGTTGTCCATAGTTTATGCCTGCCCATACCATAACCCCACCGCCATCATGGGGCACTCTGTTCACAACGTTGACATCAGCAAACTGCTCGCCCACACGACGCCATACAAGTGGTCTGCGGTTGTGAGGCCAGTTGGACGTACATCCAAATTCCCTAAAATGACATTGGAGGCGGCTTATGGTAGAGAAATTAACATTTTATTATCTGGCAACAGCTCTGGTGGACATTCCTGCAGTCAGCATGCCAATTGCACACTCCCTCAAAACTTGAGATATCTGTAGCATTGTGTTGTGTGACAAAACTGCACATTTTAGAGTGGCCGTTTATTGTCCCCAGCACGAGGTGCACCTGTGTAATGATCATGCTGTTTAGTCAGCTTCTTGATATACCACACCTGTCAGGTGATGGATATCTTAGCAAATGAGAAATGCTCACTAACAGGGATTTAAACATATTTGGGAAAACAATTTGAGATAAATAAGGTTTTTGTGCATATGGAACATTTCTGGGATCTTTTATTTCAGCTCATGAAACTTGGGACCAACACTTTACATGTTGTGTTTAGATTTTTGTTCAGTGTAGGTTATGGTTAAACAACTGTAGCCCATAAGTATGGAGATTTGGTTAAAAAATAATATATAAAAATGATGCCGATGTTGATGATTATAATGACAAAAATAATGATGTGATATTGATGATGGTAGTGATGATTATGAGTCTGTGTGTCATTGTGTCTGTCTGTTCAGTTGGTAGTAATGTTGATGAATAGTGGTTGCCCCTAGGAACCCCAAAATCAACACCACTCACCCTCCTGCTGACAGTTGGCCATTCATCTAAAGCACCGTGAGATACCTTTATGTGTGTGAGCAGGAATGTTCTGTGTGTGTGTGTGTGTGTGTGTGTCCATCCGCCCATCCGTCCGTTTGTCTGTGTATACCGGGGTTTGAGTCTGTATTTGTATATGACCACATGCTAGCTGGCCATTGCTGTAAAGCCCAGTGGGATGGCTTTATATGCAATGGACCCAGGGTGTCATTGAAGTGTGGAGAGGTGTGATGTGATCAGACACTGGCTCACACTCTAAATGGAAAGACAGACAGCCATTCACTTTGTGTCCATGACAGCAATCTAAACAGAGAGAATGAATGAGAGAGGGAGAGGGAGAGGGAAAAGAGAGAGAGATGGAAAAGGGAACAGAAAAGGGGGAAAATAATTATGGACAATAAAGGGAAAAATGTTATAATGAGTTTATGATAAATAAGTACTGTGAAAAGAGTGGACAGAGCAGTCAGAAGAACTAGAAGAGAATATCAGTTAGGATATTTTAGGTTTATCTGAGCAAGAAGAAGTCATAAAACACTACCCTGAATGAATTAGGCTCAACGTAATAAAGCTAAGTATATAAATTCCATCATCTGCACAATGTTGATTCTTGGCAGTTTGCCATACTTTAGGGAACCCAAGAGGATTACAGTTGTAATTGCACTTACTTTCCAATCCAATCTCATTCAAATGTGGTAGAGGGCTGGTCACCAAATTTCATGGAGCTAGGTTTTTATGGGAACCATGAAATACACTGAACAAATGTGTCTTGCCACAATTTACTCCTTAGCCATGAAGGAACTAGCCTTGATCTGCTGTTTGATATGCAGATCCAAAGCACACTCTCTGCCCACCCACCCCACAACCTATGTGCGTGTTTGTATGTGTGTGGGTGTGAAAATGCCTGCATGCGTGCATGCCTGTGTCTGTGCATTTGACCAAACTCAACCCTGACAGCGTACAACAATCCACCTCAGTGGCACCATAACAACCGAGAAAGCAGTTTACACCGGAGTCCAGTAGACGCCAAATTAAAACAGTTCTGTGAAAATAGTTAGTTATACCCACATGCATTGCTGCTCACCGAGGCGTGAGTCTGTTCTTTGGTGCTTCACTTCAGAGCAGCAGTCCTCAGCAGTCCTCACTCCTCATGGTGTAGTCACAATCGTGGCCAGAGCCTCGGGGTGAAGCTCCATTTAGGTTTAGGATGAATCTCAATGGTCTGAAGTGGCAGCCTTTCCTCCTCCCTTTCATTCACGCTGAATCTATGGACAGGATTGGTGAAAGCTATATAATGGAAGTCCACCAGGTATTTGCTCACACCTGTCATGCACTTTCACCACAGTGCCGAGAAATAAGACGAGGAGAGGAAGCCACTTTAGACAATTGAGATGTACCCTTAACTCTAGAGGGAGAGAGGGACTTTGTTGTGGGACTGGAGAGTTGCCTCAGTGATGATGGAACACAACAAGTCAATACCAGTAAGGCTGACTGATTTCCTGCCATCAACACTAGGCTGCTATTCATCACAGTTATCACACTGCAGTTGGTGAGGTTTAATTTAATCTAATCAAATCCTGTAGCCTACCGACTTACTTGCATATTAGCTAGATCGTATCTAGTGGCCCCCTCTGAAATTCTGAGATCTGATAGGTCACCTCTGAATATATTGATAATTTTGAACAAGACGCACACCGACAGCAAAACTCATCTATCTCACCAGAGAAAGCATCTGAGTGAGTGAAACAGCGCCCCTCTGTCTTAATATGTGTACCCCATGTATCTAATGCTGTCTGGCCAAAAAGAGTATGACTCGCTCGGATGCTTTCTCTGGTGAAATACATTCAGCTTCTTGTGAATTGGTGGAAAATTATGAAACACGGATAGACAAGAATGATAAATAATACGTTTATTTTAATTTGTATTGTTAACATTGTTGGGGAAGCCTGGCTTCCCTTGGCATCCATGAATACGTGCCACTTTGTAGGCTGAATGTCATTACACTTATGGTGTTTGTAATAGATGTCCCTTTCCATTCAAATGGTGGGTGCACAGCGCACTGGTCGGATGCTGGACTTATTTTGGAGTAGACAAACGTGCGCAGGTAACCTACTTAACCTACTTTTTAAGTGATTTGTTTGACAACCAGATGAAAACATCATGACTGGTTGTGTTCCTGACACTTTAAAGGTCAAACATTTTTACAGTTAAAATTAAATGTCTTTACTATAAAGCCCATAAAAAAGTGCCCGCACACATAGGCGGTCCCGTTAAAGAAATTGAGACCCCCAAATGTCGTAGTATAATTCACACTCTGGATGGCACTTTCAAGTGAATTAACTGCTTTATGCTAATGCGCTTATTTTTTAATGCAAACACTGTAGCAAGACTTTTTGAATTTATTTATGATTTATTTGAACAGGGAAATGTACCAAACCTAAGCTGAAGTATTTAATGCGTTGAACCATCATAATTATATTGAAAGAATCCACCTTGCATCGATTAAGGATCAAAATGTTATGGCCCCACTAAACTGGGTCTGTGCCCCACCTTGGCCACCCCATTCAAAATATTCTGGACCTGCCACTGGTGGAGAGAGGGAGAGAGAGAGACTCTTATAGTCCACTTTGGTTAAATTGAGCTACTTTCCTACGAACAGGACCCAGCCCATCTGCTGAAGAGGATGCCTCTTACAGCAAAACACTATCAGTGGGTGGTGCATGTCAACATTTTTAGAACTGTGTCATGAGCCTCCCTCCCACTGTCTCTGCATAATCTCTCATATCCCATGCATGATGACCGGGCGGTTTCTGTCACAGTGCGCCAGATGCGCGTCACGGCATGCAAACCCCACTATGTTTCTATTAATAACCAATAAGAGGCTATCAATGGGTTCAATGGGGATGGGGCAGCCAACAACACCCTTTACTTTCACTGTGAAAATGGATATCACATTAATGTTCCTCCATTATAAATTTAGAATTCAGTTGAATTAAATGTCAGTCAGGTGTTTAGGCCTACGGATACTGTGGTAGCCTGTTGTGTGGTAGAGGCTAGATTAGAATTACAGTTTGAGGGATTTGATGCTGGTGTGTGTGTGTGTGTGTGTGTTTGTGTGTGTGTGTGTCATGGGAGCAGCTGCAATAATGATAGTAGCTATGTACCGGACAGAAGGAAGCATTATAATTGTATGAGAGAGTGGGAGGAGAGGATGGACCTGCAGAGGTGAAAGTAGAGGATTTTTATTCAACTTCTACTACTACAGCTACACCCCACTAACATTATGTTCTAACTTCGAACCTTTCAAAGTAAAAGGGATGTATCTCTCTCTCACGAACACGCACACACACCGCATTGAGCCTGTTGTCAGAGACGACGGCATAAAATTCCACCCGGTTTCCTACATGCGTGCACAAAGCTGTAGCTGTGGTAAAATATCACGAACGCCAGGAGCTCGGTTCGCTTCGTTGCGTTGCACGGGGACTCACATGCTCATCCAAAAGGCAGAGCCAGTCCCCTGACCAACAGACTAATTCATTTGAATTAGTTAATGGATTTAATCATCGCCGATGTCACGGGATATGTAACGGATACGGGGATTAATATTACAGGCACTGAGAGCTTACACCGCGCCCGGTGTACTGACATTCTCGGCAAGGACTCGGTGTATTAAACCGGTGCCTCGGTAACGAGACCAAGAGAGAACAGCAGTTATTTCAGTGCGGCTATTGTGGTATGGTTCCAGGATTTTAATAGGTAGGCTATCATAAGGATACCCACTGGGAGTCATTCGAACATAAAGCGCTCCTTCAATTTTCTACGCCTGCTTCGCGGCAGCAGGTTGGGATAATATCCACCACCATCAGGATTGCACAAGTCTCCCATTCACATGGGCGAAGGCAGGGCTCGGTTCTGCTTTGGTTGGACCCGGGCTCGCTGTCAAGAACAAGACAAAGGTGTGTCGGACCCTGGGAGGGAGCCGGAAACGCGAGAGAGATGGGCCGAACTGTTCGACCAACTGGACCTCAATAAAGACGGTAAAGTCGACATCAACGAGCTGAGGATAGGACTCGCTGCCCGCGGTTTACTTCGCAGTGACGCGGAGGAGGTGAGAGGAACAGTGATGATGGCGGTATTTCCAATAGACATGGGTATCCCTTGGATTATAGCCTGCGTGGCACTAGCTATTATTATACGTATTGGCACATTAATTGTGTGTGTGTGTGTGTGTGTGTGTGTGTGTGTGTGTTGGACGTGTTTAACAATTATTGTGGGGACCAGAAGTCTCCACAAGAATAGTAAACGAACAAAAATCTGACCAACTGGGGACATTTTGTTGGTCCCCACAAGGTCAAATGCTATTTCTAGGGGGTTTAGGGTTAAGGTTAGAATTAGGTTTAGGGTTAGGAGCTAGGGTTAGTTTTAGGGTTAGGGTTAGGAGTTAGGGTTAGGGTTAGGATTAAAGTTAGGTTTTTGGGATAAGGTTAGGGTAAGGGTTAGGTTTAGGGTTAGGGTTAGGTTTAGGGTTAGGGGTTAAGGAAAATAGGATTTTGAATGGGACTGAATTGTGTGTGCCCACAAGGTTAGCTGTACAAGACTGTGTGTGTTCTTGGCTGAGTAAGGAGTAAGAAAATAATGTCCTGTAGAACAACACAAACTGATCATACAGATAGAGTATGTATGACATAGGCCAGGGGTTCCCAAACTTTTTAGGGCTGGGTACCCCTTTTCTGATAGCAAATTCATCAGGGACCCCCTCAAAATCAGAAAACAACTCAGACTTTAGAGTGAGTTAAAAATAGCATACAAGGAGTTTTATGACTGCTGCAGTGCATGGCCAGACTTACCAAGAATTCGGCCCTGGAAAGTAACATTTAAGCCTCCCCTAATTTCCTGCAATCTATTTTCCCATTGGGCAGAGAGACAATTTTGCAGTTTTAAAGCTTAAATTACAGTGAATTTATGTTCAAAACAACATTTTTATGGAATACAATAAGTATTTAGTTGAAAACTGGATGATTGATGGAGTACTGTGGATCCCTGTGAGCCTCCCAGGCCCTGTTGTGCATTTAAGGGTATATTGTAGGTGAATAATATCACATTGTATTGTATTGCACCCAACTTCTTCCACAGACCCCTTGGCCAAATTTGTTTAATCTGTTGTTGCTATCAATTACAAATGTTTTAATTTTCTTAACGTTTAAACAACACATTTTTAAAAATAGTTTTTTCATTAAAGGTCCCGAACAGTGAAAATCATGTTTTTCATAAAATGTGATGATATTTGGATGAAATCAGTTCGTAGTAGGTTGATCCAAGTATGAAAAATTACTGTAGCTGGTACATTAACAAAGTTGATCATAAAGTTACTGGTCCTCTACCCCATGTCAAACATTTGAATTCAGGAGGCAGGCATTACTTCTGGCTTTATGCAACGTCACGTAAAGCCGGAAATTGTATACACCAATGGTAGCGTCTTATAATCTTAACTAATTTAAATATGTAACGCCTTAAAACCATCACATGTGCGCATCATACGGCTTTGTTTACAAACTGTACGATAGCTCAAGTAGAACGTGCCAGAACGATATTGGTAACTAACCCCTTTTCATCTGTGTGGTAACTTTTAGCTAGCAAGCTACTTACCATCATGCTGGGAAAAAACTCACTGTGTCGTGACTGGATGCCATAGTGTTAATTTAACATTACTCTATTTTCCGAAGAATGAAGACATCCGACAGCGGTGGTTGCTTTCATTTCAAGTAGACAGGCTCAACCGAAAATTACGATCATAACAACCATGTGCAGTGCACATTTCGAGCGAAGTTGCTTTATCAATTGGGGAGAACATTTGATGGGTCTTGCCAGGAAGCTAATCCTGAAGATGGATGCTGAACCATTAATGACAGTGGATCAGAGGATCTTGCAAGCACTGACCACAATGTAAGTATCAGAGTTTGATGAGTCTGACACGGTGGCTGTGGCTGTAAATGGGCTGCTTTGATGGTATATTTTCTGCAACACACCTGATAGTCACTGTATGGTTTTTGTTCTTCCATCCCTAAGCCCCCTACATTGAGTCTGAAAACTGACAGCACACAGCTGATACGAAGGAATGTTGTCCACAAAAGGAATTCCGGTGAGTATAGTATTTGTAATTTACCCCACAAATTAACTTTTAACAAGGCACACCTGTTAATTGAAATTCATTCCAGGTGACTACCTCATGAAGCTGATTGAGAGAATGCCAAGAGTGTGCAAAGCTGTCATCAAGGCAAAGGGTGGCTATTTGAAGAATCTCAAATATAAAATATATTTTGATTTGTTTAACACTTTTTTGGTTACTACATGATTCCAAATGTGTTATTTCATAGTTTTGATGTCGTCACTATTATTCTACAATGTAGAAAACAGTAAAAATAAAGAAAAACCCTTGAATGAGTAGGTGTGTCCAAACTTTTGACTGGTACTGTACATTTTAGAAAATTCTACATCTACTCGGTCTGCACATATTTCCAAGCAACCACCGCATCAGGAATGCTGTGATACAAAATCAGCTTTCCCAAGGCAAAGAAGGGGGGATATGCTGTAAAGCCTGTGAAGACAGACCAAGCGAAGTCAGACCACAGAAGGGGGGATATGCTGTAAAGCCTGTGAAGACAGACCAAGTGAAGTCAGCCCAAAGAAGGGGGGATATGCTGTAAAGCCTGTGAAGACAGACCAAGTGAAGACGGACCAAAGAAGGGGGATATGCTGTGAAGTCTGTGAAGACAGACCCAACAATACTATAAATCATAGTTATTCATTTCAAATCAATTGAGCATTTCAGGCACACACAAATTCCAAATACAAACATTGAAAAGTTTCACAAAAAAGTGCATGACCAAATATTGCGTATTTCAAATTGAGTACTTCAAAAACACCAGAAAACACATTGTAGAATGAGTACATTACTACATCAACAAATTGATAGCATAATAACTCAGAACAGTAAATACAACTACATTAATTTCACTACCCATTTAACAAACATTGCCCTTTTCAAAACCCTTACAGGCTACGTAGACAGGCTCCTGGATCTCCTCTTCAATGAGGTCACCCTTGATCCAGTGCCGTATGTGGGTAAGCTGTGCGAGCTGTCCATCCCAGAACTCCTGTCTGCCCAGTGTGAGAGGCCTGAATAGGAGGAAGCCATACCTGGATTTGTCTCCAGCTTCAATCTTCGGGCTGACTGAAGCCAAGTGGGTGACTGAAGCCCGCTTGATTGAAGCGTGGTACATGGGTCCCCCTCCTCTCCCGCTCCCCTCCCCGTCCCATCAATCTTTGAAGTTGGTTGCATTTCCCAAAGCCTAAGTAATTCACTTTTACGTGATATATCACATTTTATTTCTTTGTATAGTTATTTTTCTAACATTCGGATGGGAGATGAGTTACAAATTGTATGAATCAATGGGGTCCTGTACACTGTAGGGTAGCCAGGTGCCTATATTAGGGCTTATGGTTAAAACAATTTTTTTATGTCAGATGATGTCTCACCATTATTTCTCACCTTTATTTCTCATGAGTGTCCATGTTGATCAATATTTCAGCTATGCTTGCCTAATGTAAATTATCAAATAAATGTCTGATCAATACATACAGTACAATTCTGAACATATTGTCATTTATAATGCTAATGTAGAGGCACCAATAAATTGTCCAGTACACTTATTGTATGCTGTTTTCATGTACATTCCCTTATGTCTTAGCGTCGACAGTGACTCAGGCTTTGCTAATTCTGATGAAGAAGTGTATCAGTGAACTGTATTCTGTAATTAGAACATTTTGCAGAGAAAATGGGTTGAGGCATAATATTTAGGCTCGGAATGACATGTGGCCCATTGTTTACCTGGTCATCATTGACATGTGGCCCATTGTTTACCTTGTTACCTGGCAACGACCACAAGGCTGTTTCAAAGAGCTGTCAGTCAAGGCGAGCTCATGAATATAAGCCCGTTCTGTCAGGCTTCCTGTTAGTTAGAGATGAGAGAAAAGGTACAATTTCTTCAATTCTGAGCATTTTAATAGCGTAAAAATATTACGGGGGATGTTTTGGTAATTCAAAGGCAATTTTTACTTGGGAAATAGGATGACTGTGCGGGACCTTTAAAAATAAAAAATAATACAATTCCACATGCACAATGCAGAAAATGGTCCTTTGCGGTCTAAGGCACTGCATCGCAGTGCTTGAGGCGTCACTACAGACCCGGGTTCGATCCCAGGCTGTGTCACAGCCGGCCGTGACCGGGAGACCCATGAGGCGGCGCACAATTGGCCCAGCGTCGTCCGGGTTAGGAGAGGGTTTGGCCGGCCGGGATTTCCTTGTCCCATCGTGCTCTAGCGACTCCTTGTGGCGGGCCGGGCGCCTGCAAGCTGACTTCAGTCGCCAGCTGGACG
The DNA here is from genome assembly GCF_964263955.1 of Coregonus lavaretus. Lineage (NCBI taxonomy): Eukaryota > Metazoa > Chordata > Actinopteri > Salmoniformes > Salmonidae > Coregonus > Coregonus lavaretus. Next base: position 26,601,389 of record NC_140015.1, on the reverse strand, counting down.
GTGTTTCCTCCGACACATTGGTGCGGCTGGCTTCCGGGTTAAGCGAGCAGTGTGTCAATAAGCAGTGCGGCTTGGCAGGGTCGTGTTACGGAGGACGCATGGCTCTCAACCTTCGCCTCTCCCGAGTCCGTAGGGGAGTTGCAGCGATGGGATTAGACTGTAACTACCAATTGGATATCACGAAATTGGGGAGGAAAAGGGGTAAAAGTAAAAATTATATTTACAAAAAATAAGAATATGGTCCTATTGCGTATGGTGGTCCTATAGATGCGGTAAAAGGGTCAATCGGACTTGACCAAAATTGCCATTGAAACGCGTGGGAGAAAGGGCTGTGGGGGAAAGATCCCGCCTCTCCTCATTGCCCCCCAGCAAAATTACCCTACATTTAGGCTATTGTTTATGTGTGTATTTCACACTATGTTGAGGTAAATATCGGAGTATAATACTTGTATAGATGTCAACCCCAACACATGTTCATGTCATCATTACCAATCAACTGCATTACAGTTAAAAACTACTTGGACTACAAACGGGAGTGATCATTTAGCAGTCACTTCTTTTAAACCTGAAAAGTGACAACTTCTACATGTTATGCAGCGAAAACAGCCAAATATATCCAAATTGGACTTAAGTAACCACATTGTGGGCCTGTTACAATACATACATCTTGACGGATTTGATGAATATCCATTTTGTTAGATCAGATTTGTTGAATGTGCGCCAATCTGGTCAATGGAACGTTCCATTGACTCCTTTACCGCATACTATTGCGTATGACCCCTAGGGAGCAATACAGTTATTTTTACCGCAGTCATAGGCTGAATCTCAAACAGAACACTTGGCCCTTAAGCCCTTTATCGAGTGGCCACTTGCTGTTGTGTTCGATAGAGATCACTCGAGTCTGCAAGTGTTTTCGCCAAAATGAGCATTGAGACGATGCACACTCGACGTCCCTACTTACACTTATCAATATTCAAAAATTCTAAATCCATTCACAAGCATTGTCTCCCGCGACCTGTCTTGTGCATGACTCACTCGTTCTGAAACATGGGCACTGGGACAGAAGCATGCTCTGATAGACAGTGAAAAAGTTGTACAAACAAAACAACATCTCTCTACTCCTGCACAAAATATGTGCAAGAATATCATTGCCAGTGATTTCATCAGCTGATTTAGCTTGTTGTAGCCTGCCTGCTGCTAGCTAGCTTCACTGACAAACACAGGGATGGAATGTTAGCTAGCTCGCTAAGGATGTTGGGAACTGCACTGGTAAACAGCGTGTAGCTTGTCACTTATTTACGATAGTTTCACAGATTGCTGATGAAGTTGTAGACATGTTCCCAGCAATCAGTTCATATTTCAGCATGTTTCCAAAGCACCAATCGTTACGTTGTGACATTGGGTCAGAAACCCAGCCTAAAACCCCAAAGAGCAAGCAATGCAGATGTAGAAGCACGGTGACTAGGAAAAACTCCCTAGAAAGGCAGGAACCTAGGAGAGGAACCAGGCTCTGAGGGGTGGACAATCCTCTTCTGGCTGTGCCGGGTGGAGATTATAAGAGTAGATGGCCAGATTGTTCTTCAAGATGTTCAAACGTTCATAGATGACCAGCAGGGTCAAATAATAATCACAGTGGTTATAGAGGGTGCAACAGGTCAGCACCTCAGGTGTAAATGTCAGTTGGCTTTTCATAGCATTTAGAGGTTGAGAGAGCGAGGTTGAGGGGGAGGGAGACAAACAGCAGGTCCGGGACAAGGTAGTGAACAGGTCAGGGTTCCATAGCCACAGGCAGAACAGTGGAAATTGGATCAGCAGCACTGGACCAGTGCTCCATTACCCAGACATCTGTGGCCTATTTCAAAACTCCACCGCTCTCTCTAACTCAAAACAACACAACATTAACTAGTGCTATTTTCACACATCCCTCCAACTCAAGTTGCCTCTCACCAGTGCTATCTGAAAACTCTGTTGCTTCAACACAATACTGATCTACGCTTTTCTGACCTGCTTGTCCCAGTACATGACAGGAAAGCAACACTTTCCTGGATGAATATTTTAAAGGTATGACTGTAACACAAACCTGGTGCAGCCCTGACCCCGCCTGACCTTAATATCACACACACACACACATGCACACACACACACACACACACACACACACACACACACACACACACACACACACACACACACACACACCTTAACCTCAGTCTTCACATAAAATTGTATTTGTCACATGCTTTGTAAACAACAGGTGTAGACTAACAGTGAAATGCTTACTTAGGGGCCCTTCCCTACAATACAGAGAGAAAGAAATAGAGAAATAATAGAAAAGTAAAATATGTAATAATAAATACACAATGAGTAACAATAACTTGGCTATATACACAGGGTACCAGTACCGAGTCGATGTGCAGGGGTATGAGGTAATTGAGGTAGATATGTACATATAACTAGGAATAAAGTGACAGATAATAAACAGTAGCAGCAGATTATGTGATGAGTCAAAAAAGTTAGTGCAAAAAGGGTCAATGCAGATAGTCCGAGTAGCTAACTATTTAACTAACTATTTAACTAACTATTTAGCAGTCTTATGGCTTGGGGGTAGAAGCTGTTCAGGATCCTGTTGGTTCTAGACTTCAGTGCATCAGTGCCACTTTCCGTGCGGTAGCAAAGAGAACAGTCAATGACTTGGAGTCATTTTTTTACGGCCTTCCTCTGACACTGCAGGGTATAGAGGTCCTGGATGGCAGGGAGCTCGGCACCAGTGATGTACTGGGCCATACGCACTACCTTCTGTAGCGCCTTGCGGTCGGATGCCAAGCAGTTGCCATACCAAGTGGTACAGCCAGTCAAGAGGCTCTCAATGGTGCAGCTGTATAACCTTTTGAGGATCTGAAGGCCCATGCCAAATCTTTTCAGCCTCCTGAGGGGGAAGAGGCGTAGTCGTGCCCTCTTCACGACTGTGTTGGTGTGTGTGGACCATGATAGAGCCTTATTGATGTGGACACCAAGGAACTTGAAGCTCTCGGCCCGCTCCACTACAGCCCTGTCGATGTAAATGGGGCATGCTCGGCCCTTCGTTTCCTGTAGCCCACGATCAGCTCCTTTGTCTTGCTGACATTGAGGGAGAGGTTATTGTCCTCCCTATAGGATTTGAGTGCTACGGAGCAACAGTCATTTAGACAGGTTACCTTGGCGTTCATGGGCACAGGGACTATGGTGGTCCACCTGAAACATGTAGGTATTACAGACTGGGTCAGGGACAGGTTGAAAAATGTCAGTGAAGACACTTGCCAGCTGGTCAGCCCATGCTCTGAGTACGCGTCCTGGTAATCCGTCTGGCCTAGCGGCCTTGTGAATGTTAACATGTTTAAAGGTCTTACTCACATCGACTACAGAGAGCGTGATCACACATTTGTCCAGAACAGCTGGTGTGCTCATGCATGGTTCAGTGTTGCTTGCCTCAAATCGAGCATTGAATGCATACTACCGTGCTTCGAGCACGCAAATTGGAGCACGGGAGGGTCGGAGTATGAGTCCAAATCAAAGTATGCGAAACGGAGCACTTCTCGAATACGTTCTCTTTTTGTACATCTTTGGAAGCATGCATCGATGCAAGCTTCATTGGAAAGTATGCACAGAAATATGATGCAACCACGTAATGTTTTTTGCAACATTTCTTTAAATCAATGACGGCCATTATTTGAGCTAAAGCGAGAGAAAATAAACTTTCATATGTTGTAATTGTCATGGTGTAATTATGGCCCAAATATATTTTGGCTGGTAAAAAATCTGAGTGGCTGGTAGATTTTTCCATCTACCTGCCATAGTGGCTGGTGGACCAAAAAGTTACTTACAGGCCATGGTGCTGATATTCGGATGTCTGACTCTTTCCGACCATACCGACTGGACTTTCATGGCCGGCAGTGGCACATACAGTGCATTCAATAAGTATTCACACCCCTTTACTTTTTCCGCATTTTGTTGTTACAGCCTGAATTTAAAATTGATTTAATTGAGATTTTGTGTCACTGGCCTACACACAATACCCCATAACGTCAAAGTGGAATTATGTTTTTTGACATTTTTACCAATTCATTTAAAATGAAAAGCTGAAATGTCTTCATCAATAAGTATTCAACCCCTTGTTATGGCAAGCCTAAATAAGTTCAGGAGTAAAAATGTGCCTACAAGTCACATAATAAGTTGTATGGACTCACTCTGTGTGCAATAATAGTGTTTAACATGATTTTTGTATGATTACCTCATCTCTGTACCCCACACACACAATTCTCTGTAAGGTCCCTCAGTCGAGCAGTCAAACACTGATTCAACCACAAAGACCAGGGAGGTTTTCCAATGCCTCGCAAAGAAGGGCACCTATTGGTAGATGGGTAAAAAAAAAAGCAGACATTGAATAACCCTTTGGGCATGGTGAAGTTATTAATTACACTTTGTATGGTGTATCAATACACCTTCCTAACTTAGTTGCCGAGAGGAAGGAAACCGCTCAGGGATTTCACCATGAGGCCAATGGTGACTTCTAAAACAGTTACAGAGCTTAATGGCTGTGATAGGAGTAAACTGAGGTTGGATCAACATCATTTTAGTTACTCCACAATACTAACCTAAATGACAGAGTGAAAAGGAGGAAGCCTGTACAGAATAAAAATATAACAAAACATGCATCCCTTTTGCAATAAATCTATGGCAAATATTGTACAATCCAGGTGTGCAAAGCTCTTAGAGACTTACCCAGAAAGACTCACAGATGTAACTCACAGCTGTAATCGCTGCCAAAGGTGATTCTAACATGTATTGACTCAGGGGTATGAATACTTATGTAAATTAGATTTCTGTATTTCATTTTCAATAAATGTGCAAACATTTCTACAAACATGTTTTCACTTTGTCATTATGGCATATTGTATGTAGATGGGTGAGAGAAAACAATCCATTTAATCCATTTTGAATTCAGGCTGTAACACAAGAAAATGTGGAATAAGTCAATGAGTATTAATACTTTCTGAAGGCACTGTAGGTGATAGTGCACTTGCTTTATGTAACACTCACACAGAAGCACACAGATAGCACTCCTCAGGTTACATTTAATCAGTAATTTACGTTAGCATAAAGGAAATTAGCTTAGGAGATCACTCCACCACACTCAGTAGTTTAGTTTAGCATCACTCCTTTCACATAGGATCATCCCTCCACAGCCATGCAGAACATTAGCTTAGCATCATCTCTCCACACTCAAATAGTAGGCTAGTTTAGCTAAGCATCATCACCCACAGCTGTGCTTGTCCTTCAAATCTCCTCTGGGAGTTTTCAGACACCACAGGCAATATCACTAGACCAGAATGTATTTGTCTGGGAATGCTTAAATAGACTTTGCTCTGATTGTATTTGTGTCATGGAGGAGGGGGCCAATTCAAAGGCATACTTAAAGTTATACTTGTCATATGTTATACAGACAGCTTCCATCAGCTACACTTAGAGTTAAAATTCAAGCATGTATACCAAACAGAAAGTTGAAATGGTGAGGATAAGTGGCAGGATAAGTAGGAGTCTCATTTGAATTTCATGATAATATGCAAATCCTCCCCATTGCTATCTCAGTAACAATGTCAAGGATTTTGTGGATTCTTGAACCACTTATTCATCGTGAATATATTCATAAAAAATATAAGATGGACAGACTCAGAAAGACCCCCTTGATAGGCTTAGACAAGATTCTGAAAACGTTGCTGCCAAGATTGAGCAAATCTCTCCTTTCCCGTGTGATGTGAGTGTGTGTGTGTGCGCCTGTGTCTGCGTGTGTACTGTGTGCTTGTGTGTGTGTGTGTGTGTGTGTGCGTTGGTTCAGGTCAGATTCCAGTAGCACTTGATTGTTACTGGAGATTAACTGGACACTGGGCACAGGAGTGAAGCGGATTATGACGAGGTCAGAGTCTGGGTTGTCTCTCGCTCGCTCTCTCTCTATACTATTCTCTCGCTCTTTCTTTCTCACTCTTGCTCTCACTCTATTCTCTCTTTCTCTATCTCTCTCTTTCTCTCTCTTTCCTTCTTCCTCTCCTTGTTTGAGGAAGCACTAGAGAGGATGAAGAGAGAGCAGTACTGCTGATTGTTTTATGTTTGCAGGTTAAGACCTTGTAAAACTGACCTTGTAAAGGTAACAATGATAGTCTTTGTTGTCATTTCTCACGCACTCCTTCCTGCTTCTTTCCTTCACTCCCTCCATTCACCTCTCACACCCTCAAACTATCACCTTACCCTAAATCTCACCCCCGGCCCCAACCCACCCCCCACTTTTTCACCTTGTCACATCCCCTCTCTCTCTCTCTCTCTCTCTCTCTCTCACCCACCCCCTGTCCCCTACACTGTTTGACCCTTCACCCCTCCCTGTCTGCTATTTTTACCCCTCCTTCTCTCGCCCCACCCCTACCCCTGCAGATAGTGCGTGAGAGTGACACCAACCATGATGGCTTGCTGGACTTTGAGGAGTTCTCTCAGTACCTGTGGGCCCACGAAAAGGAACTGCGGCTCATGTTCCACACACTGGACCGCAACCACGACGGTCGGCATTGCCACCTCACTCACACATGCGCCTTACGCACATACACACGCACACACATTTACATTTTACATTTTTGTCATTTAGCAGATGCTCTTATCCACACCCACAGAAAATAAGTATTTAAATAACAATTATAAACTGGGTTGTTCGAGGCCTGAATGCTGATTGGCTGACAGCCGTGGTATATCAGACCGTATACCATGGGTATGACAAAACATGTATTTTTACTGCACTAATTAAGTTGGTAACCAGTTTATAATAGCAATAAGGCACCTCTGGGGTTTGTGGTACTTTGTCCTTTCACTCGCAAAACACTGTTTAAATTGTTCATACATGCACAGAGCATTCTATGTCACATTGCACTGTTATGGTAATTTATCAGAATGTATGGTATCACTGCATGAATGGTCTTTAGTATCATACCACATTATTGCATGTGGTTCACATAGTAGTCACACACACACACACATTTACATTTACATTTAAGTCATTTAGCAGACGCTCTTATCCAGAGCGACTTACACATCACTGTGCTCCAACTGTACTGTATGCCTGTATGTACATATTACATATTGTAGGCACTGATGGGATTCACTGTTTATGCAGGGCGCATTGATGTCGGGGAGATTCAACAATCGCTGCACAACCTGGGACTGGAGGTGTCCACAGAACACGCCATCAAAATACTACAGAGGTGTGTGTTTGTAAGCATGTGTGTGTGTCTGTTTATAAGCTTGTGGGTGTGTCTCTGTGTGTGTGTGTTCACACTGCTCTGTGTGTGTGTGTGTGTTCTATCAGTATGGACAGGGACGGCACCATGACTATCAACTGGAATGAGTGGCGAGATCACTTCCTGTTTAACCCTCTTCACAACATGGAGGGCATCGCCCACTACTGGAAACACTCTCTGGTCAGTCAGTACTGCCTATCTATGCCTTCTATCTCTACACTCTCTGGTTTAGATCTTTGCTTGACATGAAGTAGCACAGATAGCATTACATGGAATTTTCAGTTGATGTAATAAAATGTAATTACAGAGTAACTATAGAAACTAATAATTTAGCCAGTATCCTTTCATTACAACTTTGGCCATTTTCTCGATCTCTGTTATATAAATTTGGATGCCATTATCTGTCAATAAAGTTTATTTCACTGACCAGTGTTTCTCTGTGATTTCTCAGATGTTTGACATCGGAGAGCACATGACAGTGCCGCCAGAGTTTTCCCAGCAAGAGCGCCAGTCGGGGGTAGTGTGGAGGCAGCTGGTTGCCGGGGCGATGGCGGGGGCGGTGTCACGGACAGGAACCGCCCCCCTCGACCGTCTCAAGGTCTTCCTACAGGTGAAGGGTTACTGTTGTGTTTACTACAGAGGTTAGAGGTCAGTGCAGTGCTGATTAGTATAATCAGGTGTGTTAGAGCAGGGCTGGAACAGTAGCTCTCCAGGAGGAGGGTTGGCCACCCCTGATGTACAGTATGTTATTAGAGTTACTAACCCTGCTGTCTCTCTAGGTGCATGGCTCCAGCTCTAAGGGGATCAACCTGTGGACGGGGCTGAGGGGGATGGTCCAGGAGGGGGGTGTACGAGCTCTCTGGAGGGGCAACGGCATCAACGTCCTCAAAATAGCCCCAGAGTCTGCCATCAAGTTCATGGCCTACGAACAGGTGAGGGATACAAATGTATACAAATGTGAGTGTAAGAGGCCCCAGAGGTTGATTTGGATTTATTATGGACCAATGTAAGGAGAACACTGATACACACATTTTACATTTATGTCATTTTAGCAGACGCTCTTATCCAGAGCGACTTACAGGAGCAATTAGGGTTAAGTGCCTTGCTCAAGGGCACATCGACAGATTTTTCACCTAGTCGGCTTGGGGATTAGAACCAGCGACCTTTCGGTTACTGGCACAACGCTCTTAACCACTAAGCTACCTGCTACAAGTTCTGGTGTATGGGGTAGTCATTAGTGAAGCATAGGAATGAAGGAGTCACACACACAATGAGGTGTGAAATGTTGCTCACACACACACACTCTGTTTCTCACCCTGTCAGACACACCCTCACACACCCTGTATCTCTACGTGTTATGTCTCTGACTCTCCTCCTCCACCCCAGTGTGACTCACATATTCCCCCCTCACCCCCGTCTCCCCCACCTCCCACACCTCCCCCAATCTACACCCCCCCCTCACTTTGTATCCCTGCCTCCCCCACCTCCCACAATCTATCCCCCTCACCCCTTAATCCCTGTATATCCCTGCCTCTCTTCCACCTGCCTGTCTCTCCTCTCCCCCTGTCTCCCCTCACTCCTCCATCCTAGATCAAGTGGTTGATCAGGGGCAGAAATGAAGCGGGTACTCTGCGGGTGCAGGAGAGGTTCATCGCTGGCTCTCTGGCTGGAGCCACCGCACAGACCATCATCTACCCTATGGAGGTGAGCGAGGGGAGACAGACAGACAGAAAGATAGACAGATGTTTTATCGCATAAAGAAACATAGGACTTTTCTCTCATTTTCCTTCTCTTCCTTGCACACCCTCTCTCTTTCCCCTCTCTCCCTCCCCAGGTGCTGAAGACTCGTCTGACCCTGAGGAAGACTGGCCAGTACTCTGGCATGGCAGACTGTGCCCGTCAGATCCTGAGGAAGGAGGGGGTCCGAGCCTTCTACAGGGGCTACGTGCCCAACACACTCGGCATCATACCGTATGCTGGCATAGACCTGGCCGTCTACGAGGTGTGTGTGAGAAAGTGTGTGTGTGTGTGTGTGTGTGAGAGAGAGTAGGGCTGTCCCTGACCCCCAAAAATATTTGTTGTCTGTCGTCTATCAACCGTCGTCTATCGATTGGTCAACATTTTTAAACTTTTATTTTTCCATGTATAGACACACCTTATATGTTTTAATAAAATCAACGATATGCACTGAGCTAGTCTGATGCTTTAAGTGCACTGCTTTTATTAAATAATTAAGACACACAAATGACTCAAGAGGGAGCCAGAGATCAAGATAACCGTGGCCTCTGTAATGGATTAGTCCACCGAGACAGGTGTGAGTCAGACAGGTGTCTCGTCTGCCATAAAATAAAATAAATGTCGTCCAACAGCCTATCAACCAAACAATCAACCAGTCGACTAAATGGGGTCAGCCCTGTGTGTGTGTGTGTGTGTGTGTGTGTGTGTGTGTGTGTGTGTGTGTGTGTGTGTGTGTGTGTCTGCCAGCTGTGTTTGACGTTTTCTGGGAAAGCTAATCCTCATCACTGTCTCTGTCCCTTGTACTCAGGGGAATGCCAGTCAGTATGTATGCTGCTGTTACTGTGTCCCAGCTCTCTCGTAAAAATGACTTTTATGTGTTTAAGTGAACTTTGGGTTTTACATTTACTAGCTGTCAATGAGCTGTGGTTCTCTCTACTATGTCCTCATTTTTTGGACGCAATAAAATATCTGTCAAATTAACTGAATGATCCATCTATCCCTTTGCTTATTCCTCTCTCGTTTCCACTCTCACACCCCTCTACACCTCCTCTCTCTTTTCTTTTCTTTTTTCCTTGTCTCTTTCCTTTCCCCCCCTCCTCTTCTCTCTCTTCCCCTCCCCCTTTAAGACGTGGATGTCGATTAAGGCAGCCCCCCGCACCTCTCTGATTCAGAGGGGTTGGGTTAAATGCGGAAGACACATTTCAGTTGAATGCATTCAGTTGTACAACTGACTAGGTATCCCCCTTTCCATCTCAGACTCTGAAGAATGCCTGGCTCCAGCGGTACTGTAAGGGCTCTGCTGACCCGGGGGTGTTGGTGCTGCTGGGCTGTGGTACTGTGTCTAGTACCTGTGGACAACTGGCCTCCTACCCCCTGGCCCTCATTAGAACACGTATGCAGGCCCAGGGTGAGACTGGTGTACAACTGAACTACAATTCTAACTTCTACCTTACTACATAACATAGATTATATTACATAGATAATATAGATTCTGTTACATTCTATAACATTCTATAACAAATGAATTACTACCTACCATATCAACCTATTACCCTATATATATTACTGTATGGGCTATCCAAACAGAAAATATAATTAAAAACTTGGTCACAAAAAATTTGCTAAATAAACTATATGCAGTAGCATTTTGATAACTGAATCAATATTGTTATCAGTTGTTCATAGTCATTAGTTATCTATTAATAGCTAACTAACGGATATAACTGAACTGAACAACAGACGTTTTCTCCCTCTTTCCCTCTTCCCACCAGCCTCCACTGAGGGCGGGCCCAAGCTGTCCATGGTCGGTCAGTTCAAGCACATCATATCACATGACGGGGTACCTGGGCTCTACCGCGGCATCGCCCCCAACTTCCTGAAGGTCATTCCTGCTGTCAGCATCTCGTACGTGGTATACGAACACATGAAGAAGGCCCTGGGGGTGAGCTCGTAGAGAGAGGAAGGGAGAGAGAGAAGAGAGGGATATAGAGTGCAGCTCTTAGATTTCATGATGGAGGAGAGGTAGACAGCAGTGGATTGAGGGAGTGAGTGAGTCACAGCAGAATCTGGGCCATTCTACTTCTTTGCTTATGAACAGCAACCCCCATTATAGTCACATCTCCACAGTAAGTCTGTGTGTTGCCCTCCAACCAAACACAGGGAAGCATACAGTACAGTCTGTAGACCTATATGTAGGCACTTATCTAAGGTCAGTGATCTTCCTCCAAATGACCTTGACATATACTGTATATTCGCTCTTTACTACACATCAGAATACGTGAGGTTGTTCCACAGTGTGCTTTTACCAGAACACTACCAAGCCAAAGTACCCCACTCTTTATTTCAATATAGATGTCAAAAGAGATTAGAAATGGATTACATGCATTATATTTGTCTTCAGTTGCTATTCTCAAAAACGTACATTCTAATGGGGAGTTTATAAAGTTCTTAAACGAGGAAACATTTTTCACGTTTACATGATGTATTGATATATATTTTTGTAAGGGAAAGATTCTGAATACATTTGGAAGAGATACTTATACAGGGTCTTATACAGAGTATTATACAGATCTGTTCCTCATGAATGGCTTTGCAGTTTTTAAAAAGGGAATGTTTCTCCAAAGATGGCACTTATATATACATACAGTCAGGTCCAAAATTATTGGCACCCTTGATAAAGATTAGCAAAAAAATACTAAATAATACAAATACTGAGCTATATTGTATGCTCCAAAAAGTTTGAACATTATATTATTTTATACTAATACAATTGCTCAGAGAAAGAGATTTTGTTTAAAGCTAGAATCCTTAAATAACAAAGCGGTCAACCAGACACTTTTTTGGTAAAAAGCTGGAGTGATGGTCCTGGAGAAATGTAACCACTCTGAAATGTTAACCATGTTTTGAGGCTATACAGTGTTTGTTTACATTTACATTGTTTACAAACATTGGAGTAAAACAAGCTTATATTTTGGGTTCTGATGGGGTAGGACAGTTGAACTAAGCTCATGAGGCATTTATAAGTTATATTCTTCAAAAGTCTATGGGTATACATCATTAATTTTTAAGTCCAAAAATTGATGTAGCAACTAAGGATTCTTCCTTTAACAATTTTTTAAAAACATTTTAAAAAGGGGTCAAAATTATTGGCCCCTGTTTTCATTACCTTTCAATACCAAACCTTGCTAGGATAACGGAACTGAGCCTTTTTATAAAATGATTTATGAAATTGGAAAACACATTGGGAGGGATCTTAGAGCATTCCTCCATACCACAGGTTTTCAATGGGGTTCAAGTCCAGAGACTGAGATGGCCATTGCAAAATGTTGATTTTGAACCATTTCTTTGTGGCTTTTGATGTGTGCTTGGGGTTATCGTCTTGCTGGAAGATCCACTTGCGGCTAAGTTTCAGCCTCCTGCCTCCTGGCAGAGGCAACCACATTTGTGTCCTGTTACTGGGTAAAATTAATGATGCCATTGACCTTAACAAGGGCCCCAGCACCAGTGGTAGCAACATAGCCCCATAACATGAAATATCCACCCCAATATTTTACAGTAGGTATGGGGTTCTTTTCTGCATAGACATCTTTCTGTCGACGCAAAATCCACCACTGGTGTGTGTGGCTAAAGAGTTCTATTTTCATGAAAGCCATCTATTTGCCTAACTAACTGGTGATTCATTTTCAAATGTCTTTCCTAAGCCTTTATATCTTTGCTGGCTCTTTGGCCAGACTTGTATCACTTTTTAACAGGATGGGAAATATGTGAAAGGGAGTTTTAGATAGTAGTTCCTTGAAATGAAATAGAAAGGGAAAAAGGGAATGAAAAGGATAGATGAAGGGTAAGAGATAACTGCAGACAGATGAGTGATGCATTTACTTGGAAAATACTGAAAGCAACTCCTGTATTTTGGATAACAAATGAATTGAGTGTAACCTCCGTAGTAAACAAATGTAATATTGTAGAAATGTTATATATTGATAATATCGCAAGCTATGCTTGTGAATGCTTGCTTCACATAGGATTGTAAGATCATATTTTCTTTCAAAATACTTTGAATGCTTGCTTGAATGCTTCTTAGTGTTGGGATGCCTTGAATTTGCAGAATATGTCATGAGCATGACTAGTGCATGCTAGTATATTTACAAAAACATTAGACTCAAACTGGCTTTTATGTCATTAGACTGCTCTGTCTTTCATAATAATTATACTTATTGACACCCTTTAGAAAACTGTACAGTCTAACCCTCTTCTTTATAATATGATAATATATGCAATTTATAAAGGCTACTGGTGGAAAACCCTCAAGTTCTCCCCTATTTCAAATATGCACTCGTAATTTCCGTTCAATGACTCGTCAACAGTCATTCCTGTTCAGTAACATCCATTTGTTCTCTCTCTGCACTTTATGAACAGCCATTAAGTAAAAGTAACCTTTTTTTATTGTATGAGTTGTAATTGCTTAATGATAGTCTGTCATTGTTAATGTTCCCTGGACCTCTTGCAGTGATTAAGGCTGCTGCTCTGTTCACTTGTCCCCATATCCAGGTGCACCCATTTTCTAAGTTTTGTGTGTACTTATCTTCCTAAATCTATATTATATTTACTTCATCTACAAACCTATAACATATTTGCTGGATATATGTTTAGAATATAGCTGCTACCACCCCCTACCTACCTTTTTATTCTAAGTAATAATATTCACTATCTAATCGTCGTCTTCATAAGACATCCATGCGGGCGTAGATTGTACCCAGAAGTAAAAAATGGGAGACTAGCAAATGCACATTTTATTATTTTTTTCATTGCTTGATATTTTGAGGGCTACTGTATTGTAGAGAATTCACGGTGTTGTTGGTTCTGTCTGGTATGAAACCACCAACTCCCATGCTGGGCATGTACACTACTGTAGCTGCAGTGCCAATAGGACTATCCCTCTTGGCAGTGGCCATAGTATATGTATCACAGGGTTGCTACAATATGTTTACTGAACTCTGCATTACATATACTCTGCGGTTATTATGATCAGTATTATTTCTAAAATGATCTATTGTGTATGTGTAGAAAATGATACAGAACTGTAGTTATTGTCAATAGAAATGCATTGCCATGCCATGGTTGCTCGTACGGCACTTTTATTTTCAAGGAAATTGCTATTTACCTTGTCTGGTGAATGTGGTGGATTGGGTTGGCCCAAAATGGTATATCTACAAATAAATACATCATTTTTGATTTATAGGATTTTATTGCATGAGGTGATACCTGTGCATCTCTGACTGTATACGGTATATCTGCATAATATGTCAATAAGATGTACATACTCTTATAGGTACAGATCCTGTAATTCTGAAATTGCTACAAATAAAGCTATTTTCAAGTCATCTTTCTTTGCAGTTGCTTTCATTTTCCATTCACTGTCTGTCAAACCTTTCCCACTTATAGGCCCGTATTCTATTGACATAATGAGAATGTCGAAACCTGCTCTATGTGCTCACCCACTGGGCACGGAATTTCATCGTGGAAATTGTGGGTAATTTTTGGATGAGATGTTGATCAATGAGATTTCAACCTTTATTCAAAAATAAGTTTGTTAAATTCCCAATGTGTTATCACTATGCTTTCAACCATCTAAAAGCACAACCAAATTCCAGTGGAAAAACAATGTTGGATTTTTGGTTTAGTTGTCATCCAAATGTGTTATCACTGCACTTTCAACCATTTAAAGGGTCAACAAAGTTCAAATGGAAATACAATGTCAGATATTTTGTATTTATACAGCAATTTAATGTATTATCACTACATCATCTAATAGCACAACCAAATGACCTGGATTGCAGTTGAGATTACATTCAAAGTACATAATGCAAGTGATCAATACTGTTCAAGATTCTGCGCAGATATTTATATTGTGAAGATCTCCACCTGAGACCTTTGCATGCATCTTGAAATTCTATGATTACATAATAAGATTTTTATAGTTATAGTACCCTCAAAATGTGGCCATGGATGAGTTACTCATTTTAATTCAACCTTAAAACTGTTACATTAGTTTGTATTACAAAAGTCATATTGAATTGTGTTAGGTTGAAAACGCAACCAAATATCAACATCTAATGCTTGGACAGTTACATCTGAGCCACTGCCTTAATCCTATTCTTTAACTTAAATTAGTTGGAGATGTGAATCTAACATGTCATTTGTTAACTTGTCGACAGGTTAATAGGCTGTTTACTGTATTGCAAAAGTTATATTGAATTGTGTTTGGTTGTCAACACAACCAAATATCAACATTTGAAGGAGACATATTTTGTGCTACTGACTTAGTCTGACTTTAATTCCAGTTTGTCTAAAACGTAGTAATTGATATGTTGGATTCACGTCTCCATCTCAACCAAAAATCTAAGTTAAAGAATGGGACTAAATAAAACTTTAAATGTCCTATTCTTTAACTTAGATTTTTGGTTGAAATGGAGACCTGAATCCAACATTCATTATTAACTTGAAGATTACATTTGACATCAACCAAAGCATGAAACACATGTATTGTCTATTTTTTGTTGAACCCTGGGTTGAATTGAAACAATAGCTGTTGATGACTTCACAAATTCGATATAGGCCTAAATAGTATAATTTCCCTGAGTGGCGCAGTGGTCTAAGGCACTGCATCGCAGTGCTAGTCTGTGCCACTAGAGATCCTGGTTCAAATCCAGGCTCTGTTGTAGCCGGCCGCGACTGGGAGACCCATGGGGCGGCGCACAATTGGTCCAGGGTAGGGGAGGGAATGGCCGGCAGGGATGTAGCTCAGTTGGTAGAGCATGGCGTTTGCAATGCCAGGGTTGTGGGTTCAATTCCAACGGGGGGTATAAAAAAATAATGTATGCACTCACAATGTAAGTTGCTCTGGATAAGAGCGTCTGCTAAATGACGTAAATGTAATGACTTATAGAGTATGCTTACATTTCATTTGCTCTATGAAACCTACCCTTTCGATTGACTTCAATAGCAACCGTGAATCTTTTTAGTTAATAAGATATCTCTCAGTAATCATTCTCATGATAGCACATTGGTAGTAGTCAGCGACAAAGCTAAGCAGGGCTGGGCTTGGTTAAAGCCCTGGATGGGAGATCAACTTGATAGCTGTAGATAGATCAACTCTCCAGTAGGAGGTGCTACCCAGCCTATTTTTTCTGATAGTGGATATAACATTGAAGATCTGCCGTGTTTCAAAGGTACAAATTCAACATATTTTATACAAGGTTTGTCTATGTTGAAAATGTGTTACCATGAGGACAATTCTGTGGTTGAAATTTCACCCTCAAAACAACAGTTCACGTTGATGACTTTTTGCAAATCCATTGTATTTTCCACGTAGATTCCACAACACAATATGTTGACAAATTACATTGAAACAATGTTGATTCAACCAGTTTGTGTCCAGTGGGCAGAATCAATACCTGATACATGTGAGGTTGAGAAAATATTATACAATACAGCTTTATTGCCCATATGTTACAGCAAACAACGGAAATGTGTCTTCTGCTCCATACACGTATGTGTACATCACCACACATACAGTTGAAGTCAGAAGTTTACATACACCTTAGCCAGATACATTTAAACTCAGTTTTTCACAATTCCTGACATTTAATACTAGTAAAAGTTCCCCGTCTTAGGTCAGTTAGGATCACCACTTTATTTTAAGAATGTGAAATGTCAGAATAATAGTAGAGAGAGTGATTTATTTCAGCTTTTATTTATTCCTTCACATTCCCAGTAGGTCAGAAGTTTACACACACTCAATTAGTATTTGGTAGCATTGCCTTTCAAATTGTTTAACTTGGGTTAAATGTTTTGGGTAGCCTTCCACAAGCTTCCCACAATAAGTTGGGCGAATTTTGGCCCATTCCTCCTGACAGAGCTGGTGTAACTGAGTCAGGTTTGTAGGCCTTTTTGCTCGCACATGCTTTTTCAGTTCTGCCCACACATTTTCTATAGGATTGAGGTCAAGGCTTTGTGATGGCCACTCCAATACCTTGACTTTGTTGTCCTTAAGCCATTTTGCCACAACTTTGGAAGAATGCTTGGGGTCATTGTCCATTTGGAAGACCCATTTGCGACCAAGCTTTAACTTCCTGACTGATGTCTTGAGGATTTGCTTCAATATATACACATAATTTTCCTTCCTCATGATGCCATCTATTTTGTGAAGTGCACCAGTCCCTCCTGCAGCAAAGCACCCCCACATCATGATGCTGCCACCCCCATGCTTCACGGTTGGGATGGTGTTCTTCGGCTTGCAAGTCCACCCTTTTTCCTCAAAACAGTTCTATTTTTGTTTCATCAGACCAGAGGACATTTCTCCAAAAAGTACAATCTTTGTCCCCATGTGCAGTTGCAAACCGTAGTCTGGCTTTTCTATGGCGGTTTTGGAGCAGTGGCTTCTTCCTTGCTGAGTGGCCTTTTAGGTTATGTCGATATAGGACTCGTTTTACTGTGGATATAAATACTTTTGTACCCGTTTCCTCCAGCATCTTCACAAGGTCCTTTGCTGTTGTTCTGGGATTGATTTGCACTTTTTGTACCAAAATACGTTCATCTCTAGGAGACAGAACGCGTCTCCTTCCTGAGCGGTATGACGGCTGCGTGGTCCCATGGTGTTTATACTTGCGTACTATTGTTTGTACAGATGAACGTGGTACCTTCAGGCGTTTGGAAATTGCTCCCAAGGATGAACCAGACTTGTGGAGGTCAACAACAAAAAAAATCTGAGGTCTTGGCAGATTTCTTTTGATTTTCCCATGATGTCAAGCAAATGAGTTTGAAGGTAGGTCTTGAAATACATCCACAGGCACACCTCCAATTGACTCAAATGATGTCAATTAGCCTATCAGAAGCTTCTAAAGCCATGACATCATTTTCTGGAATTTTCCAAGCTGTTTAAAGGCACCGTCAACTTAGTGTATGTAAACTTCTGACCCACTGGAATTGTGATACAGTGAATTATAAGTGAAATAATCTGTCAGTAAACAATTGTTGGAAAAATTACTTGTGTCATGCACAAAGTAGATGTCCTAACCGACTTGCCAAAACTATAGTTTGTTAACAAGAAATTTGTGGAGTGGTTGAAAAATGAGTTTTAATGACTCCAACCTAAGTGTATGTAAACTTCCGACTTCAACTGTACAGTTGAGATGAGCACAGGGTCAAGCTGCAGTGCAGCATCCCTGGATGGAGAGCATGTTGTGGGGTTAAGGACCTTGCTCAAGGGCTCAACGGTAGGGGAATATCTTGAGGATGTGAACCCAGCAGCTCTCCAGTTGCCCGATCAATTCCGCCCTTCTTCCAGCACCCGGCCCGGGACATGAACTGGACACTTTTCGGCTACAGTTCCAACTCCCGCTGGGCTACCTACAACCATTGAATGAACACTGGCTCATCTGCATCTGCATGTTTCAACGGTGCAGCTATATACACTGCCCTACATATCTATTTGGACAGTGAAGCTAAAACGTTTAAATTTAGCTCTATACTCCAGCATTTTGGATTAGAGATCAAATATCCTTTTATTTTAGGATATTTTTATACATATCTGTTTTACTATTTAGAAATGAATGTACTTTATGTATCTAGTCTCCTCCATTTGAAGGTGTCATAAGTATTTGGACAAATTCGCTTATAGTGTATTCAATTTAGTCACAAGTTTAATATTTGGTTCCATATTACTAGGACGCAATGACTACATCAAGCTTGTGACTCTACCAACGTGTTAGATGCATTTTTAGTTTGTTTTCGTTGTGTTTCGGATTATGTTGTGCCCAATAGAAATGAATGGTAAATAATGTATTGTGTCATATTGGAGTCACTTTTATTGTAAATAAGAATAGAATATGTTTCTGAACACTTCTAAATTAATGTGGATGCTGCCATGTTTATAGAGTGACCAAGGCTCTTCTCCCCCGAATGCTCAGTTTGGCCAGATGGCAAGCTCTAGTAAGAGTCTTGGTGGTTCCAAACTTCTTCCATTTAAGAATGATGGAGGCCACTGTGTTCTTGGGGACCTTCAATGCTACAGAAATGTTTTGGTACCCTTCCCCAGATCTGTGCCTCGACACAATCCTGTCTCTGAGCTCTACAGACAATTCCTTCGACCTCATGGCTTGGTTTTTTCTCTGACATGCACTGTCAACTGTGGGACCTTATATAGACAGGTGAGTGCCTTTCCAAATCATGTCCAATCAATTGACTTTACCACAGGTTCTCCAATCAAGTTGTAGAAACATCTCAATGATGATCAGTGGAAACGGGATGCACCTGAGCTGAATTTCGAGTCTCATAGAAAAAGGTCTGAATACTTCTGTTTTTTTATTTTTAATACATTTGCTAAATTTCTAAAAACCTGTTTTTGCTTTGTCATTAGGGGGTATTGTGTGTAGATGTATTTTATCAATTTTAGAATAAAGCTGTAACGTAGCAAAATGTGGAAAAAGGGAAGGGTTCTGAATACTTTCCGAATGCACTGAATATACAAAAGTATGTGGACACCCCATCAAATTAGTGGATTCGGCTTCTTCAGCCACATCGGTTGCTGACAGGTGTTTAAAATCGAGCACACAGCCATGCAATCTCCATTGAAAATCATTGGCAGTAGAATGGCCTTACTGAAGAGCTCAGTGACTTTCAATGTGGCACCGTCATAGGATGTGGTCCTCTGTAGCTCAATTGGTAGAGCATGGCGCTTGTAACGCCAGGGTAGTGGGTTCGATCCCCGGGACCACCCATACGTAAAAATGTATGCACACATGACTGTAAGTCGCTTTGGATAAAAGTGTCTGCTAAATGGCATATTATATTATATGCCACCTTTCCAACAAGTAAGTTTGTCACATTTCTGCCCTGCTAGAGCTGCCCCGGTCAACTGTAAGTGCTTTTATTGTAAAGTGGAAACATCTAGGAGCAACAACGGCTCAGCCGTGAAGTGGTAGGCCACACAAGCTCACAGAACGGGACTGCCAAGTGCTGAAGCGCGTAGCGCGTAAAAATCGTCGGTCCTCGGTTGCAACACTCACTACCAAGTTCCAAACTGCCTCTGTAAGGAACGTCAGCACAATAATTATTTGTCGGGATCGGTGTGGAAGAACTTGACTGGCCTGCACAGAGCCCTGACCTCAACCCCATCGAACACCTTTGGGATGAATTGGAACGCCGACTGCGAGCCAGGCCTAATTGCCCAACATCAGTGCCCGACCTCACTAATGCTCTTGTGGCTGAATAGAAGCAAGTCCCAACAGCAATGTTCCAACATCTAGTGGAAAGCCTTCCCAGAAGAATGGAGGCTGTTATAGCAGCAAAGAGGGGACCAACTCCATATTAATGCCCATGATTTTGGAATGAGATGTTCGACGAGCAGGTGTCCACATACTTTTGGTAATGTAGTGTACTTCTGGCACCTTCAAATGGGGGGACTTGATACACGGCGCTTTCATTTCTAAATGGTAAAACAGATATGTATGAAAAAAACTCAAATAAATTACATTCTGTACTTTCGCCTCACGTAAAACATTTTTATCTCAAATCCATAATGCAGCAGTATAGAGCCAAATTAAAAGTTTTAGCTTCACTGTCCAAATAATTACATAGGGGAGTGTACATCCATATTTATTATTAGTCATCATCATCTATTCTAGGGTACTACCACTGAGGTAAAATAATAAGAACGTGTATTGCACACTCTGGGAGAATCTCAATTGCATTTCCTTGATTCTTCACGTCCCCTCCTCTCTGACCTCATCCAATTGGGAGTGGTTTCCACTAGATAACACAAACATAAAGTATAAATGGGCTATATCGTAAAAATTCATTAAAAACAAAAATCAGCTTTTTGTCTTAATTTAAGGTTAGGGTTAAGCATAAGGTTATCAGTGTGGTTACGGTTAGGGTTAAGGTTAGGTTTAAAATCAGATTTTAATAAGATAAATTGTAAAATAAAGCCAATTTTTACTTTGTGGCCGTTTTATCTAGTGGAAACTGGAGAGAGGACGTGAGGAATCAAGGAAGCGCAATTGAGATTCTCCCTCTGTTTGGATACATCCTCCCTTCACTGAAATAATCACTTATCTGTCTGATGGACAGGTGCATTATGCACTAGAGGCCCTGCTCTCATCTATTTATCCAAATAGATCATTCCTTCAATTAATGGAGGAATTAATTATTAGGCTATTTCAAAGTATTACTGGGGCCCAATTCAAAAACCCTCCACTCCACTGCCTGCTAGTCAGCTAAGCACCTATCAGCCAATCAAGATACACACAGCACCACATTGGTGGTGTAGCGAAACGTCAGCTCTGCCAGCGTGGAATACGGAGCGCCAGTCCAGGAAGTGAACATTTACAGGAGTTAGCGGGATAACGAAGCTGTTTACCTGTCAATATTATAATATTCCCCACGCCCATACAGAGGGGATAGACGGCGTATCATTTTCTCAAGCTTTCCAACTGTCCGGAGCCACCGCATCACAAGGTAAGCACGGACGAGCAGTCAATCTTGGTGTGGTCCAAGCGGTAACGCTAGGCAAATTATGGCTAGCAATGCTAGCAGCACCAACAGCGGTAAATCAGATGTCATTGTTAAGAATTACGCGGAACTAGATTTATTTCCTTGATAAACGCAATGCAATGTGGCATTAAACCAGTGCATGTCCTTGTTTCTTCTTGGCATAATGTCGTCAATTAAGAAGCTGCCACCTTCCATTTATAAAACTGCTTATCATCGTGATGACGATGCTGCTAATTTGTTATGGATGGTCACGGCTAGTTGACTGACTAGCACAGTTGCCGCGTTCAGAACAACTGGGAACTCTGAAATCTCCGTCTTCATCGCCATCAAGACAAGTGGGAACGCGGGGGGAAAACTAGCTCCGACTGGGAAAAATCGTTTAACGGTCATCCAACTCGGAATTCCAAGTCGAAAACTCGGGCATCATTCAAGAACTCCGATTTGAAGATCACTGCCGTCATGTGTTCCCAGTTGTCTTGAAAGCACCATAGAGACAATAATCATGGCTTTCAAACCGGTTTTCGAAACATGCTGATATGCCCCTTATAATCTTTCAAATAAAAAATATACACTAACTTTAGCAGTTTTGCACAGATCCACAAGATGTGTGTGCCTCCAGTTGACGAACTACACTTTCTCCACAGTTACGATTACACGCAGGTGTTCGGAGCATGCTAGATGGCTATTTAACACAGGTGGCCACCTATGTCTTCCGTAAACAAGTGATATAACTTGGAGATATGACTGTGTGGGAACAATAACCCTATACAACTGTAGTATTTTTCTTTGATATGAAAGATACGTTCCTTATGTTTCCAAAACCGAACCGCAAACGATGCGTGTTATAGAGCAAGTGTCGAGGCTCTTAACAAAACTACCCCGGTCAGAATATACTTCAGGAGGCGCTAAAGCAGTTAACGTCTATGAATGGGGTAAGAGACAGCCAGAGAGAGTCATTATGATCAAGGATGTTAACTGACATTTACTTTAAGACAAATATTTAGGCAGATCATGCATCATAAATCTATTGAGTGGCATGGTGTAGTAGCAGAAAATCCGGTTTTATTAAATTACACAGGCAATCCAACTCTATCACATAACGGGTGTATCCATAACTACACCATTATCATTTCAGACAGAAATGAGGGCCTTGAGGCACCACTGGTAATGAATGGAAGTTATAGTCAGACTGTATTTACTTTCAACTGCTTCTCCAGTCGCCTGGAATTGGCAATAACATGAGCTAGACCAGGGTAGAGTCTGTTACGTCTTGCCAATGTCAATATTTGACTAATGTTAACAATTAGATTGACCTCTGTCTACTCTACCTCTGATCCGCCTCAATGTGCAGTCCAATAGATGACAGAGGAGGGTTAAGGGAGGATTAGAGTGTTAATATAAGGCATTAGGGGGCAAAAGAACTGAATGATAAGCTGTGTTTTTACCTAGCCTCTGGCTATGGCTCTGTCTGTAACCCTGAGATGGAATGAGGTGTCCAGCTGGTTTAGTGTCTTTTTCCTCAGTCTCTGACCTCTGACCCTAGATGATGGTCGACCCCACACTCGCTGAAATGGGCAAGAACCTCAACGAGGCCATGAAGATCCTGGAGGATGGCCGAAAGTAAGCTTTTATGAATTGGTGTTTGTTCGTAAAGATATATTGACGAGTATTACACTGGCTGTTAATGACGTACATACTGTCGCACATACTGTATGCATGCATGTTTACACAAGTCAGATGCACACACCTGAATGACTATCTGACTTGTTTGTTTTGCCGTTTCTTTCTCTCCAGTGCATCAGAACCGCATGCAGATAGACGCCAGTTCAGCAGGAGTAGTATCCCCGGACCCCTACAGGGAGAGTAAGTACAGCAGATACCCCTGTTACTCACTCTCAATCTAGTGTCTTTCTCTGTCTGTCTCTCTTTCTCCCTCTCACACAAACAAATGTGGATGGTATTTCACAGAAGCAATGAGTCCCCTCAAACAACACATTGTGTGTTTTGTTCCTAACTTCCAGTGGGCAGGATGTGGCCAGTATACTCCAGCTGGTCCAGAATCTCATGCATGAAGATGAGGAGGAAGACAAGCCAAGCCATCGGTAGGTTTAACATTAGAACACCACTACTGAGAGCATATGTCAGTTAGAAGTCCTTCTTAGAATTTTTAAAAAATCAGGGTAATAGGAATTTCCAGGTGAACAAAAAGAAGAGAAGTCTTTGATAATATCAATAAAAGATCTATCCGGTATATTACAAGTTGCAACAGGGAGACGCCTCCAGAACAGAGGCAGAGAAAATGTCTGTCTGGCCTCTTGGAGACAGGCCCTTTCTATTCTAATCAGACAGTACCAAGTGTTCTGTAAAAACCAGCCCAAGAAGGCTTGTAGGAAGTCAAAACAAATTGCAGTGACATTGTCAGCTGCTACAGAATACAGTAATAATCAGTGTCCTTGTACCTCCAGTCTGGCGTCAATCACTATCAACAGAACCTTGCACAAACAGAACATGTAAACATATAAATATGCTAAGGATTGTGTTAATCACTCTTCACTGTATATGAACTTTATTCATCTTAAATATTCCCATTACTATCAGTATAATACAGTTTATCAACATCATCACATCTTTGTGACCTCACTTCCTGTGTGTGTCTCGTCCCGGGGCGGCAGGTAGCTTAGTGGTTAAGAGCGTTGTGCCAGTAACCGAAAGGTAGCTGGTTCTAATCCCCGAGCCAACTAGGTGAAAAATCTGTCGATGTGCCCTTGAGCAAGGCACTTAACCCTAATTGCTCCTGTAAGTCGCTCTGGATAAGTGCGTCTGCTAAATGACTAAAATGTAAATGTCCCCCAGCAGGATGCAGAACGTCGGGGAGCAGGGTCACATGGCGTTGCTAGGACACAGCCTAGCAGCCTACATCTCAGTGCTGGACAGGGAGAGACTCAGGAAGCTGATCACACGCATCGCGTCTGACACAACACTCTGGCTCTGCAGACTCTTCAGGTGTGTCTGGGTCTGTCTGTCGAGTGCATGTGTGTGTTTGTTCCTGGTGCATTGCTCATTTGATTTTGATGTCCTGCCAGGTATGAGAGTGGCTCAGCATACTACCATGAGGATGACCGAGAGGGCCTGCTGAAGGTGTGTCGCCTGGTCATCAATGCCCGCTATGAGGACTACTCCACAGAGGGCTACACGGTGCTCAACTCCAGACAGCCTGTCATTTACCAGAGCGCCACCTGCAGGCCTGGCCTGGGACAGCACCTCTGCAGCCAAGTAGGAGTAGAAGCAATCATAGAAACGCATTGCGTGTACTTACATGAAGACACACAGACAGACCTTTCTGATGTTATTTTGGTGTTGTAAGAGCAGATATTTCAGGAGTTATTCAATGTAGATTGACTTTAACAGAAATCCTCTCTTCCTCAGCTGGGTCTGCCTCTGTCCAGCCTGTGCACCGTCCCCTGTAACACCATGTTTGGATCCCAGCACCAAATGGTAGGAAGATCAGCCTCATTTAGATAGGCTCATACAATATACACTACATAACCAAAAGTATGTGGACACCTGCTCGTTGAACATCTCATTCCAAAATCATGGGCATTAATATGGAGTTGCTGCTATAACAACCTCCACTCTTCTGGAAAGGCATTCCACTAGATGTTGGAACATTGCTGCGGGGACTTGCTTCCATTCAGCTACAAGAGCATTAGTGGGGTCGGGCGCTGATGTTGGGCCTGGAGTTCCAATTCATCCCAAAGGTGTCGATGGGGTTGAGGGCAGGGCTCTGTACAGGCCAGTTAAGTTCTTCCACACCGATCTCGACAAACAATTTCTGTATGGACCTCGCTATGTGCTTGGGGGCATTGTCATGCTGAAACAGGAAAGGGCCTTCCCCAAACTGTTGCCACAAAGTTGGAAGCACAGAATCATCTAGAATATCATTGTATGCTGTAGCTTTAAGATTTCCCTTCACTGGAACTAAGGGGCATAGCCCGAAACATGAAAAACAGCACCAGACCATTATTCCTCCTCCACCAAACTTTACAGTTGGCACTATGCATTGGGGCAGGTAGCGTTCTCATGGCATCCACCAAACCCAGATTAATCCGTTGGACTGCCAGATGGTGAAGCGTGATTCATCACTCCAGAGAACGCGTTTCCACTGCTCCAGAGTCCAATGGCGGCGAGCTTTACACCACTCCAGCTGACGCTTGGCATTGCACATGGTGATTTTAGGCTTGTGTGCGGCTGCTCGGCCATGGAAACCCATTTCATGAAGCTCTCAACAAATAACTATTGTGCTGACGTTGTTTCCAGAGGCAGTTTGGAACTCTGTAGTGAGTGTTGCAACCGAGGACAGACTATTTTTACGTGCTACGCGCTTCAGCACTCTGCAGTCTTGTTCTGTGAGCTTGTGTGGCCTACCACATCGCGGCTGAGCCGTTGTTACTCCTAGACCTTTCCACTTCACAATAACAACACTTAGAGTTGACCGGGGTAGATCTAGCACGGCAGAAATTTGATGAACTGACTTGTTGGAAAGGTGGCATCCTATGACGGTGCCACGTTGAAAGTCACTGAGCTCTTCAGTAAGGCCATTCTACTGCCAATGTTTGTCTATGGAGATTGCATGGCGGTGTGCTCGATTTTATACACCTGTCAGCAACGGGTGTGGCTGAAATAGCCGAATCCACTAATTTGAAGGGTTGTCCACATACTTTTGTGTATATATAGTGTATTTATTTGTAAACCACAGCTGGTGCACAAAATCTAATACTAAGGAAGTCTCGAGGTTTTGCTCGCCTGAGGTAGAGTATCTCATGATAAGCTGTAGACCACACTATTTACCAAGATACTTTTCATCTATATTTTTCGTAGCTGTCTATCTACCACCACAAACCGATGCTGGCATTAAGATTGCACTCAATGAGCTGTATAAAGCCATAAGTAAACAGGAAAACGCTCATCCAGAGGCATCGCTCCTAGTGGCCGGGGACTTTAATGCAGAGAAACTTAAATCCGTTCTACCTAATTTCTACCAGCATGTTAAATGTGCAACCAGAGGAAAACAAACTCTAGACCACCTTTACTCCACACACAGAGACGCATACAAAGCTCTCCCTCGCCCTCCATTTGGCAAATCTGACCATAACTCTATCCTCCTGATTCCTGTTTATAAGCAAAAACTAAAGCAGGAAGCACCAGTGACTCGGTTAATCAAAAAGTGGTCAGATGATGCAAATGCTAAGCTACAGGACTGTTTTGCTAGCACAGACTGGAATATGTTCCGGGATTCTTCAGATAGCATTGAGGAGTACACCACATCAGTCACTGGCTTCATCAATAAGTGCATCGATGACGTCGTCCCCACAGTGACTGTACGTACATACCCCAACCAGAAGCTACGGATTACAGGCAACATCCGCACTGAGCTAAAGGGTAGAGCTGCCGCTTTCAAGGAGCGGGACTCTAACCCGGACGCTTATAAGAAATCCCGCAATGCCCTCCGACGAACCATCAAACA
The DNA here is from genome assembly GCF_964263955.1 of Coregonus lavaretus. NCBI lineage: Eukaryota > Metazoa > Chordata > Actinopteri > Salmoniformes > Salmonidae > Coregonus > Coregonus lavaretus. The sequence continues at coordinate 26,574,263 of NC_140015.1, read as the reverse complement.
GGCAAAGAGTCAATACAGGACTAAGATTGAATCGTGCTACACCAGCTCTGACGCTCGTCGGATGTGGGGCTCCCGAGTGGCGTTGCGGTCTAAGGCACTGCATCTCAGTGCTTGAGGAGTCACTACAGACCCCCTGGTTCGATTCCAGGCTGTATCACAACCGGCCGTGATTGGGAGTCCCATAGGGCGGCGCACAATTGGCCCAGCGTCGTCCGGGTTTGGCCGGTGTAGGCCGTCATTGTAAATAAGAATTTGTTCTTAACTGACTTGCCTAGTTAAATAAAGGTAAAATTAAAATTAAATGTGGCAGGGCTTGAAAACTATTACAGACTACAAAAGGAAGCACAGCTGCGAGCTGCCCAGTGACACAAGCCTACCAGACGAGCTAAATCACTTCTATGCTCGCTTCGAGGCAAGCAACACTGAAGCATGCATGAGAGCACCAGCTGTTCCGGATGACTATGTGATCACGCTCTCCGTAGCCGATGTGAGTAAGACTGTTAAGCAGGTCAACATTCACAAGGCCGCAGGGCCAGACGGATTACCAGGATGTGTACTCCGAGCATGTGCTGACCAACTGGCAAGTGTCTTCACTAAACATTTTCAACATGTCCCTGAGTGAGTCTGTAATACCAACATGTTTCAAGCAGACCACCATAGTCCCTGTGCCCAAGGACACTAAGATAACCTGCCTAAATGACTACCGACCCGTAGCACTCACGTTTGTAGCCATGAAGTGCTTTGAAAGGCTGGTCATGGCTCACATCAACACCATTATCCCAGAAACCCTAGACCCTCTCCAATTTGCATACCGCCCCAACAGATCCACAGAAGATGCAATCTCTATTGCACTCCACACTGCCCTTTCCCACCTGGACAAGAGGAACACCTACGTGAGAATGCTGTTCATTGACTACAGCTCTGTGGTCAACACCATAGTGCCCTCAAAGCTCATCACTAAGCTAAGGATCCTGGGACTAAACACCTCCCTCTGCAACTGGATCCTGGACTTCCTGACGGGCCGCCCCCAGGTGGTAAGGGTAGGTAACAACACATCTGCCACGCTGATCCTCAACACGGGGGCCCCTCAGGGGTGCGTGCTCAGTCCCACCCTGTACTCCCTGTTCACCCATGACTGCATGGCCAGGCACGACTCCAATGCCATCATTAAGTTTGCTGACGACAGAACAGTGGTAGGCCTGATCACCAACAACGAAGAGACGGCCTATAGGGAGGAGGTCCGAGACCTGGCCGTGTGGTGCCAGGATAACAACCTCTCCCTCAACGTGATCAAGACAAAGGAGATGATTGTGGACTACAGGGTAAAAAAAGAGGACTGAGCACGCCCCCATTCTCATTGACGGGGCTGTAGTGGAACAGGTTGAGAGCTTCAAGTTCCTTGGTATGCACATCACCAACGAACTATCATGGTCCAAACACACCAAGACAATCGTGAAGAGGGCACGACAAAGCCTATTTCCCCTCAGGCGACTGAAAAGATTTGGCATGGGTCCTCAGATCCTCAATGTTCTACAGCAGCACCATCGAGAGCATCCTGACTGGTTGCATCACCGCCTGGTATGGCAACTGCTCGGCCTCTGACCACAAGGCACTACAGAGGGTAGTGTGTACGGCCCAGTACATCACTGGGGCCAAGCTTCCTGCCATCCAGGACCTCTATACCAGGCGGTGTCAGAGGAAGGCCCTCAAAATTGTCAAAGACTCCAGCCACCCTAGTCATAGACTGTTCTCTCTGCTACCGCACGGCAAGCGGTACCAGAGCGCCAAGTCTAGGTTCAAAAGGCTTCTCAACAGCATCTACCCCCAAGCCATAAGCCTCCTGAACAGCTAATCATTGCTACCCGGACTATTTGCACTGCCCCCCCACCCCCCTCTTTTACGAAGCTGCTACTCTGTTTATTATTTATGCATAGTCACTTTAACTCTACCCACATGTACATATTACCTCAATTACCTCGACTAGCCGGTGCCCCCGCACATTGACTCTGCACCGGTACCCCCGTATATAGCCTCCCTACTGTTCTTTTATTTTACTGCTGCTCTTTAGTTATTTGCTTTTTTTTTTTTTTTTACTTAACACTTCTTTTTTTTTTATTCTTTAAAAAATGCATTGTTGGTTAAGGGCTTGTAAGTAAGCATTTCACTGTAATGTCTAGACCTGTTGTGTTCGGCGTATGTGGCAAATAACATTTGATTTGATTTAGGTCATACTGGGGTGCCTGTATGCGTACTACCCATCATACTACCCTGATTTTTAATGGAAAACATAATATGATCTGTCTCCCTTGGTGTTTTCCTGTTGCAGGACGTTGCCTTGCTCGACAAGCTGATCAAAGAGGACGTGGAGACTGGGAAGCTTCCATTGCTGTTGGTAGCCAACGCCGGTCAGTGGGGAATTCTATCACCATTAATACAATTATAATCCAAATTAGTAGCTAAGGGCACACATCTACTCTTTAAAGGTGTTTTATTTTCTCCAAGATGGATTGTGTGCTTATTGCAAAACTTTGCATGGTGAAACATGGTATTACACTCTAAAATGAAACAATGTTTAACCCTTGACCAACCAGGATGTTATTGTATGACTTACCTGGTCAAATAAAGGTTAAATGAACATGTCAGTCCCTCTATCACTGACGTATTTACCAAGACGTACTGCAGAGTGGCTCAGAGCGTACTCACTGCCTTGTCATCCCAGGCACCCCTGGGGCGGGCCACACAGACAAGCTGGGCCGTCTAAAGGAGCTGTGTGAACAGTATGGCATGTGGCTCCACATAGAAGGGTGGGTAACAACATTACACATACTTGTAATACTTCTGATATGTCTTTAACCAACCATATTGGAGGGGTTTGTAAATGCTTTATAACTACTTTGTCTTTTCTGTCTCTCTCAGTGTCAACTTGGCCACCCTGGCTCTGGGGCAGGTCTCGTCCCCCGTGACGGTACGTATAGGATATGCTCTCCCATTCTGTGACCCTCCGAACTTGAAATGAATGCACTGTAAGATGCCTGTATTGTATAGTAATGTAATATGTCTACTACAGTATGTGTCTTTGCCCCCTCCTCCGTCCCCAGGCGGCCACCAGGAGTGACAGTATGACCCTGACCCTGGGTCCGTGGCTGGGCCTGCCTGCTGTTCCTGCTGTCACCCTCTACAGACATGAGGACCCAGCCCTGGTACGCTTTCTCCTTCCTGGGCTCTCTTCTTTGGTATCCTCTTTCTCCTTCCTGGGCTCTCTTCTTTGGTATCCTCTTTCAACTCTAGCTGTAGGGCCTATCTGGTCTCTGTTTAGTACTTTAAACATGCATCCTTCCTTCCTGCCTCCCTTGGAGTTATTACGGATCTGATATGACTGGATTGGTGAAAGCTACAGTTTGTGGTGGAATCCTTGGTTTCACCTATCCATTTGAGTTCTCTCTTCTGTCTCAGTCTCTGGCAGCCGGGTTGACTTCCAGTCAGCCAGTAGAGAAGCTGCGTGCCCTGCCTCTCTGGCTCTCCCTGCAGTACCTTGGCCATGATGGGATAGTGGAGAAGATCAGACACGCTGCAGAGCTCGTAAGTACTTTGGGTTAGTAATAAGCATATGGGTTAGCGATCTGTGTTAATTTCTATCACCTTACTGCTAACAAACTGACCCGTGTCGTATCTCTTTTTGTCTGTAGAGCCAACAGCTTCTTGAGAAACTGAAGACTCTGGCTTCCATAAAGACATCAGTAGGTCCACAACTTGTTGTTCAACTATTAACTATCTACTACTATTAATGTATATGTAATGCATTGTAAAGCATTTATGCATTGAGGCTGTTCTAAGCAGCCATAAGCTGTTAATTCCATTATTTAATAATGCACTATGGGTGTAAACGAAGGCACTATAAAGCCATTACACATAGGTGGGTCATAGGACAAAGACCCCCCATGTGAGCTTTTGCTTGTTGAGTTTTAAGATGGGATAACTTAAGAAAACAATGATAAGATCACACTCATCTCAAACACATAACACACAGCTATGAAGAGGGCTTCTGATGTCTGTGTTTTATGTCATCATCATCAGGATGAGCTTGACTCTGAGATCTCTCTCTTCGATGCTTTAACTATGGTAAAGAAACAGCACTGAGCCTCACTAACAGAGACCGCCATCATACTGTCACAAAACTAAGACCTTGTTCACAGGCATCAGCTCTGAGCAGATACAGTGGGGAGAACAAGTATTTGATACACTGCCGATTTTGCAGGTTTTCCTACTTGCAAAGCATGTAGAGGTCTGTAATTTTTATCATAGGTACACTTCAACTGTGAGAGACGGAATCTAAAACAAAAATCCAGAAAATCACATTGTATGATTTTTAAGTAATTAATTTGCATTTTAATGCATGACATAAGTATTTGATCACCTACCAACCAGTAAGAATTCCGGCTCTCACAGACCTGTTAGTTTTTCTTTAAGAAGCCCTCCTGTTCTCCACTCATTACCTGTATTAACTGCACCTGTTTGAACTCGTTACCTGTATAAAAGACACCTGTCCACACACTCAATCAAACAGACTCCAACCTCTCCGTGGCCAAGACCAGAGAGCTGTGTAAGGACATCAGGGATAAAATTGTAGACCTGCACAAGGCTGGGATGGGCTACAGGACAATAGGCAAGCAGCTTGGTGAGAAGGCAACAACTGTTGGCGCAATTATTAGAAAATGGAAGAAGTTCAAGATGACGGTCAATCACCCTCGGTCTGGTGCTCCATGCATGATCTCACCTCGTGGGGCATCAATGATCATGAGGAAGGTGAGGGATCAGCCCAGAACTACACGGCAGGACCTGGTCAATGACCTGAAGAGAGCTGGGACCACAGTCTCAAAGAAAACCATTAGTAACACACTACACCGTCATGGATTAAAATCCTGTAGCGCACGCAAGGTCCCCCTGGTCAAGCCAGCGCATGTCCAGGCCCGTCTGAAGTTTGCCAATGACCATCTGGATGATCCAGAGGAGGAATGGGAGAAGGTCATGTGGTCTGATGAGACAAAAATAGTGCTTTTTGGTCTAAACTCCACTCGCCGTGTTTGGAGGAAGAAGAAGGATGAGTACAACCCCAAGAACACCATCCCAATCGTGAAGCATGGAGGTGGAAACATCATTCTTTGGGGATGCTATTCTGCAAAGGGGACAGGACGACTGCACCGTATTGAGGGGAGGATGGATGGGGCCATGTATCGCGAGATCTTGGCCAACAACCTCCTTCCCTCAGTAAGAGCATTGAACATGGGTCGTGGCTGGGTCTTCCAGCATGACAACGACCCGAAACACACAGCCAGGGCAACTAAGGAGTGGCTCCGTAAGAAGCATCTCAAGGTCCTGGAGTGGCCTAGCCAGTCTCCAGACCTGAACCTAATAGAACATTTTTGGAGGGAGCTGAAAGTCCGTATTGCCCAGCGACAGCCCCGAAACCTGAAAGATCTGGAGAAGGTCTGTATGGAGGAGTGGGCCAAAATCCCTGCTGCAGTGTGTGCAAACCTGGTCAAGACCTACAGGAAACGTATGATCTTTGTAATTGCAAACACAGGTTTCTGTACCAAAATATTAAGTTCTGCTTTTCTGATGTATCAAGTACTTATGTCATGCAATAAAATGCAAATTAATTACTTAAAAATCAATGATTTTCTGGATTTTTGTTTTAGATTCCGTCTCTCACGGTTGAAGTGTACCTATGATTAAAATTACAGACCTCTACATGCTTTGTAAGTAGGAAAACCTGCAAAATCGGCAGGGTATCAAATACTTGTTCTCCCCACTGTAGTGATCTTTAGATAAAGTGTGAATAAGATTGACACATGTAGATGATATAGAGATCATTGGAACGGTGCAGTGCAGTAACTGCTGAAGCTGATCCGGTGAACAAGCAGAGTGTGTGGGTCTGGTTACCGTGTTGGGTTGATGGTGGCTTTGAGTACCTTTTGTCGTAGTGAGTGTCGTGTGCTGTTTGTGTGTAGTAAGTGTGTGTATACTGTAGATAGTGAGCTGTTGGGTTGCCTTGGTTACAGGGTGTGGCGTCTCTCTCTCGGATCCCGCCGATCTCGGGGGGCTCTCTACGGGACTTGCTGGGCTCTCTCATTCTGTCTATTGTAGGTGGGACCAACCCTCTTCCCCCTGCCTGCTCCCCCCTTCCTCTCCTCCTCCTCTCCTTTTTCCTCTGTTTCACTCTCTACCTGACCATGTTTGTCCACCTGAATGCCCTGAGAGGCACTGTATTTGAGACACCGCTCAAATTGAGGGCACCCATTGGCTAAAACGGCCATCAGTCCACTTCCTGGTTCCTGTCCAATCACCACTACAAGCATGTTTTAAGCACATCAGGGAATGTCCTGTCCCCCCACCACCACTTCTTCACAGAATCCTGATGACTCTAAAGTTGAACTTTGACCCAGGCGTCATCAAAGATGGACCTCACTGTGTTTACATAACTACCCTGTTAGGGTACAAAAGTTATGCTATGGGTAACTGGGTAGTACATACCCTTACTGTGAATTGTTAGAGATGGAGAGAAATTACCAGAAGGAAAGAGTAGTGTCTTTCCTGTGCTGAGATTTTCTCCAAAACAAAAATTTGCCCGACCCAATGGTTTATGTACAAAGTATACACAGTACATACAATATAATGGTGAGTTGTGGATTTGTCGTAGGTTGTATGGTTAAGAGTTAGTCATATACATAACGTCCATGGAAAACAGAGGAATGTCCATTGTGAATGGAAGTCATAGGCATTGACATTTACGCACAAACATTTAACTTTTTAAACTTGCATGATTTAACAATCCCCATGCAGACCAGTTTGACTGCTCAAACAGAGGATGTGTGTCACAAACCCAGGCATCTCCATAGCATCACATCACACAGCTTCTCAGGACCATTCTCACATAGTACACCTGTTTGCATGTTAATGACAGTTTTAAAGGTCAAAGGTTATGACCCTGGATGTGTGGAACCTCACCTGTGTGTCTGTCTCACCTTTCCTGTGCTGCAGGTGGAGGATGAACTGAACTCTCCAGTAGTAGTGTTCAGGTTCTCCCAGGAGACCAGTGCAGGTGAGTGGTAAACACTACTCTTCCTGTTCCTACACATTTATCTCACAACTAAGCAGAAACTCTTATTCAGCTATATCCTACTTACTTTAGTTGCAATTTGTGCATTCAAATTATGTATTTAATGCATTCAAATGAGTATCATGTAAATGTACTATGTATTTGAATTTGGCAAGTTATATGTAATAGGTCGTAATGCTATGCTCTCCCCCGCGACTCAGAATCCAGTGGTGGTTCTGTGGAGGGCTACTTTGCTGGAGAGAGAGAAGTGCTAGATACCCTCAACAGATGGGTGAGCATTTGTATACATTTTAATGGGTGAGACAATAAAGATTGATTGATTGGTTGATTGATTTTGTCTGCCTGTAGCTGTGTGAGCGGTTGGCACAGCTTGTGCCTGCCAGCGGGGTAGACATAGTGGAGTTGGAGGACGAGGGCACCTGTGTCCGCTTCACCCCTCTTATGACCGCCGCAGGTAACACACACACACACACACAGACTCACCTGTAAGACACACGCATCATAAAGAAAGACACACATTCACCTGTTAGACATACCATAATTTCTATTACACACATTCACCTGTACAGTTAATGAAGAACACCTGATCATCGTCAGTCAATCCACCCACCACAGTGGATGTTAGTCAGGCACAACTCTCCTTATGTTGACCCTGTAACTGTTGACCTCTGATCCCTGACCTCTGCCCTCTGACCTGTTCCCTCCCAGCCCTGGGGACCCAGCGGTGTGACGTGGATCTCCTGGTGGAGCGGTTGACTGAGCTGGTTCCTGTGCTGAACTGTACGCTGCGTCTCAGACTGGACTTCAGAGAGGAGGTGTACCGCCACTCTGCCCTCAGTTACATAGAGGACCTCAGCTGGCCCGGCCTGGGAGCCGTCAGGTAGGAATACACTGTTATTTATTCAGTATTAGTATTATTAATAGCTATGTAATTACCATTTTACCATGCCATTTCATAGTAAATACCTGGTCATTTCTGTACAGTCAAATAATGTGCAACTGCAACCAAAATGTTTTATGTAAAGCAATGTGACTTGTCCACAAAATGAAAGTATGTGTGTGTGTCCACTCAGGTATGAGCCGAGGATTGAGGAGATGAACGACCGTAAGAGACAGCTGGAGGTGGAGAAGATCAACGGTGAGCTGCTGGTGAAACTAGGGGATCTGGACGCAGACCTCATCTTCTCCACCGGTCAGTACTGTGCCTGTCCACAGCACAGAGCTCCTTTTATCACATCTGGACCTCAAGGTTTCAATCTTCCCCTCAAATCAAGGAATGACTCAGACCTGGTTCTGATTCAGCCTGCTTTACCTCTTAACCTCTCTCCCTCCCTCAGGCCCGGAGTTCGGACCCGAGAAGGACTGCATATTTATTGGCATGGCAATGGAGGACCTAGACGTGCCAGAGCTAGTGGATACGATAGCCGCCCTGGGGAGGGACATAGAGGAGAACGGCAGGGTAACGCAATCTCCTTCTACTCTGTTTACCTACAGTCTGTCAATGCCTCTAACATGGCTGGTACTTCCGGATTATATTGATTTTTGATTATAAAATGCAATCAAAAATCTATGTAAAACTACAATCCCATTGCATTGATTCAGTTGTAAATGATTCTTTTCTTCTGTCCCATCTTGTCACTAGCTATTAGAGAACATGACGGAGGTGGTGAGGAAAGGCATCCAGGAGGCAGAGCTACAGCTCCAGAAAGACAACCAGGAGAAACTCATGGAGGAGGTGTGTGCATGTGCACGTTTTTGTATACATGCACATTTTATGGACTGATTTGTATTTGTTTTGCACCATCATCTCTCTCTCTCTCTCTCAGGGTGTGTTGAGACAGATTCCTCTGGTCGGCTCCGTGTTGAACTGGTTCTCTCCATTCCAGAGCACTGTGAAGGGCAGGACCTTTAACCTGGCTGCAGGTACACAACTGTGTGCGTCTGTGCCTGCTCCTAGGTTGCTCCTGTATGTCTGCATTCCGATGGTATAATAAGTGACTGTGTGTTTCCCATAGGTTCCCTGGACTCCACAGAGCCCACCTACTCCATGAAGGCCCAGACAGGTGGGCTGGCATCGCCAGAAACCCCCACCTCCTCTGCCAAGAGACTGCCAGGTATGGCCTCACAGAATCTGTAGAATGGGATATTCCTGTTCTTTCGCAGTCACTCTTTAAAATCAAGGGGCATATTTTATTTATTGAAAATACTGGAAATCTTACAGACTACTATTCTCTCTGATTCCTCCCCCTCCTCCTTTTCCTCCTCCACTTGCAGGACAGAGGCTGTTCCGGCGCGAGGGTGCGGGGGGCTCTGACTCCCACAGTGAGACCAGCTCTGTGGGCCATGCTGAGGATCTCTCCAGGGAGGGGGTCCCACAACCCTCCACACCCACCCCACCTTCCCCTGTCCCAGACGAGGTGGTTTCCGGGGGCCCTGAGAGCCCAGAGACCTCCCAGGTGCCGGTTGAACCCGAGCCCACGCAGGAGGGGAGCGAGGTGGGTACACAGGAAGGGGAACAGAGTATGGAAGAGGAGGAGAGACAGCCTGAGGGCCAGGAGGCAACAGGGGAGGCACCAGTGGAGGAGATAGGCAGATAGGACAGCCCCCAGGGCAGGGTTCTTTGAAACAGGCTCCGAGAGGTTCCAGGCCAGTCCAGCAGGTGTTGCAGAGCAGGGATTCATTCCATTCTCAAATAATTCTCCCTTGCCTCTTTTCTTGACAACTGTCTCCTTGTAGATCTGAAGGGACTGGAGACTGGGATGAAAGATAATTAGATAGCAAAGGGTTCACTTAGACTACCAGAAGGGTAGGGAGTGCTATTGTCATTTTATCTCTTCTTTATTCTTTCTTTCCAGTCCCATGATGACTGTGAGAGGGAGAGGTCAAGGGCTGAGGGAAGGAACCAGGATTTCAGAATGGAATCCAGCCTTAGTCTCTAGGGTTGTTTCCACAGCAGTCCAGAGATTGTGTCTGACTGTCTGAGGACTCGATCTCTCAATGGGTTAATAAATAATTATGTAGGAGTAGAATTCAGACACCCTATAGGACCTAAGAACTCTGGTCAAGCAGGAACTACACCTGGGGCTGGGAGTCAAAGGTGAAGGGTTGTCTGAGGACTTCCTGGTTCATGGCCTCCACTCTACTTCAGTCAGTCTCGTCATGGCCCGGAGGTAAAGCAGCTTATATGCAAGCCAAGTAACGTGTGACTAACACTGGAAATGAAACAATTTTAGATTGTATACATACCTTCTATTTCTATCCACTCAATCACCATAATGATCAGTAAAACCAGCTCTGTATAGAGGGAAATGTAGTAGAACAATTTAAGCATACTGTGATATGACTTGAACAAGAAAGAATACACGCATCCACCTGCTTCTGATCTTTAAACACTCCCACAGTATATGTGCACTACCCCGATAGACCCTCCACGGTTTGTCAAACACCCTCCTGTTAACATTTGCACATACTTGGGTCTGATTGGTGTACAATGTTGTTGTTTTTTTACAATATAAATGTATGTTTTTAATAATATGACCAATGGGGCTAACGTTTCCTTACGTCCATAAGCAAAGTCTTGCTTAACATGCATTCTGAGGAAATACGTATAGTGGCTATACTGTATGTTGATGTTTCCTGTGAGACAGACATGCAGTAGCCTAGTAGTTATTATAATACCTAGACTGAAGATAGCATATTTGCAGGTTAAAGGATTTGGTTTCAATGCAGGGTTGTTTAAAAAAAAAAAGGAAAGATCAAAACAGATGTATTCCATGTGTTCACTACCTTATTTAATATTGCACATAGTATGTCTTAATTTAATGAAAACCTTTTCAATAATACATTTATTTTGTATTTTTTATTCTCAAAATAAGAAAAATCTATAATTTGTCGCAATAACTACTTTGATGAAGAATTATGATTCCTGACTTGAAATGACACAACGATATTTCCGTCCTGCTTCCATTACAATCTCTATTTGATTTCACATTTTCTCTAAGCTCTTGGTCAAGGATCCAGTTGTATGTTTCTTCCATACCATTGTCTTCAAAAGGGAGATGTTATCTAGAGAAGTTACAGTTGAAGTCGGAAGTTTACATACACCTTAGCCAAATACATTTAAACTATGTTTTTCACAATTCCTGAAATGTAATCCTAATAAAAATTCCCTGTCTTAGGTCAGTTAGGATCACCACTTTTATTTGAAGAATGTGAAATGTCAGAATAATAGTAGAGAATGATTTATTTCAGCTTTTATTTCTATCATCACATTCCCAGTTGGTCAGAAGTTTACATACATTCAATTAGTATTTGGTAGCATTGCCTTTAAATTGTTTAACTTGGGTCAAACGTTTCGGGTAGCCTTCCACAAGCTTCCCACAATAAGTTGGGTGAATTTTGGCCCATTCCTCCTGACAGAGCTGGTGTAACTGAGTCAGGTTTGTAGGCCTCCTTGCTCGCACACGCTTTTTCAGTTCTGCCCACAAATGTTCTATAGGATTGAGGTCAGGGCTTTGTGATGGCCACTCCAATACCTTGACTTTGTTGTCCTTAAGCCATTTTGCCACAACTTTGGAAGTATGCTTGGGGTCATTGTCCATTTGGAAGACCCATTTGCGACCAAGCTTTAAATTCCTGACTGATGTCTTGAGATGTTGCTTCAATATATCCACATAATTTTCCTTCCACATGATGCCATCTATTTTGTGAAGTGCACCAGTCCCTCCTGCAGCAAAGCACCCCCGCAGCATGATGCTGCCACCCCTGTGCTTCACGGTTGGGATGGTGTTCTTCGGCTTGCAAGCAACCCCCTTTTTCCTCCAAACATAACGATGGTCATTATGGCCAAACAGTTCTATTTTTGTTTCATCCGACCAGAGGACATTTCTCCAAAAAGTACGATCTTTGTCCCCATGTGCAGTTTCAAACCATAGTCTGGCTTTTTTATGGCTGTTTTGGAGCAGTGGCTTTTTCCTTGCTGAGCGGCCTTTCAGGTTATGTCGATATAGGACTCGTTTTACTGTGGATATAGATACTTTTGTACCGGTTTCCTCCAGCATCTTCACAAGGTCCTTTGCTGTTGTTCTGGGATTGATTTGCACTTTTCTCACCAAAGTACGTTCATCTCTAGGAGACAGAATGCGTCTCCTTCCTGAGCGGTATGATTGCTGTGTGGTCCCATGGTGTTTATACTTGCGTACTATTGTTTGTACAGATGAACGTGGTACCTTCAGGCGTTTGGAAATTCCTCCCAAGGATGAACCAGACTTGTGGAGGTCTACCATTTTTTTCTGAGGTCTTGGCTGATTTCTATTGATTTTCCCATCATGTCAAGCAAAGAGGCGCAGAGTTTTAAGGTAGGCCTTGAAATACATCCACAGGTACACCTCCAATTGACTTAAATTATGTCAATTAGCCTATCAGAAGCTTTTCAAGCCATGACATAATTTTCTGGAATTTTCCAAGCTGTTTAAAGGCACAGTCAACTTAGTGTATGTAAACTTCTGACCCACTGGAATTGTGATACAGTGAATTATAAGTGAAATAATCTGTCTGTAAACAATTGTTGGAAAAATTACTTGTGTCATGCACAAAGTAGATGTCCTAACCGACTTGCCAAAACTATAGTTTGTTAACAAGAAATTTGTGGTGGTTGAAAAACGAGTTATAATGACTCCAACCGAAGTGTATGTAAACTTCCGACTTCAACTATACAGTGGGGGAAAAAAGTATTTAGTCAGCCACCAATTGTGCAAGTTCTCCCACTTAAAAAGATGAGAGGCCTGTAATTTTCATCATAGGTACACGTCAACTATGACAGACAAAATTAGAAAAAAAAATCCAGAAAATCACATTGTATGATTTTTTAGGAATTTATTTGCAAATTATGGTGGAAAATAAGTATTTGGTCAATAACAAAAGTTTCTCAATACTTTGTTATATACCCTTTGTTGGCAATGACACAGGTCAAACGTTTTCTGTAAGTCTTCAAGGTTTTCACACACTGTTGCTGGTATTTTGGCCCATTCCTCCATGCAGATCTCCTCTAGAGCAGTGATGTTTTGGGGCTGTCGCTGGGCAACACGGACTTTCAACTCCCTCCAAAGATTTTCTATGGGGTTGAGATCTGGAGACTGGCTAGGCCACTCCAGGACCTTGAAATGCTTATTGCGAAGCCACTCCTTCGTTGCCCGGGCGGTGTGTTTGGGATCATTGTCATGCTGAAAGACCCAGCCACGTTTCATCTTCAATGCCCTTGCTGATGGAAGGAGGTTTTCACTCAAAATCTCACGATACATGGCCCCATTCATTCTTTCCTTTACACGGATCAGTCGTCCTGGTCCCTTTGCAGAAAAACAGCCCCAAAGCATGATGTTTCCACCCCATGCTTCACAGTAGGTATGGTGTTCTTTGGATGCAACTCAGCATTCTTTGTCCTCCAAACACGACGAGTTGAGTTTTTACCAAAAAGTTCTATTTTGGTTTCATCTGACCATATGACATTCTCCCAATCCTCTTCTGGATCATCCAAATGCACTCTAGCAAACTTCAGACGGGCCTGGACATGTACTGGCTTAAGCAGGGGGACACGTCTGGCACTGCAGGATTTGAGTCCCTGGCGGCGTAGTGTGTTACTGATGGTAGGCTTTGTTACTTTGGTCCCAGCTCTCTGCAGGTCATTTACTAGGTCCCCCGTGTGGTTCTGGGATTTTTGCTCACCGTTCTTGTGATCATTTTGACCCCACGGGGTGAGATCTTGCGTGGAGCCCCAGATCGAGGGAGATTATCAGTGGTCTTGTATGTCTTTCATTTCCTAATAGTTGCTCCCACAGTTGATTTCTTCAAACCAAGCTGCTTATCTATTGCAGATTCAGTCTTCCCAGCCTGGTGCAGGTCTACAATTTCTGTTTCTGGTGTCCTTTGACAGCTCTTTGGTCTTGGCCATAGTGGAGTTTGGAGTGTGACTGTTTGAGGTTGTGGACAGGTGTCTTTTATACTGATAAAGTTCAAACAGGTGCCATTAATACAGGTAACGAGTGGAGGACAGAGGAGCCTCTTAAAGAAGAAGTTACAGGTCTGTGAGAGACAAAAATCTTGCTTGTTTGTAGGTGACCAAATACTTATTTTCCACCATAATTTGCAAATAAATTAATTAAAAATCCTACAATGTGATTTTCTGGATCTTTTTTTCTCAATTTGTCTGTCATAGTTGACGTGTACCTATGATGAAAATTACAGGCCTCTCTCATCTTTTTAAGTGGGAGAACTTGCACAATTGGTGGCTGACTAAATACTTTTTTCCCCACTATTATCGACCTACAGCTCTAAGGTGGTTTAAGACATGTTTTGTACACAGTTGTAATTATTGAAATGATAGGTGTTACATTCTCGTTGACCAATCATGTTTCTGCTATGTAGTAATACACATTTGGGAGAACTTTAATGTCCTAGGGTGTCCGGAGACTACTGGCATCATGACTTTCAAATGAAATCAATAATTAGCTTATAAGACTGCTTTTGCATCCACTGTACAACACTTTGCCGTTTTTGATTTTTTTTTATATCCAAAGCAGACAGAATGAGCTTATACTTTTACGTTTTAATTTAGTTTTTCTTAATTTAGGATGTGCACTTAACTTGAAAATACAACTGTAATTCTCTTCTGAATTTGATACTATAAAGATGTTGGTTCACTGTACTCTGATATAATTTCCATCTGTTGTAGATCTTTTTTATGTCGTAAGGCTTTAGGTCTATCACCTTCGAGGACTTTCTGTTATCATATTCTTTAAAACAGGTTACGTACATGTTACTTTTTATTATGCTCCTAATCAGCAATTCTGGTGCAATAATCCACTCATAGCAAAGGAGAAAATAACTGATATTTAATGTTGTTGAACTGGGAGCGTTATTTTTGATACACCATTAATTTAGTTTTCTGAAGTGAAAATATTTAATAGATTAATGCTTTAACAATGTTTTAAGGACCTACAGTGTATTTGGAAAGTATTCAGACCCCTTGACTTTTTCCACATTTTGTTACCTTACAGCCTTATGCTGAAATTGTTTTTTTCCCTCAATTTACACACAATAACCCATTATGACAAAGCAAAAACAGGTTTAGAAATTTTAGCAAATGTGTAAAAAAAAAAAAAAAAGGAAATTACATAAGTATTCAGACCCTTTCAGTACTTTGTTGAAGCACCTTTGGCAGTAATTACAGCCTCGAGTCTTCTTGGGTATGACGCTACAAGCTTGGCACACCTGTATTTGGGGAGTTTCTCCCATTTTTCTCTGCAGATCCTCTTAAGCTCTGTCAGGTTGGATGGGGAGCATCGCTGCACAACTATTTTCAGGTCTCTTCAGAGATGTTCAAGTCTGGGCTCTGGCTGGGCCACTCAAGGACATTCAGAGACTTGTCCAGAAGCCACTCCTGCATTGTCTTTCTATGTGCTTAGGGTCGTTGTCCTGTTGGAAGGTGACCCTTCGCCCCAGTCGGAGGTCCTGAGAGCTCTGGAGCATGTTTTCATCAAGGATCTCTCTCTGTACTTTACTCCGTTCATCTTTCCCTTGATCCTGACTAGTCTCAAAGTCCCTGCCGCTGAAAAACATCCCCACAGCATGATGCTACCATCATGCTTCACCGTAGGGATGTTGTCAAGTGTCCTCCAGACGTGACGCTTGGCATTCAGGCCAAAGAGTTAAATCTTGGTTTCATCAGACCAGAGAATCTTGTTTTTCATGGTCTGAGAGTCCTTTAGATGCCTTTTGGCGAACTCCAAGCGGGCTGTCATGTGCCTTTTTACTGAGGAGTGGCTTCCGTCTGGTCAGTCTAACATAAAGGCCTGATTGGTGGAGTACTGCAGAGATGGTTGTCCTTCTGGAAGGTTCTGCCATCTCCACAGAGGAACTCTGGAACTCTGAGTGACCATCAGGTTCTTGGTCACCTCCCTGACCAAGGCCCTTCTCCCCCGATTGCTCATTTTGGCTGGACGGCCAGCTCTAGGAAGAGTCTTGTTGGTTCCAAACTTCTTCCATTTAAGAATGATTGAGGCCACTGTGGGGAACTTCAATGCTGCAGAAATGTTTTCCCCAGATCTATGCCTCGACACAATCCTGTCTCGGAGCTCTACGGACAATTCCTTCGACCTCATGACTTGGTTTTTGCTCTGATATACACTGTCAACTGTGGGACCTTATAGACAGGTGTGTACCTTTCCTAATCATGTCCAATCAATTGAATTTACCACAGGTGGACTCCAATCAAGTTGTAGAAACACCTCAACGATGATCAATGGAAACAACAGGATGCACCTGAGCTCAATTTCGAGTCTAATAGCAAAGGGTCTGAATAATTATGTAAATAAGGTGTGTGTGTGTGTGTGTATATGTGTATATATATATATATATGTATATATATATATATATGTATATATATATGTATATATATGCATATATGTATATATATGCAAATATTTCTAAACTTGTTTTCGCTTTGTCATTATGGGGTATTGTGTGTAGATTGATGAGGGGGGAAATTATTTAAGCCATTTTAGAATAAGGCTGTAACAAAATGTAGAAAAAGGGAAGGGGTCTGAATACTTTCCGAATGCACTGTAGGTGGTTGAAGTACTGCACTAGTCTCACTGAAGTTCAATGCCTGTTTAAAGATTTTTGAAAAAACACTGTTTGAAATGTAATTTAATGGGATGGAAAGAGGGATGTATTGAAGAATCCAATCACCTTTATTAAAACTGATTACACAACTGTTTTATATATCATTTGCAGGGACTGAATTTACAGGTAAAAGGTGTTAATCATATTGTTAGTTACCAATTAATCAGTAATTCCAGTCAACCTCATTGAAATCCTGATTTAGTATCAATGTCAGCTTGATGATGCGTTTCTCCCTGTCAGAAATTACCAATGCAATCAGAATGGGGAATGAATAAAATAACCCAAATACACACTGCAATTCTCAAACCTTTTTCTCAGGGTTATTTCGCCCTGCCTGGGATGGACCTTTTTGTGCTGCTGGACATTCTGCTAGACATTGTCTCTCCCTAGTGGCAAAATGAGTACTTTGCACCAGTCCTTTTATACTGAACAAAAATATAAACGCAACATGTAAAGTGTTAGTCTCATGTTTCATGAGCTGAAAAAAAAAAATCCCTAAAATGTTCCATACGCACAAAAAAAAAATCTCTAAAAAAAATAAGCACACATTTCTTTACATCCCTGTTAGTGAGCATTTCTCCTTTGCCAAGATAATCCATCCACCTGACAGGTATGGCATATCAGGAAGCTGATTAAACAGCATGATCATTACACAGGTACACCTTGTGCTGGGGACAAAAGGCCACTCTAAAATGTGCAATTTTGTAACGCAACAGATGTCTCAAGTTGAGGGAGCCTGCGAGTGGCATACTGACTGCAGGAATGTCCAACAGAGCTGTCTAATAAAGCCCTTTTGTAGGGAAAAACCTATTCTGATTGGCTGGGCCAGTGGGCCCCTGCCCAGTCATGTGAAATCCATCGATTAGGGCTTAATTTATTTATTTCAATTGACTGATATCTTTCTATGAACTATAACTTAGTAAAATCTTTGAACTTGTTGCGGTACCCACTGTCTGTCAATAGAGAAGGCCTACACTGTGGAAAAACTCATGCACTCACACAGACAGGCCTATGCAAAAATATCCAATGATAAAGTTTGTTGCAGATGCACTTCTCGATTTTTGTACGAGATGTTCATATGAGGTAATAAAATCGAGGTTTAATCATTTTCAGTGTTCATACTATCACAGACCTTGGCCTTTGACGATCCCGTTCAACCGTTTGCCGAATCGGAACTAAACATTATTTGAACGTGCGGATCGGTCAGGAACGTTGACGTTAAAAGTGTGCTTTTCGTGTGTTGGAAATGTAGTTTTCTCGCTTCCACCATTACGTTCTTCCGAATAATGGCGACACCTGCATTGCACAACATCTCCCAGTATGCAGCTGGTTGTCGCTCCCATCGGTTGGGGAGAGTCAGCAGCACACGAGGACTTGCTGGGAGTGCTGAGTCTAATCTTGCTTTCGTGTATCCCTTTACCGAGAGAAACCGGCTGTTTTATTTTAAGTAAATCAAGCACATATTAGACATTAGCGAGGGAGTTTTATCAATTTTATCGGGTGACTTCAACAACGGGTTAATAATAGGTGCGGACACAAGCCAGGTCAGCAACTGCGTAACGCAAGTCTTTATCCACAGTAGTGAACATTTAGCAAAGACCCACGATGGACCCGAGAGACGCTGCCCCTGATTCCTGGGAACAAGAGGATGATGTTGAGGCCCCGGTCGACGGGAAACTCGATTCCGAATTCGCTGCCCTCAACGTGAATGCCAAACCGTTTGTCCCCAACATAAATGCTGTCGAATTCGTCCCGTCCTTCTTTCAGAAAGGCCCCTCGGAAGATCCTGATTCCGGTGGTAAGTTCGCGGTCACTCACGTTTGCGTTTGGCTAGCTTGCTAGCAAGATAACTTAGTTCGCTAACTAGCTCCACAACACACATGCGTATACACGTTAGAGACCGCGTAAAGTAGCTAGTTAACGTTAAAGGCAAGCATTAGATACCAAATTAACGTTATTTATCTAGACTAGTTAACTAGCAACCGAGTTTTTTTAGTTAGCTACTGTAACTAAGCTATATTCGGTAGTTAATGGTTGGATTGTTAATGGCTTGTTTGTAGTTAATATTTTCGGTAGGTTTTAGCGAACGTTAACTTTCTAACCACTACTTACAAGCTATTTGCCGGTTAGCTAACTTAGCTTGATTTTAGCCAACTGTCGACGACAGTGTCTGCACTAATTAGATGGCTAGTTAGCTAATGTTAACCATATGAGGTTTTGGACATTCGAGGTTTTAGTTAACGTTAGCTAGCTAGTCTCTACCTAGTTATCATTTTACCAACTGTTAGTTACTGGCATAACTAAGTGAACGTTAGTTAGCAAATCCTATACTATGTCAGTCGTGTGACAATTGTGTACGTAACGATAGTCTGTTTTTGGGGGACGGTTTGTCTTTCCATCTACGTGGGCTTTGTAGTCAGAAATGGCTAGCTAAGACGTTCTTGGGCAATTATGCTTTTTTTTGTCTATACCCTTACCACAATGTAAGTTAGGAATTCAAGCCATGTACCTAGCTACTGTAGATAGCTAACTAGTCATTATTTGAACGGGTACAACCTTGCCCCGCATAAATCGCAAGACATTACAACTTGTTGAGGAACTGGTAGCTAGTGTTGTCATTATTGGTGTGACGTGGATGATCTTAACTATGTACAGTCCATAAGTGGAAGACAAACTTGTGAACAATGTGTCCCATTTGAGCAGACCAAGAAAGCAGAAATAACTAGTCAGAGCCATTCATACATGTAAGTCTAGCTAGCTATTTACATAGATATGTTATGTATCTACAGTCTTGCCCAGATCAAAAGCCATCTCAACTGATTTGTTTGACTTTTGATGTAATGAAAATGAGCTGTGGCATATTTTGGTCAGTTCTGTCTTTTGCCAAATCCAATATGGAGGGGAATATGTAAGGTGCTTTGCCTTGAAACCTAAATGACCATTCTCTCTAGAAAAGCCCTTAGGTTGTGGTGGTTATGGATGATCTATTAGGCAATACTAACTTGTAAGTCATGAGGCGACTCAAATATAGCTATTTTTGCAGTGTGATATTTTTTTACCTAAGGTAGAGTTTTCTTATCCTTTAACCTTAGCTTACAGTTAACCTGCCGAACACGTCTGTGCAGGCTTTCTGTTGTTGATGGACATCACTAATGTGTGTTTATACAAAAGATGTTCAACAGCTCTTGAGGAAAATGGCAGTCCAGTAAAAGTATAGTAAACATCAAGCTCAACTACCACCTCAACTACCTCAACTAGCCGCACATTGACTCTGCAACGGTACCCCCCTGTATATATAGCCTCCCTACTGTCACTTTATTTTACTTCTGCTCTTTTTTTCTCAACACTTTTTTTGTTGTTTTATTCTTACTTTTTTTGTTTAAAATAAATGCACTGTTGGTTAAGGGCTGTAAGTAAGCATTTCACTGTAATGTCTGCACCTGTTGTATTCGGCGCATGTGACCAATAAAATTTGATTTGATTTGAAGCTGTTGGTGGGTTAAGCTCTTCCAGTGGAGTGTTGTTGGGTATAGATAGGTTAGCTGACAATGTCACAAATGGTTGATGCTTCAATGGGGCAGAAGTCAGATGTTGTGATTCTGGATGGCCAGATAGCTACCAACAATGACAAGAAATTGCCATGTGGGGAATCGTGACTAGTGTTAGCTAGTTGCATCTTGTTCTTGATACCATGTCTTGTTTTGAGGTGTTTTTAATTGATTTAATGTTAATGCTAAAATTCGCTAACTAACAACTGTAACAATGTATTTGAAACCACAAGTGCTCATTGTGCAAATTTGTTTTCAATAAACATTGGAGAAATATAGTTTGCATGTTGTCAACAATCTAAGCCAACCCCGTATGTTTTGCCCCATAGATGCGCAGGCTTTGGTTGTTGCTAAACAACCAACCTGTCTATAGTACATATTGAGAACCAGATAACTGGGGGAACTGATGCTGCAGTTTGTAATGACCTTGATTGGCCTCATAAGAACTGTATTAGTTGAGACCGTTGTGGTTGACTGGAAGAGCGCTGGTCGGTAGATTTCACACCAATCCCACCTTACATTTTATTTGATGAAAAACGTGATGAAAGAAGCTTTAATGTGAATAAGCTCTACTTCTTTCAGCGGACGTTCAACCAGTTGTTGCCACCATGGAGGCCGCAGAAACTGCAGGTATGTATACGTGTGTTTAACACCTGTGGTCATTTTGCCCTGTTGTCCAGCATTGTCCTTGAATAGCCTAGCTGGCCTCACAATCTACGGGCCCAGCCTCTGGCCTCTAACAAAGAACTCCGTAAGTCTTGTCAACCCACTGTTCAGTGTCCACCAAAACGACTGTGTCACTGGTAAGAATCACTAATTGATGCTTGTGGCCCTACATTTTCTCAATTGGTAGTCAATGTTCTGACATGTTTCTAGTACAGCTTCTAGAACATATTTTTTGTGCACATTCATTGTTGCCGTGGAAGGGTTGTGTATGTCAGCTATTTTTGACCGCTGTGTGTCCCTTGTCGTCTCATGTGTAGGTGACCGCCATTTGACTAGCTAATGTCTTGTTACATTATATTTAGACAATAACCCACCCTCTATAATAAGTACAAACTAAGGTGTGTTGTGAATCCTGTGAGGGTGCTGTACTGTGTCATAATAAACAGATTGATGATGCTGGCTAGCTCTGTCTGCGCCCATAGCTTTGGTGCAGACAAAGACCGAACTTGATGTCTGGTGTGGAAACTTGCTGCCTTATTCCAATCGAAGTGGCTGCAGTTCCTAATTTTCTCGAACCCGGAAGTTTTTGACCAGAGATTTCTGCGCATGTGCAGGATCCACTGCGTGCTTCCCCCTCCGAGTCCTTCGAGCTGCTGCTCAGTGCTCGCTCACTCCGTGATTCCGCTGCCAGGTGATGAGCTTGATACTCCTTTCCAATAAATATTGAGGGTCTTATTCTGGTGACATGATAATCGCTGCTTGGCTGCTGTTTGACAAATTAAAATGATCTTGCTCTTTTGTCCATAATAATAATAATAATAATAATAATATAATGTAGGCTATACGTGCACTCTGGCCATCAGCCCGCACATGCCAATTCCAGAGTTGGTACACACACACACTATAACGCAGTTTTTTGTGTGAGAAAACATCTGTTGAAAATGTGACGGAAACCCATTTAACTTGTATTTGGACATGGGGAATTTAACCGCAAAAGGTATTTTTATGTGCACTACGTCATCACACACAGCCTTTTATCTGCAACATGTACATTTGATGGAAACACATATGTGGTGGGAAAATGCGCATGTTGTTTTTATACAGATTTTAGAATATTAGCATGAAAATCTGTCGCCAATTGGATGGTAATCTAGCTAGTGAGCCAATTTTAGAGCAGATGGTGTTAAACTGTAGCATAGCCTACCTGTGTTTTTAGTTTCAATCAAAGCCCATATTTTGCCTAGTGGTGTGCACTGTTGAGTTTTGGATGAGAGCGAGAAATAAGACCATTTGCACAATCATCCTAAAATCTCATTAAAAAAAATAAAGTGGTGTTTTTTGTCTTACAGTAATGTTATACTAGCTATTACATTCTGTTATGTAGAATAATATTGTGATCTAGCAGACATTTATTCAGCTTTGATCTAATTTTATTGAACAAGCACCATTCGTCAAAGTAGCTTGTTCTCTATGAGTAGAGCAGAGACTGTGCAGGGTAAAGTAGAGAATCCGGCATATGCGCAGAAGCTTCGGGACCTTTCGCTGTTGGGAAGAAGGGTCCAGAATGATCCACAGCCACTCCATTCAGTTAGTCTGACTTTTCCTGTGACTAGCAAAATGACTTCAGCCATCCTTACGGTTGAGGTCTTACATAATTTACATTCGGCTAAAAGTTGTGAATGTGCAGGATTGAAGAAAGGCTTGAAGTTGCAAATATTTCTGGGCCCAGGCAGCCTTGGAGCACTCACTGTCCCCACTAACCCATATTCTACTACACCTGTGTTTCCTGGTCCTGGGGACCCAAAGGGGTACACATTTAGTTTTTTCCCTTAGCACCACACACCTGATTCCACTAATGTACTAATTTTACCTTTGATAAGTGGAATCAGGTTTGTAGGACAAGGGCAAAACAATTTGGACCCATTTGGGTCCCCAGGACCAGGATTAAGAAACGCTACTGATTTCACTGTCTCATAGTTGGAATGATGAGCCATGCTCTACAACTGTCAACATGGTCTGTCATCACTACCACGGTCTTTAAAGCCTATAGGGTGCTGAATGGTTACACTTTATTTCAGGTGTCAAACTGCTATTTCTGGAAATCGAAGAAGGGAAATTTGTTAACACTGTTATTGGAATGAACTCGATGACCTTAAGCTCTAACTTTCTATAGATTTGGTAGTTTTGGCGGTAAAACCTGTTGTCATAACTGATGCCAAAGGTTTTGCTGTAGTAAACATTAACAAGCTGACTCGTAGAACAATACCCTCAGGCCTAATTAATTGGCTCTAACTGTACTGTATGAGTACTCTGCATCATTGGCAGCCTGTAGTGTAGCCCTAGTTAGGTTTTCCCCTTTGATTATGAAATCTTATGTCAATCTAATTACATTTATTTTATCTACCAAAACATTTGTAGAGAAACATTTTATAATTTTCCAAATTCTTAGCTACGGTGGTAAGCTTTTTCACATCAGACACCTGAGACTAGAGGGATCAAGTTTCAAACTCAAATCATGATTACTTATTCCAATCCTCTGTTCGGTTTGTCCCTGGCCAGCCCCGGTGGAGAATGGCGACTCTGAAATGACCACAGAGGAGTCGTGGGACCTGAAAGGGGCGGAGCCCAATGAGGAAGAACCAGGAGGAGGGCCTGGTGGCGACGGGGGACCAATAGTTGTCGAGGAGATTCTGGAGGAGGAAGTCATGGAGGAGGAGGAGGAAGAAGTGCCAATCATGCCTAAAGTGGTTGCCCTCCCACCAGACGCGCCCAAGAAGGAACATGTGAACGTGGTGTTCATCGGTCATGTTGGTGAGTGGGGGCACATCTGCTTCTTTCTTGTCCCTCTTTTTCATGACTATTGCAGTGGTTTCACCTACTATCATTTAGGTGTGTGGGTCATCTCTGCATTGCTCTGTTGCTATTTATTGGGGTTTCATTTGATTCAATAGAAAATGTTTGTTGGCAGCCCTATATAACATCCATGGTGTATAGTTGTGCCACTGTCACACCTGGATGCTGATGGTGGTCTCTGACAAAGAAACATATCCAGGGGAAATTATGCTTTTGCATTAATAGGAAACATTTCATTTAATCAGCCCCGTTACAAGGCTAGACGAGCAACATGCCATTTCTATCTGCTCTCACCCCTCCCTGTTGTCCCTCATCTCTCCCTAGATGCTGGCAAATCTACCATCGGAGGACAAATCATGTGAGGATCTCTTTCTGTTGTGCTTATATTTTTCCTTTTCAATCGTGATTCGTTCAGTCCAATGGGGGCTTTTAACACCTGTTGCATTTCTCACCACCCCTCCACTCTTCTTCCCTCCTTCCCCCTCTCTTCCTCGCTCCCTCTGGTTATCCCATTCTTCACTGGTAGGTATTTAACGGGCATGGTGGAGAAGAGAACTCTGGAGAAGTATGAAAGAGAAGCCAAGGAGAAGAACAGGGAAACCTGGTGAGTTACACGCTCTGCTTTTACCAGGGTCTACTGCAAAAAATACATTAAATGGCATGACTAAAGCCTGTCAGTATAAAAAAGGTTTAACTCTCTCCCTCCCTCTGTCTGCCAGGTACCTCTCCTGGGCTCTGGACACTAACCAGGAGGAGCGAGACAAGGGGAAGACTGTGGAGGTGGGCCGAGCGTACTTTGAAACTGAGAAAAAGCACTTTACCATCCTGGATGCGCCAGGCCACAAAAGCTTTGTGCCCAACATGATCGGAGGAGCTTCGCAAGCTGACCTGGCTGTACTGGTGAGTCCATATGCTCACGCTTTAGTTTTTCTTGGTGGGAGGAAAAGGCCCCTGAAATAACTTGTTGCTGCAAATACCAAAATATCTAGTTATTGAGAGACAAAGATCTCTTTTTAAATGGTAAATATAAAGATTATAAAAATAACGATTTTAAATTTAAGAATGAACAATGATAAATATTTGTTTACTTGATTGTAAAACACATGGTTTTGAAATCCACACAGCAATGTCATGGTTCCTTGAATGATTTTCAATGTGTATTTCTCCTCCCTAGGTGATCTCGGCCAGGAAGGGAGAGTTTGAGACGGGCTTTGAGAAGGGTGGACAGACACGGGAGCACGCCATGTTGGCCAAAACGGCGGGGGTGAAGCATCTGATCATCCTCGTCAACAAAATGGACGACCCCACAGTGAACTGGAGCCTAGAGAGGTGCGCAGTTACCACTTAGAGCACAGAAATCACATCAGGCTACAGGAAACTGGTAGTCATGAGTGCTTGCTTCAGTTTGTAGATAAACATGAAGACACCCATTACAGTCAATATGAAATGATAGTCATAGCCTAGGGTGAAATCCTATGTTGATGTAGGGTCTTTGTAGAACCTTAACATAAATCATACATACATTGACGTCATTACAAGATTTGATCGAGAGTTGAACATTTTATTCTCATGAATCTGAAATCCAGCTTAACCCACAATTGATTTCTTGTCTAACCTGAAACCTCAGGTACGAAGAATGCAAGGAGAAACTAGTGCCATTTTTAAAGAAGGTTGGCTTCAACCCCAAGAAAGACATTCACTTCATGCCCTGCTCCGGCCTCACAGGAGCCAACCTCAAGGAGCCTGTTGAGTCGTGCACTTGGTATACGTGAGTATCACCAGCTTTTACACTGCTGTTCCTGGGCTGTTCACTAAGTACCAAACTGAAGAAAACAGTCCAAAATGGGAAGGTACTATCTGTTCTTGTCCGTTAAGAAACACTCCTTCTCTGTTAACGAAGCTACACCAAAGGTACTATAACTTTCCGGTGTGAATGGATTGAATATTCTCCTGACACTACTGTCCTGACCTGTTTATCTCTTCCCTGTCTGTCTTCCAGAGGGTTACCATTCATTCCACATCTGGACAGTTTGCCAAACTTAAACAGAGCGAGCGACGGACCAGTCAGATTACCCATTGTAGACAAATACAAGGTGAAGATGACCACATTATGAAACCTTTCTATTTTCATTCTATTGCGATAAAAATGGCAACCAACTCATTATATTTACCAACTCATTATATTTACAAACTCATTATATTTACCAACTCATTATATTTAAGTGTTTATTTATATATGGTTGTCCTTTACATGACAGTATTTTGATGGTCAACAACTGTACTGAGCCATGTCATTCATACTGCCCACATCAGCAGCAACACTGTTTACACTGTACATGTAACATCCTATTTCCTGGTAATAAAAAGCCTATTAAACCACACTAGTTTTAATGCCTCTCACACCACTGTAGCACATCTTTTCTGATCTGGGTTACTCAATCTCGCCTCTTTCTACTGTTGTTCCCCACCCTATAGGACATGGGTACTGTTATCCTGGGGAAACTGGAGTCGGGGTCCATCAGTAAAGCACAGCAGCTTGTCATGATGCCAAACAGGGTAAGACGTTCCCCAGCTGCCTGCCATGAAACTTCCAACGCCCACCAGAGCATTAGAGCTATAGCTAATCATAGCCAATGGGCTGGCAAGTATCTTAAGCCAGAGTTGTTTAGTCTTAGGTATTTTTTTTCTCTCGTATTTTTCATTTCACTCTGTCACACAGCATCTCCCTCTGTTGTTTTTATACTGTAAAGGTGTTCCCTCCATCTCTTATGAATGTTTGTTAATGGCTTCTTATCTCTTCCATCCCGCCCCCGTTCCTCCTCTAACCCCTCCCTCCATCCCTCCCTGCAGCACACGGTGGAGGTGTTGAGCCTGCTGAGTGATGACGTGGAGACAGATGATGCTGCTCCTGGAGAGAACCTGAAGCTGAGACTGAAGGGCATCGAGGAGGAGGAGATCCTGCCAGGCTTCATCCTCTGTAACGCTGAGAACCTCTGCCACTCTGGACGCACCTTTGACGCCCAGGTACGCCAGTCACCACGGGTACATAGACGGTTGGGGTTGGACCCTTGTCCTGTTTGAATGTCGCCCTAATGGCAAACATATTGGATTTGTTGGTGTTTGTTTTTACTCAGTATTGTGTCGTGTGTTTCGCTCAGATTGTCATCATTGAACACAAGTCCATTATCTGCCCTGGTTACAATGCAGTCCTCCACATCCACACCTGCATCGAAGAAGTGCAAATTACGGTAAAGATAACTGTCATAATGCCATAACATAAACCTACAGAAGGAACCATCTTCATTTTTAATCTGCAATGTATTCCCTTTGAACTGCACCTGACAAATAGTGTTTTAAAGACATGCCAGTATAGTTAGTGATGGTTCCTCTCAACCTCTAGGCCTTAATCTGTCTGGTAGACAAGAAGTCTGGAGAGAAAAGTAAGACGCGACCGCGCTTCGTGAAACAGGACCAGGTGTGCATCGCCCGTCTGCGCACTGCCGGAACCATCTGCCTTGAGACCTTCAAAGACTTCCCCCAGATGGGACGGTTCACCCTACGGGATGAAGGTACGGGGCTCTGCCATCACTGGGACTGTTAGTACGCGGCAGGTAGCCTAGCGTTGGGCCAGTAAACTAAAGGTCGCTGGTTTGAATCCCCGAGTTGACTACTTGAAAAATCTGCCGGTGTGCCCTTGAGCAAGGCACTTTACCCTAATTACTTATGTAAGTCGCTCTGGATAAGAGCGTCTGCTGAATGACGAAAGTGTACATATAAAATGTTAGTAGCCCCTAAATGGCCATGCTGGAAGGAACAATGGTTTAAATGTTGTCCAAACTGAAACCAAGGTTAGTCTGTGTTAGTGGTTGAGTTGCATTCGTGGTGAAAAAGTACTGTTGGGTAGAGGGGATGGGTCATTCATTGGGACCCTAAAGAGGGAGAAAGTCTGTAGGAGGATGTCGGAGAGTGGAGGGGCTCCACTTATGATTTTTGATTTTAATTTAAAACTAGCCCATTGGACATGAGTAGACTGGCCTTGCTGTTAACCTGTGTCTCTGTGTCCTCTCCCCAGGTAAGACCATTGCCATCGGTAAGGTGTTGAAGCTCGTTGCTGAGAGGGACTGAAGCGGTTGCATGGGAGTACCCGATCACAGTCCGGCGCCATGGTGGGGTGGGGGGAAAGAGTGGGGTCAGGGGTCATCGATGGGAACACAGGAGGCGGTGACGGCCACTCTGCTTGCGCCCCTCTTCTCTCCCCCTCGACCTGTCGAAGATCAGCTTAAAAAAACTTCTCTGAAAAAGAAACCTGTTTTTAAGCAAATGAAAAACGAATTCAAGTACACACAAGTCAGCTTTCTCATATTGAGAGCTCAGCTATGCCATTTTTGGGTTAGGCCCCTCCCCCCAAACCCGCTGGTCTACTCATGACCATAACTTTTTTCTTGCATTTTTTAAAAGTATTTTTATTTTCTTCCATCAATGAAAATGTAAAATGGCAGCAGTTATATCTGTAACCAGATGAGGACCAGGATTTGCTTGTAATACAGAAAAATATATTATTTACAAAAAAACAAAGATGTTTGAGAATTTAACAAGTTGAAACCAAAATGTTATTATCTTGGTTGTACTTAGGGTTGCAAATATCCACTAACTATCCCAAAATGCGGAATCAGGAGGGAATATGCAGGGAATCCAGAGTCCTCCAGCCAGGATTTCTGGAAAACCTGGGAATTTTGTGAAAGTGACTGGATTTTTGTAACCTTAGTTGTACATGTCTCCCATTGCTTTTACCCACTTTTGGTTTCTCTTCTCATATGGCGTTCTGGCAGTGTGCTCGAGCGCCTTCACATGTTATTAAAGCAAACTACTATGACAATAAAATCAAAAAATTGGAGAAGACGTGCTGGTTCTTTATTTGGGCTGTTTCACAGAAGCATGTAATGTTGGAGGGAAAATGTGTTTTATCGTCATTATCATGCATAGAAAGATGGAATTTAGTAGAGCTGTTTCACGGCACAGGTGTATTCAGGCAGTCCTTTTCAAAGCATAAAATACTTTATTTCGACCCGTACAGAAAATGTGCTTGCAGCAAGATATTTGCCTGTGTGTAATGACAGCATGTACCTTTCTACTGAACTCAATTACATGACCAGCAGGTGGCGCCTCTTCTCTCCCTTTAAACTTTAACGCTAATGGATATTGTCATTTTAATCGCAGCTCAATTTAATAAATCAAACATTACCTGTATGTACACTAACCTAAATATCTATACACAGCTGACATCCAATTAGAATGTATATAATATTCCTCTCCCATACCATAAATTACCCATTCTCCGTAAGTATCATGCCGTTTTCAAACCTCAATTTGTATCATTCAAATGTACAATGTCTATTCTATTGATTCTATTTGTAGAATTTGGCCATCAGGCCCCATCAAAAACAGGGTCATGATGGCATGCCCCTGCCATAGCCTTTACAACTGACATCTTAGAAATAATCATAATGTACTGTTCCATATTCCCATATTACATAGTCTAAAATGCCATGTAGGGAGAATGTACTGTATGTCAACAGGGCACAAACTGGAGCAAAGCAGATTGTCATGACATGGTGGAGGGACACCGAGCGAGAGAGGGTGAGGAGCGGGAACGACAGGGTGGGGTCACTGTTCTGTGGGCGTGGCTTTGGCTAGAGTAGAGGTTTTGACAGTAGTCATCAGAGGAGCAGCCAGCCAGCCTCTGACCAACACTGGGCAAAGAGCGAGAGACAACACAGGCGAAACGCCTAATGGTAAGTGAGGACATTGTTTGTTTTTTTGTTTTTCCAAGTTTATATTCATGAATAAAATTTAAGACTACAGGATTTGATTGAATGTAAAAATGGGATGGAATTCCCTTTTCCATGTAGTTTTATTGCAATTTTAACAAGTCAAATAAAAAGATCTGAAATAGTGAGTTCTGCAATGGCAGATTGGTTGACAAATAGTAAATTGTACATCTCTGAAAGTATGTCTGAAGTATCAGTGCTTGATAAAGTCCTATACTTTTAAGTGGTGTCTGGTCTGGTATCCCTTCCTCAGCACAACCCAAGGATGCAATCCACAGTGGTCACTGTGTCAGACATGGATCGTAGAACCAGCCACGAGGCTCAGGACACTGAAGCATCTACCCCACTGAACCCTGTCCCTGACGGGGTCACCCTGGGCACTAACCTCCCCTGCTGGTACTACTTCACCAGGCCCATCCTGGCCATCCTTATCGGCGGGGTGCTGTTTGGCTTGGGCACGGCCCTCTCCCTGCTCTACTTCACCCAGGTGGGGAATGTGCCCTACCTGTTGGGTCCTGTGTTCCTCTCTGTGGGGCTCATGTTCCTGGTCACGGGGCTGGTATGGGTGCCCGTGGTGAAACAGAGACTGGATTACAAGGCTCTGACCAAGGTCAATGGCAAGGCGCTTCAGGTGCATGAACAGCACTGAAGCACCATGGACTATTAAAGCTAAAACGATGTTGTGTTTTGTACTGTAGAGTAGGTCAACAGTGTTAGTGGGGTTTTCTCCCAACAGAATTCTGAAAAGCACACTTCCTAAAATATGTATAAATGTGTGAGGAGGCAGGTGTAACATAACATAGAAGGATTTGTATTTATTTAACCTTTATTTATACAGGTTAGTCTTATTCATATAGATTGTATTTTGCAAGAGAGACCTCTGTGAAATGTACTGTATGTCTTCTTTATGTAGCTGTCCTCTATATCTAGGCCCTAATACAAATATGGGATTGAATGACCTCGTCCTGTAAAAGGGAACATCATGTGATTGCTCTGTTGGAGGGTTTTAACATGATCAGAACATAGCCCTGCTGCTGTGGCCCAGGCTATCCCATCTGTCTGTCTGATTGTGATCTGTATTAGTTGTTGTTTTTCCACCATAAGCCGCTGTTTTCCCTTGTAGCTGCTGTTGTAGTGGATTGCTAAATCCTTTAGAAACAGGATTACGGCGGCAGAAAATGCTACAGGACATGATTATTGCTGATTGTCGAAGTCACGATGGACAGTTGGACACTGAGTGGTAGTGGGTGCACCCTGGCTCTGTCCCTCATCCAAATACTTCTGCTGGATGTATTATCTAACCTTTTATGTTTCTGGGTCAAAAATACTGTGTCCATCTGGCAGTGGTCAAAAGCAAAACAAATGTTTACGGGAGGTGGGGGCCAGTGGGATTTGAATTTGGTCTAAGTTAGCCAGAATGTTTACATAAACTTGAGATGTTACAGTTTTACATTGCATTGTGCATTTGTTCATTCAATCATTAATGTAGGCTACTCTGATTCCATGTAATTCCCAACATTGTGAGAGAAGCAAGTCTTCATGTACCCTTTATCTTCTTTCTAAATGTGTAATATTATTTATGAACATTATGCAATAATTGTGTGATGAATAATAAATTAGATTTGATATACTAGTCTTTCATTTTCAATGTACAGTAATGAATTGTATGGGGACCCATATGTTTCTGTACAAAAGCCCACAAGGTGGCAATAGACCTACATGCCATTACTTGGCAGTCAGGTGAGAGGGCAGGTGAAATGTCATGGTGGGGTGTATCACATTATACTAAGGCTACAAAGACAGGCAGCCCAAATCTGATATTTTTTTCCCCTAATTGGCCAATCAGATCAGCTCTGAAAAAAATCTGATGTGAAAAGATCTGATGTGATTGGTCAAAAGACCAATTAGTGGAAAAAAATATAAGAATATGGCTGCCTCTGTAAACACAGCCTTAGAGGCTTTTGTGTCTGTGTCATTACTGTTTTAATTTATTGAAAAAATCCTGATGTGAATAGATTTCTGCCATTATGTTCTTGTAAAAATGAGGGAGAGGGACACATAATGAGTCAGATGTTTTCCAGAATGTCATTCCACAGGTGAAAGGAATATCATAATGCTTGTGAACAGACATTAGTGTGCCATGTTTGGCTTCTCTCTGCATATTGAACGGATGACAGATATTTAGAAAATCAGAACCATCATGGCTCCTTTCTACAATGCATGTCACACATTTCCTACCTCATTTACAGTATTAATATGGCTGTTGTCATGCCAGTATCCCCGTCTACCCCGCCCTCAGTTCCCACACCTGTCTACGGCTACCACGCCACTCCTCTCTGTGCTGTGCCCTGTACTGTGACACAGGTAAACCTGAATAGGGGCGAGCTTCCTCACCTGTCTCACCTTACCTCTTCAAACAAACGGCTCCGTTTGAAAGTCTACCCCAACCGAATTCCACCAGGAAACCAACCGCAAATGATAGTTAGAAAAGAAAAGGTGGTCTAAACAAAGTATTTGTGAGGCCTATCTCGAAGCCAATTTAGAGACATGGAGCCGACGTACCGCGGTCTGGGGCGCTGTTCCTGCGCTTTTTGGTTGGCAGTGTCCTTCGACATATTCGGGCTGCTCGTTCTTTTGATCGGTGTTTTTGCGGACATATTCTTCTATGACTTTTTAATCTACGCCGGGGCCATCATCATCTTCCTCAGCCTCATTTGGTGGGTGTTCTGGTACACGGGCAATATCGAGGTCCCCCCGGAGGAGCTGGAGGATGACGTCGGGCTCTTGAAGAAGGAGCGGGACATCGCAGGTGCGGTGAGGCGGTTCTCCAGCCGTCTCTCCAACGGTATCAGGAACTCTCTGCGGCGGAATGGAGGCCCCCCCCGAGGGGTCGCGAGAAGGGCAGGGACCGGGCTGTCTACGACGCACATGAGGGATGCCCAACAGCAACCGGAGCCCCCGCCTGTCGTATTGGCGATGGGCCCGCGTGATGAGGACGTGCACACGGTGTCTGCATCCGTGGACACTGACATACCTGTCCCGCACACAGCTACAGAGACTTCGGCCATATGATGCGCAATGCGCACAAGGTTAGCCTATTATTTCCAATCGATCAGTAAGACATTTAGGATATAGCCTAGGGATACATGTTGTTATTGGATAGGCCTAATTTGCATTAAATATGTGCATAGATTATAGGTTTTATAGGCCAACTTCATTGTAGGCTATTGTTTTTGCTTGATAATAGCCCACAACTTTGATCCACAATTCAGTAGGCAATAATGTTCCTTATAATCAAATTAAATGACAGAGTTTCAGTGAAGGAGGAAAGAAACTGTGTGATCTAATGGAAACATACTTCCTTTATCTTTCAGTTAACCATTAACCTCACTGAATGGCAGTGCAGGCCTAAAGACAAGCCCTGTTCAAACAATAAAACTGTTTCTGAGAGGGAGAAATAGATATGCTGCTACATGAAACAAAGTAGCTTAGGTTGACCAGGAATTGTCTATCTTAGGAGTTAGGATACATTTTTGACATCTATCTAAACTGATGTAAACTACAGTATGACTGTATGTTGCAACTATGACATCATGAGGTGACCATATCTTTTGTCCAACAGAAATTGGAGGCTTGGCAGCACTGAACCCCATAAGGACATTTCACTTGTCCATTTCACAATGTTTACAAGTACATTTCGTTTTTAATATTGTCCATATGGGCTTTTTTCTTTGTAACATTTCGTTTTAAAATTCAAATTATGCTCCTCAGTGAGGACTTTCTGTTTGTTTTATGTCAATTTTGTGAATAATTTGTGAATACTCTGTGGATAAGCAATGCAATACTTTGATAATACAGAGATTTTTTCTACCAAATATATCAGACTTTTATTTTTAGGCCTAAGTGCTACTGAGAAGGTGCTTGTTGTAAACTTGACCTGGCACCTGTATTCTACATCCCCACCCACAGTGGTGATAAGCAATATAGCACATCAACAACCTTTGTACCCTATGGATTTCCCTACCTTTATTTATACAGACGTGACTTTTGTATGTCCATATGGCTGCCTCATCGTGCTTTATGATTCTGAAGGTGAAAACAAAACATTTTACCTGTTTGTATTTCCAACCGACAATTCTCTGATTTTTGCCAAACACAGTACCTACACATTGACTAGAGATTTTTTAAGTGCGTTACTGTGTGGAATGACAATACTTTGATTATCTACAATAGGCTAGCCTAGACCTTGACACCTTGTTACTCCACACAATAAAATATGGGAGCGGTGTACTGTACTACGTTTTTGAGCTTCAGCCAAGGTCCTTTTATCACATGTTGACAGTGATTATATGAGGAACTGCTGTTTTTTTTTATGGCTGAGAGGTACTACAGATGTAGGATCTTAATTTGATCACCCTGGTGCAGGATAACTTTCCTGCAATGCAGGAAATATTGAACTTGTAGTGTATTTGAGGTTTAAAAAGGCTTCTGAAGTTTGTAATTTCCACTTTAAAATGTCAAACTTGATTTGCGGTTACGAAAAATGTATCAACCCCTACAAAAATGACCATGAATTATAATCCACACAACAATTCACATTTCCCGTTGCTGCAGGATTATTTTCCTGCTGTAGCAAACTGGCTCAAAATAAGATCCTACCAAAGTTCTGTGCCAACATCAGGTGGCTGAAATTCTGGACATTTTACATATACTATACATACAGTACCAGTCAAAAGTTTGGACACTCCTACTCATTCAAGGGTTTTTCTTTATTTTTTACTATTTTCTACATTGTAGAATAGTAGTGAAGACATCAAAACTATGAAACAACACATATGGTCTTTTACCAAATAGGGCCATCTTCTGTATACCACCCCTTCCTTGTCACAACACAACTGATTGGCTGAAACACATTAAGAAGGAAAGAAATTCCACAAATGAACTTTTAAGAAGTCACACCTGTTAATTGAAATGCATTCCAGGTGACTACCTCATGAAGCTGGTTGAGAGAATGCCAAGAGTGTGCAAAGCTGTCATCAAGGCAAAGGGTGGCTATTTGAAGAATCTCAAATATAAAATATATTTTGATTTGTTTAACACTTTCTTGGTTACTACATGATTCCATATGTGTTATTTCATAGTTTTGATGTCTTCACTATTATTCTACAATGTAAAAAATAGAGAAAATTAAGAAAAACCCTTGAATGAGTAGGTGTGTCCAAACATTTGACTGGTACTGTACATGATGGACTTTTAAGTGAAGAAATAACCACACAGATCTCCAATCATTACTCACCAAACAAATTATAAATCATAAACAAATGCTTTGTCAGTCAGCAAGCATCTACTGTACATGTACAGTGTGCACACCTTTGCGTTAGGTAGCAGTAATAAACCCAAGGCCTGTAGTTAGAATCTGGCCACTAGTTGAAGAAGAATTGGCATTCACTTTTGTAAATAGCTTTATGTTGTGACACCAGAAATAGTCTGCAGCTCCACAGCTCTCAGGTATCTTTGCGAAGCACTATTGTAAGTTGGTCAACCAACTTAGTCTACTGTGGCTTCCTCCCCTTGTCTAGTTCTGAAAACACTGAACAGGTGACAACATTGCGGCTGCCCTCCACCAGGCATTTGCTTTCACCTGTCCAGCTCCTTTACCTCAGAGCAGATGAAGGAGATGAGAGGAAGTCGCTGTTGACTTGAGATGCAGCCAAAGTGCCTTTAGTCTCTCCCATATGAAATCAAGGTTGTGGAGTTGTTCCTAAGTGTCTATATTTGAGGCTCTTTTCCATGAACGTTGAAGTAGATCAATTGATGACAAAGTTAATCCTCTTTATGCCGTGGATAATGGAAGGACTGTAGTTCTTCTCATAACATGTATTTGCCCCCTAAACCAGTTTTTGTTCTTGACTTATCACAACCTTCAATATATACTGCAGTGTGGTTCAACAAGAGGCAATTAGGCTAAGCTTTGGTATGGAATTCCCATTCCTGTTACTATATCTGGCCTGCGAGCCATGTACATACCGTATATACACTACCAGTCAAAAGTTTTAGAACACCTACTCATTCAAGGGTTTTTCTTTATTTTTACAATTTTCTACATTGTAGAATAACAGTGAAGACATCAAAACTATGAAATAACACATATAGAATCATGTAGTAACCAAAAAAGTGTTAAACAAATCAAAATATATGTTATATTTGAGAATCTTCAAATAGCCACCCTTTGCCTTGATGACAGCTTTGCACACTCTTGGCATTCTCTCAACCAGCTTCATGAGGTAGTCACCTGGAATGCATTTAAATTAACAGGTGTGACTTCTTAAAAGTTCATTTGTGGAATTTCTTTCCTTCTTAATGCATTTGAGCCAATCAGTTGTGTTGTGACAAGGCAGGGGGGGTATACAGAAGATGGCCCTATTTGGTAAAAGACCATGTCCATATTATGGCAAGAACAGCTCAAATAAGCAAAGAGAAATGCCAGTCCATCATTACTTTAAGACATGAAGGTCAGTCAATACGGAATGGACATTAGACCGGTGGAAATGTGTCCTTTGGTCTGGAGTCCAAATTGTGAGACGCAGTGTGGGTGAACGGATGATGTCTGCATTTGTATTTTCCACCGTAAAGCATGGAGGAGGAGGTGTTATGTGTGGGGGTGCTTTGCTGGTGACACTGTCTGTGATTTATTTAGAATTCAAGGCACACTTAACCAGCATGGCTACCACAGCATTCTGCAGCGATATGCCATCCCTTCTGGTTTGGGCTTAGTGGGACTATCATTTGTTTTTCAACAGGACAATGACCCAACACACATCCAGGCTGTGTAAGGGCTATTTTACCATGAAGGAGAGTGATGGAGTGCTGCATCAGATGACCTGGCCTCCACAATCCCCCGACCTCAACCAAATTGAGATGGTTTGGGATGAGTCGGACGGCAGAGTGAAGGAAAAGCTTATGTGGGAACTCCTTCAAGACTGTTTGGAAAGCATTCCAGGTGAAGCTGGTTGAGAGAATGCCAAGAGTGTGTAAAGCTGTCATCAAGGCAAAGTGTGGCTATTTGAAGAATCTCACATATAAAATATATTTTGATTTGTTTATAACTTTTTTGGTTACTACATGATTCCACATGTGTTATTTCATAGTATTGATGTCTTCACTATTATTCTACAATGTAGAAAATAGTAAAAATAAAGAAAAACCCTTGAATGAGTAGGTGTTCTAAAAGTTTTGACCGGTAGTGTGCATGTAGAACAAATGCCAGTTATAGATATAGGAGTTTAGCTGCAGCAGCTCCAAGAGAGAATAGATGAGACCGAGTCCTGTGCTGTTTGTGTCCCAGAGAGAATAGAGGAGACCGAGTCCTGTGCTGTTTGTGTCCCAGAGAGAATAGAGGAGACCGAGTCCTGTGCTGTTTGTGTCCCAGAGAGAATAGAGGAGACCGAGTCCTGTGCTGTTTGTGTCCCAGAGAGAATAGAGGAGACCGAGTCCTGTGCTGTTTGTGTCCCAGAGAGAATAGAGGAGACCGAGTCCTGTGCTGTTTGTGTCCCAGAGAGAATAGAGGAGACCGAGTCCTGTGCTGTTTGTGTCCCAGAGAGAATAGAGGAGACCGAGTCCTGTGCTGTTTGTGTCCCAGAGAGAATAGAGGAGACCGAGTCCTGTGCTGTTTGTGTCCCAGAGAGAATAGAGGAGACCGAGTCCTGTGCTGTTTGTGTCCCAGAGAGAATGGAGGAGACAGAGTCCGAGTCCTGCACTGTGTGTGGAGAGATATTCACTTTCCCTGTGGTTCTCAGCTGCCATGCCTGTGGATGTAGCTTCTGCAAACAATTTCTGGGGGAGTTCTGGGAGCAGCAGGGTTCTCAAACGTGTCCTATGTGCATTCTAAACTATCCTGGACCTGCTCAGAAAACATTGCTAAGAATCAAATTTTTTAAAATGCAGGACGTAACATCATACGAAATGGATGGCGTTGTACACAATTGTTCACAATTGTCAGGGGACCCGTTTTGGCTCATTAGCGTTAATTTCTAAACTAGTGGCTGAAATTATACAAAACCTCTCTAGCATCACTTTAAGTTATGGGTTGTTTGTATCTCATGCATGATTTATACTCAATGTTGAGTTACTTAAAAGGTTGGGCCAGAACATACACTTTATCATACTCTCACACTAAAAAAGAGCCCCTGCCACCATTCCTCCCTGGGTCAGTATGAAGTCAGTCACTCGCATAGAGTCGGCTAGAAGGCACACTAGGACCAAAGCCTGTTTTAACATGGGCAGCGCCATTGAGGGCTTTCACAATTTTTAAGTAGTAAACTAGGTGGGACTTGCTATGGGTTAAGCCGTTAAGGAATGATCACAGAATTCCATCCAGGTCAGCAGGAGGGGTAAGCCAAATAATTATACCCCTGAGCAAACATTCTATAACTGCAGGTAGCAGTAAATCACCAACCTTGGCTTCATATCTGTTCAGACTCCAGCACAGTAGGTGGTGTTTAGCACCTTTTTAGTTCATTTACAAACAGCCAATACTCTCATAGAAGTAGAAGTTGACTACTTTTAAATGGCGATAGCCCTCAATGACGCTGCCCATGCTGTCAACGAAGCGGCCATTGCAAAGAAAGGAGATGAGCTATCTAGTACATCTCTATGGAAATACGGTAGATTACTGTAGTAAATACTACAGACATTTTAGCAAAAACACTACAGTCAGTAAAAATACTTCATTTTTTAAACTATAGTAAATACTACAGTATTTAATTTGCATATACCCTGCCCATTCCCTCCACCCTTATCCTAATGTGTGCAACTCGTAAATGAGAAGCCCACATGCCAAGTATAGACCATGTATTGTGTCCCCTACAGGTTATAGAAAAGAGCAGAAGCTCTGTTCAGAACCCAGTCCTACTTACCTACTTACTGACTCATTTACTTACTTACCTATTTACCTATGTATCTTTTTTTTGTTATGGAAAATTTACTCTTTTAGTATTTCTCCAGTAGTTTTCCTCAAGGAGAAGCGTCCACGTCTGTCAAAGATAATAAAACAAAAACACTTTAGTACTACAGTGAATACTATAGTATATACCACCATTTTTTTACTACAGTATTTATACTAGAGTAAACTGTAAATACTACAGTATACTACAGTATTCCCTGTAGTGTTTTTGCAGACTTAAACACTACAATGAATACTTCAAAAATACTACAATGAATACTACATTAAAGTCTGCAAAAACACTACAGTGATTACTATACTATTCCTACCATAGTATACACTATAGTATTTTTTCAGGGGAAGTTCCGTATTTTACTACTTAATGTTAGATGTCTGAATGAAGTCTATGGGCCAGGATAAACTGTAATCTATGGTTTGGTTTTCTTTAAATAGGCACTACAAACTAGCCTCTGCTAGCTAAAAATCAATGTATGGCTAAATCAAATGAAATCAACTTAATTATGTGGTTTGACATTAGTAAGGGGATTTACCAATAAAAAAAAATCATAATGTTGCATGGTTGCCCCTATCACTTCCATTGATTTTTAGCTAGCTGTGGTGGATAATGTTAGCTGAAGTTTGTAGTGGCTGTTTAAAAAAAAACGAATCATGAATTGCAGTTTCTCCTGGCTCATAGATTACTTTAACAATATATTTTTTTGCCAAGTATCATAACAAAACAAGCAACCTACAACTGTCTCTTTTTTGTTGGTAGCCCACTCTTTGATGGTATGCACATCTTACAAAGCGTGACTTTAAAGTTGGTCTCTTCAGTCAGCTATATTGTCGTTTGGGTGAACTGCCATAAATTGGGTCAGTTGGGGGGGGGGGGGGGGGGGGGGGGGGGGGGTGTCTATGTATGGGTCTGTGTGTGTGTGAATGTGTGTGAGAGAGATAGAGATGGAGAGATAGAGAGAGAGAGAGAGAGAGAGAGAGAGTGTGTGTGTCAGTAGTATCTGGGAATCATAAGGGTCCCAGTGTCAGCATCGGTGTAAATTTGCATAGTAGCTGGTCGATCATTGAAGAGTCTAGGTACTTGATGCTGCTCTTCAAAGGGGTCATTCTATGGCAGGGGAAAGATTGTCATTTCTACTTGTTCTGTGAATTGATAATGTTCTGTTCATGGGTAGATCATTAATTGCTTGTGCAAATGATAACATTTTTCCATCCAGGTTATTATTATAATAATAATAATTATATATATATATATTTTCTTTTGGCACAGGCTTAAAATCAATGGGAGTGATAGTAGTCTAGACAGACAGGTTGCCTTCCACAATGTAACCAATGATCCAGAATACACGTCTGTGGCAGAGAAAGGTTATTAAAAAATATATATATATATATTTTTTTAGGCCCATTCTTTGATAAAGAACATGACTTTAAAGTTGGTCTCTTCAGTCTCTGTTATTGGATGGGTGTGTGTGTGTGTTTCTGTCTGTCTGTCTGTCTGTATGTCTGTGTATTTTTGTGTGAGAGAGAGATAAAAATAACACTGGATTTACAAATATTTGGAGAAAAATATATGTCAGAGGGGGAAGACCTTACAGGCCATAGTGTCAGGTCACTGTAACCATATCTGAGGCAACTGCAGCCTGTTATAGACACATGCATGCAGTAAAGAGCTGCACATATAACTCCAGCTCTGAGGTAGAATGGAGGCTAAAACTCTCCTGGCACACAAGTTCTCCTGCTGTGCTGTATGTAGTGAGATCTTCACTGTCCCATTGGACCTCAGCTGCCCGACCTGTGGCTGTAGCTTCTGCATACCCTGTCTGGATGAGTTCTGGGAGCAGAAGGGCTCTGAAGTATGTCCTATGTGCATCATCAAAAGACCTCCTCAGAAACCTCCACAGAGAAAGTGTGAGGAACATTGGATCAAACTGTCGCTCTTCTGTGTCACGGACCTGCAGCCTATCTGTTCTGAGTGTCCTCTCACAGGGCAGCATGTGGACCACAGGGTGTACCCCATTAAAGAGGCTCTGGAGGACTGCAAGGTATGCTTAAAGGAGTAGTTTGTTGTGGTCTGTTTCACAGAAGTCTGCATAACCTTAAAGGATAAGTTCAGTATTTTACAACTTAATGTTAAATGGTTCCTTAACCTGAAAGTAGTATATGGGCCTAGAGAAACCACAATCTATGGTTCAAACTTGAGCCACCGCTAGATGGGAGTGTTTTTCTAAATTTCAAAGTCAAATCAAATGAAATTAACTCCATAATTTATTTATTTTTTATTTGTTTTGGGGGGTAGATCAGCTTTAATATTGCAGATAGATTGTAACTTCCATCAATGTAATTGTCTGCATCACTTCCAATCCCCCATATGGTTTTTTTTCTCACATATATATATATATATATATATATATATATATATATATATATATATATATATATACATACATATACATACACATACATACATATAAATACATATACATACATATATATATACACATATCCTTTTTAAAAATATATTTCCCTTTATTACTTTCCAACCCCACCACCCCTTCCCTAATTGTAGTAAACTAGTGAACAACAACGCTTAGGCCTCTATTTCCATCTTATACATACTATATACATTTTATGGACACAGTCAATTTTACAATAATTCTATTTTGTTTGTTTTTACTCCTGAACTTCCTCTACCATCAAACTCTCCGATAATTTTCATGATGTCCATTCGGTTTGCTTCTATATGCCATATCTTTCGAACTGTGCTCTTTCACAAAAGCTCTCAACCTATAACCTATATACTTATTATGGACACAGTATGCTTTACATTAGTTATCTTGTAGTTATTAGTTATTATTAGTTTTTGTTAGTTGTTATTAGTCCCATCCTTCAGCTCCATTCAACACGTCCCATCTATCTCTTAACACCATCCACATTGGATTTCTATTTACCATATATATTTCAACTGTACTGTGATGTTTCACAAAAGTTCTGAACCTTTCTATTCTCATTGTTTCTACAGATTGTAAATTGAAAATAAACATTTTGCTAAAAGTATTATTATATTATTGATCGATTGACTATGACTTTTCAGATCACCCAGCAGTGCTATCTGCAGGGTTAGCTCCAGGTAAATATTGCAATCCTTCAGCCATTCCTGGACCTGTGGCCAAAAACAAGCTACAAATGGACAGTACCAAAACAATTGATCTAATGATTCTGTCTCTTCGCAGCAAAATCTGCAGAGCTGGGAAGATTGTATATAAATAAAATTCTATTGGTAGCAAGAATTTTGTATAAAAATTTAAATTGAAAAATTATAAGTTTTGAATCTGGCGTCGTTTTGCGTATCAGTTCATAAACACTATGCCATGGAATCGGTACGTCAAAAATCTCTTCCCAACTATTTTGCAATCTACAGTTGAAGTCGGAGGTTTACATACACTAAGTTGACGGTGCCTTTAAACAGCTTGGAAAATTTCAGAAAATTATGTCATGGCTTTAGAAGCTTCTGATAGGCTAATTGACATAATTTAAGTCAATTGGAGGTGTACCTGTGGATGTATTTCAAGGCCTACCTTCAAACTCAGTGCCTCTTTGCTTGACATCATGGGAAAATCAAAAGAAATCAGCCAAGACCTCAGAAAAAGAATTGTAGAACTCCACAAGTCTGGTTCATCCTTGGGAGCAATTTCCAAACGCCTGAAGGTACCACGTTCATCTGTACAAACAATAGTACGCAAGTATAAACACCATGGGACCACGCAGCCGTCATACCGCTCAGGAAGGAGACGCGTTCCGTCTCCTGGAGATTAACGTACTTTGGTGCGAAAAGTGCAAATTAATCCCAGAACAACAGCAAAGGACCATGTGAAGATGCTGGAGGAAACAGGTACACAAGTATCTGTTATGATGTCTTTTCACAGTGTTGTGGGAACAAGGTTACATTTAGTAGATAGGTAATTCTTGGTGCCACAGAGTCTGGATTCCAGTATGTCGAGGGAGCTTACTGAGGTTTATCTTAGAATGATTGATAGATGTAATATACTGACTTGGGGTACAAGATAATACCATCGAAGAAGGGAGTGCCACCTGAGGGTTAACAGATGTTGTTGAAGAAATGTGTAACAGGAAGTATATAAACTAAGAGATTTCCTTTGTTCAGTAGTTCGGATGACAAGAGGCAGAGCAATATTAAATATTTGTATGAACTCTCCATATAATTGTTTAAGTATATTCTTGCATCCTGAATTACTTGATACCCGAGAAACTTATCATAACAGTATCTATATCCACAGTAAAACGAGTCCTATATGGAAATAACCTGAAAGGCCGCCCAGCAAGGAAGAAGCCACTGTTCCAAAACCACCATAAAAAAGCCAGACTACATGGGGACAAAGATCGTTCTTTTTGGAGAAATGTCCTCTGGTCTGATGAAACAAAAATAGAACTGTTTGGCCATATATAATGACCATTGTTATATTTGGAGGAAAAAGGGGGTGCTTGCAAGCCGAAGAACACCATCCCAACCATGAAGCAAGGGGGTGGCAGCATCATGCTGTGGGGGTGCTTTGCTGCAGGAGGGACTGGTGCACTTCACAAAATAGATGGCATCATGAGGAAAGAAAATTAGGTGGATATATTGACGCTTTTTCAGTTCTGCCCACAAATGTTCTATAGGATTGAGGTCATTTGCCATAACTTTGGAAGTATGCTTGGGGTCATTGTCCATTTGGAAGACCCACTTGCGACCAAGCTTTAACTTCCTGACTGATGTCTTGAGATGTGGCTTCAATATATGCACATAATTTTCTTTCCTCATGATGCCATCTATTTTGTGAAGTGCACCAGTCCCTCCTGCAGCAAAGCACCCCCACAGCATGATGCTGCCACCCCGTGCTTCACGGTTGGGATGGTGTTCTTCGGCTTGCAAGCGTCCCCCTTTTTCCTCCAAACATAATGATGGTCATTATGGCCAAACAGTTCTATTTTTGTTTCATCAGACCAGAGGACAATTCTCCAAAAAGTAAGATCTTTGTCCCCATGTGCAGTTGCAAACCGTAGTCTGGCTTTTTTTTATGGGAGTTTTGGAGCAGTGGCTTCTTCCTTGCTCAGCAGCCTTTAAGGTTATGTCGATATAGGACTCGTTTTACTGTGGATATAGATACTTTTGTACCTGTTTCCTCCAGCATCTTCACAAGGTCCCTTGCTGTTGTTCTGGGATTGATTTGCACTTTTCGCACCAAAGTACGTTCATCTCAAGGAGACAGAACGCGTCTCCTTCCTGAGCGGTATGACGGCTGCGTGGTCCCATGGTGTTTATACTTGCGTTCTATTGTTTGTACAGATGAACGTG
Organism: Coregonus lavaretus; assembly: GCF_964263955.1. NCBI lineage: Eukaryota > Metazoa > Chordata > Actinopteri > Salmoniformes > Salmonidae > Coregonus > Coregonus lavaretus. The sequence continues at coordinate 26,530,264 of NC_140015.1, read as the reverse complement.
GTACCTTCAGGCATTTGGAAATTGCTCCCAAGGACGAACCAGACTTGTGGAGGTCTACATTTTGTTTTCTGAGGTCTTGGCTGATTTCTTTTGATTTTCCCATGATGTCAAGCAAAGAGGCACTGAGTTTGAAGGTAGGCCTTGAAATACATCCACAGGTACACCTATAATTTACTCAAATTATGTCAATTAGCCTATCAGAAGCTTCTAAAGCTATGACATCATTTTCTGGAATTTTCTAAGCTGTTTAAAGGCACGGTCAACTTAGTGTATGTAAACTTCTGACCCACTGGAATTGTGATACAGTGAATTATAAATGAAATAATCTGTCTGTAAACAATTGTTGGAAAAATTACTTGTGTCATGCACAAAGTAGATGTCCTAACCGACTTGCCAAAACTATAGTTTGTTAACAAGAAATTTGTGGAGTGGTTGAAAAACAAGTTTTAAATGACTCCAACCTAAGTGTATGTAAACCTCCGACTTCAACTGTACTTCATGTTGCTCTTCAGAAGGATCGGTCAGGGAAATGATTCTCAGTTGATTTCTAATTCTTCTGTGAGGTGATAATATTCTTCTCAAAAGGTAGTTAATTATAATCACAAATTATAATAATTTTCCTGTTCAGATTCTCTTTTGGCACAAATTAGATATTGACTTGTGCCGCTATTCAATGTCACTATAAAGTTCACTCTTGATTTACAAAGCTTAGAGTAAAATAAATGTCAGAGGGGCGAAGGCTCACAGGCCAGCGTAACCATATCTGAGCCACTGCGGCCTGTTATAGATGCATACAGGAGTCCAGCTCTAGCTCTGTGGGAGAATGGAGGCCAAAGCTTCCTCTATCCTGGAGGATGATGATCTCTCCTGTGCTGTATGTAGAGAGGTCTTCTCTGTTCCTGTGGTTCTCAGCTGCCATACCTGTGGCTGTAGCTTCTGCAATCCCTGTCTGGATGAGTTCTGGAAGCAGCAGGGTTCTGCAATATGTCCTTTGTGCATCATCGACTACGCTAGAGGTCCTCAGAGAACGTGTGAGGAACACAGGGACAAACTGAAGATCTTCTGTGTCACGGACCTGCAGCCTATCTGTGATTATCATTGGTCAGTTGACCATAAGGATCACAAAGTGTACCCAATAGCTGAAGCAGTGGTGGACTGCAAGGTAAGCTGCGACAGTAAATCTATTTAGTGTTTAAATCTATTCCCAGTGCAGGATTTGATCCTTGTGGGCTAACTCCCACTACCCAAACTATTGGGTTACTATAATAATAGCTTCGGCAACCAGAATGCACGTTCAGCTAAATGCCACTAAACTTTAACAACTTTGTCCCCCAATAAATAGTCCCTACGTGTGGCAAAAATATTAGTTGTTTTGATGTTCCTCTTATAAAACCCATTATTCTGATTTGAATGAGAGTGTCAGGCACCAGAAAGCTGGACAGAACAAAACAATTAATACATTAAAGGGATAGTTTTGTAAAAGTTTGGCATATTTTCAACTTCCCTAGGGTGTTGTTGTTTCCACCAAACCGTTTTTAAATGAGCTCGCTGGTTATTTAGTAACATCCAGAAACAACAACACCCTAGGTCGAAAATGAGCTAAACTTAAAAACATTAAAAAAACTATACCTTTAAGACATTATAGGGGCATCATATTTGCTTATGACAAGTCTTCCAAATGCATTACAACCACATCATCATGCATTATACCTGTAGGCTTTGGGTAAAGTGTTACCAACAAATGCAGGTTAATAATTTACAGTGACTTAAATTGACTTCTTTAGGACAAAATACAAAAATAGTAAATTATGGCCCGTTTGCACAACAATTTAGTGTTTTAAGACATCTTGGACCATGGGGCGCTTTCAGGACAGGGGTTTGTCAAATGTTAGACCCAGCACTTAGTCAAGGCTAAGTTGGACTTTGGAAAATGTTTCAGGGGTCAGTGGAGGGGTATTTTCTTACTCTCCTCCCTCCCACCTAATACATTCTCCCCACCTATTAATACTCACCGTCTTCCCATCTTTTCTTGGTTATTGTGTTTCTTCCCAGACTCTGATGGACCATATCATTCTTATGCAATATGCTGCCCCCACCAGTCTTGTCTTGTGACTTATTAAATTATCAAATGATTATTACATCACCATCATCAAAATGTTATTGGCTGTTTAAGGCAGACCCCCTGGCATCATCACTCTGACGTGCCAATCTTCCCCCCTCTCCAACAACACTGATCTCAGAACACTGCGTCAAAGAAGTGGGACTATCACTCACTCTGGCCTTCCTTCAAAGATATTTGGTGGATAGCTGTGTTTTATTATGCAGTGGGAGGTGTTTATTTGCATATCCACTATTCAAGCCGATGGAAGCCCTATGGACATATTAATTTCCTTTAAGTATTAAAGTTGAACTGAGGTAGACCCCAGAGAACCCCGGCAACAGGGGTGGGAGGAGCATAGTAACCTTATCTGACCCTGCTGCTGCTCTTAAAAACCTGAAAGGCAGAATGGCGTCCAGGCACCGTGAAGACGATCTCTCCTGCCCCATCTGTGGAATTATCTTCAACCAGCCCGTGGTGCTCTCCTGCAGACACAGGTTCTGTAAAACATGCCTTCAGGACAGCTGGAGTACCCAGGAAGGTGAGGACGACTGCCACTTCTGCCCTCTGTGCTGGAGACGTTCCTCCATGAATGAGATTGTGGTGAACACCATTCTGGAGAAGGCCTGCGAGTCCTTCAGGAAGGAGATGAGCAGCAGGAATAACCCTATGGCGTGTAAGGAACATGGAGAGATACTCACACTCTTCTGTCTGGACGATCTGCAGCCCATCTGTGTTGCGTGCCAGACGTCGGCGGTACACAAGGGGCACAGGCTCTACCCCATTGGGGAAGGTGCACACGACTGTAAGGTAGGCGAGCACAACCTTAGTTGTCTTCATTGTGCTGTCAGTGTCACTGTCACTGAATGTGTCTCTCATCATCAATACCCTTGCTCTTAACGTTGCTTGTCAGAGGGAAACTCACTTTCATCTGTATGTTCAGTCTCATCTAACCTCCGGCTGTCATCCTTTACCGCCCGCATTGTCAAATAACTACTTATTTCTAGCCCAAAACTTTCACAAGTTGCTAAACCAGCAGCACTTCTATCATCATGAAAAGTAACATATTTTACTTTGTTTTTTACAGTTTTGTGTTGTAAAAACCTTTGTTATAGAAATCACCTTTGACATAATGGGATGGTTAATAGGGGGTTTGGAAGAGTTTATTATCACTCTATTAATAGATTCATATTTTGGGTTGGTCACTGCTTGGGCCCCTGGGAGGAATGAAACTAGATCCCAGAAGGCTTCTCAAGTGTGCCCCTCTACATTCCACTCCTCCCCTGTCCCACCATCTGTCTTTGACCCAGTTCTAGGGACAAGGCAGCTTTCACCAAGACACATTTTTAATCTTAGAATGTAATACTCAAAGACAACATCAACAGAGCATGAATCATGAGCTTGAGTGTGCCTCACAATGCAGAAACCTCAATGTCCAAACTTTCTACATGTCTTTCTCTGGCACGTTGACTTTATGAATCTGTGTGTAGCCATTTTGTTTCATCATCATCATCTCCACCCTCTCTGTCACTCAATCACATGATCCAAACTCTGTTAATGTTGCCGTGGCATTAGCTAGGTCCAGCTATCAATTGAGCTGGACCTTCCAGTCAAGGAGGTATTGTGACCTTTCACACATGCAGCTGAATGCTGTGATGGGGCTGCAGTGCGGTGGTACCTGGCAGTTGAAAGCAACACATTGTGCTCGAGGCCAGCCTGACCCTGTAGTATGTGTTAAAGTGTTAATATCTTGCCATTCCATTCCAGGAGGAACTTAAGACTGCACTGACGCCATTGAAGGAGAAGCTGCAGCTGTACAAGAAGGCTATGATCATCTGTGATCAAACGGCAGAGCACATCAAGGTAGGGTATTGTATTTCTAGCGCTTTAGAAAGATTTTGATGGTGTCCATTTTGGATGAATACATCTTATAATGCTCATGGAACACATCATCAGTAATGTAACCTGGGGTCATTGAGTGTTTCAGGTCTTTCATTTCTAAACATGTCTAATTCCAGAACCAGGTTGAGCATACTGAAAGGCAGATAAAGGATGAGTTTGAAACCCTTCGCCAGTTCCTGAGAGATGAGGAGGCAGCCAGATTGCATGCTCTGAAGGCAGAGGAGGATCAGAAGAGTCTGCTTATAAAGGAGAAGATTGAGGAGATGTCCAACGAACTGATGTCCCTCTCAAACACCATCAGAACCGTAGAGCAAGAGATGAGGTCTCAGGACATCCCATTCTTACAGGTATACACAGTATGAAGTGAAGTGAAACCCTACTTACAGTACAAAGGGAATTCCCAAAACAAAATATAAAAACATAACATGCATGTGGAATAGTGTGGCTGTCCATCTAAAAGCGATACATTTATTTGCTTTTCAGAACTACAAGGATATCATCAAGAGGTAAGTGGAGTCAGGAATAGCCGTCGGTTTGACCCATGGGTTGATGTCATGAGCTAACAGAGGCAAAATACAAAAATAGACAGAGACCCATACTGCCTCACTATCATGTGCCCATAATATACTCATGAAAACAGTGATCTAGCTAGTGAATGTGGCAGACACATCTAAGGCTCACGTGTGTTTTCAGATTCAACTATTACCTTAACTTAGGCCTAGAATCAATCAGATCAAGCGTTAACCGGCGATAGCCAATACCTGCATAGCTGATGTTCTGGCGGTGAGCAGATGCTCTTGATCATAGTCAGAAAGCCACACCCTCCCACTCGCGTTAAAAGTTTAGAACGAGAAAGTTTAGGCAATATAGAAATAATGACGCTCAAATAGAAAATCATAAAACTAAATAATGAGCATTTGTATCAGCCTAATTGAGGTGTAGATTACATCTCAAACTCCAGTGTTCGAAATTGTAAACAAGGCGACTCAAGCAGTCAATAGCAATGTCCGCTTTAGGTATAATGCCAGGAGCCGCTTGTGGATTTGACAGCTCTAACACAGTTCCACCTCCGACACCGCTAAAACAACCGCTATGTGGATGTTGGCTAAAGTGGATCTGATTGAATAGAGCCCTTAAAGGTAGACTCAGCGATATGACGTAGGTGTACAAAGTAAACAGCATATAACTAAGAGAGTTGAAGCGCGAGGCTAAACTTCTCAGCGTGAACCCATGCACACGTATGACTGTGTGAGAGCGAAGTCTTGCATCTCACTCATCGCAATATCTGCGGTGCTGCTCGTGGCAAAGTCATTTTACTGTGTCTACCTTTAATAAAAACAGATAATTATGTTCAAATGAACTTTACTTTTACACAAAATAGCAATGAATATGATACAATACATACATTTCATGGTAAAATAATATATATTTTTTCTCTGGTATAATAGACATATGACTCATCACTGAATGTCATCATTCCAGAACCTGGCGTATGCCGCTGGATCCAAAGATGATTCCTGGAACTCTGATTGATGTGGCAAAGCACCTGGGTTCTGTAAAGTTCAACATCTGGGACAAGATGAAGAGCATCATTCAATATAGTGAGTATTAATCAAATATGAGTAGGTAGAAGTGACTGTACTGTTCCCTCACAGGAAATAAAGTTATTCCATATATTTAATTTAATCTCAGTTCTGCCCTTTCGATCACCTCTCTCTTCCATTTGAGGCTCATCTCTTCTCCTCTCTCCCCAGCTCCTGTGACTCTGGACCCCAACACAGCCGCTAGCTGCTTCATCCTGTCTGAGGATCTAACCGTGGTCCAGTGCTGCTCCCAGGTCTTCAAGCTCCCCAACAACCCTGAGAGGTTTGACATCAGCGCTGAGTTACTGGGCTCTGAGGGGTTCTGCTCTGGCCGCCACAGCTGGGAGGTGGAGGTAAAGGATAACACATACTGGGTGATAGGCGTGGCCAGCGAGTCCATCAACAGGAAGGGCAAGAACGTGCTGACACCAGCCGAGGGCTTCTGGACTATACGCTTCCGCAACGGCGAGCACAAGGCGTGCACAGCACCGTGGGCGCCCTTGACCATGATGAGCAAGGAGCCACAGGTCATCAGGGTGGTGTTGGACATGGACAGGGGCAAGGTGACCTTCTTTGACCCCAGGGAGAGGACGCCCCTCTATACGTTTACAGACCTCATCTCACCCCGGGTGTTCCCTTACTTCTGCACGGCCTGTAAGGAACACCCACTGAGACTGCTGCCCGTCAGGTTGTCTGCTGATGTGGAGCACTAGAGAGCTCCATGGAGGCTCAGTTACTTACAGATATCAATCTAGTTGTGTTTACTACCTAGTCCTAGAAGATAAAGGCTGATCACTTGGAAGGGACAGTCTGGAATAAAGCATGTAATGGTCATATGTTTGTGAGTATTATGTGTCTACAGAAGATATACACAGAGTATACCAAACATTAGGAACATCTTCCTAATATTGATTTGAACCACTTTTGCCCTCAGAACAGCCTCAATTCGTCAAGGCATGGACTCCACAAAGTGTAGAAAGCATTCCACAGGGATGCTGGCCCATGTTGAATCCAATGTATCCCACAGTTGGGTCAAGTTGGCTGGATGTCCTTTGGGTGGTGGACCATTCTTGATACACATGGGAAACTGTTGAGCGTGTGAAACCCAGCAGCGTCACCGTTCTAAACACACCTACTACCATACCCCATTCAAAGGCACTTACATATTTTGTCTTGCCCATTCACCATCTGAATGGCACACATACACAATACTTGTCTCAATTGTTTCAAGGCTTAAAAATCCTTCTTTAACCTGTCTCCTCCCCTTCATATACACTGATTGAAGTGGATTTAACAGGTGACATAAATAAGGCATCTCAGCTTTCACCTGGATTCATCTGGTCAGTCTGTCATGGAAAGAGTAGGCATTCCTAATGTTTTGTACAGTCAGTGTACATGTTGACTTGAAAAGTACCAAGTCTTGAAATAGGTAGAAACTAGTTAGCAGCCCCCAAGTTTGTCCTAGAATGCCAGAGCCCTTATAACTCTGTTCTGAATCACAACATAACACTGGTGTCTTTTACAAACCTTTATTTTTGAGTTACACCTAAACAAATGTATGGAAATGGAGAGCTAGAATAATGTTCACAATCAATTATATCTACAATATTACTCTGAGAAAATGCTTTATTACATAATAGGGCACACATGATCGCTGACTTACTGACAGATTGTCAAGATATTGTTTAAATAATGTTCTTTCTTCTGTATTGGAGTTCCTTAGTCAGGTTAAGCATACCACCCCAATCGTTTCAGGACACACACAGGGCTTCCACAAGGCACATAATATCAATGTGTGTGAACCTGAGTGGTCAGTAAGTGCACATCATCCATTACTTCAAACATGTTAAGTGATCGGCTTTAGTTTTAAGTAAAATGATGTCATCTCGCAATCTAAACTTCTACGGTTAGTTAGTGTTTGGAATAAGAGGCATGTTTAGCTGCGTCATGTTCTATCATACTACACAGGTAGTAACACCTCATCCAACATGGACACTCAAGTATTGCTAAAATCTGTTAAGTATTTTGTTCTATTACATGGTGGTGTTCGTGGCACACAACTATTACAAGGTTAGGAGCAAATAGCCTGTAACACAATATTCTTCAAGAGACTGATATCTCAACGACTGCAGTATATTCAATCACAGCTCTCATCTCTTTTACAGTCTTTTGTAACAAAGACAAATGCTGTCATTGTAACAGATGTCCTGATTTCAAGTAAAAACTTACTCTACTCTATGTGCATTGTAGTGTTGAAGGCTTGAAAGTTTTCATTTGGCTAAACTAAGAAACAACACAAATGACGAAATAAAACGGGGGAAAATGCCCTCGTACAACCTTGTCCTTGGATGTTATTGATACAGTGTTAAAACATTGTTTTGTAACAGTTAAGGTTTTCCTATTGATTGATCAGTAGCCCTTCAGTCCCCTGATCTAGTCTAGATCCAGGGTGCTGGTGTAGGGAGAAACACTGATACATGGAGATGTCGGCAATAACACTATTTAAAGCCTGCAGGTGTAATGCTTTATAAACATGTTATAAGCACACAAGCCTTTATAATGGTTTATAGTAAAGCTTATACTATGTTATTTTTTCGCAACGTATCAAAATATAAACTGACAAAAAAATTCTGGTATTTAGACAGGATCATTATGAGTTGACTATAAGACATTATAAGGGGTCATACATGCTTAAGACAAGTCTTAAAATGCATTATAACGGCATGATAAGGCTTTTCCACTCCGTCTGCAGTATCTGACACCTTGACAGTCACTCTCCTAAAGCTGGGTGTACACTACATGACTTTCAAAATCCTAACATCGCTGAGCCTCTCACATTAAACGACTGTCTTTCCTGTAGTTTTTTTGTCTTGCCAACGTAGTGGTGCGCACACTAAACGATGTGGCACAGACAGGGGTCACATGGAACAAGAATCTTCACTTGGTCGTGAGGATTGTCTATACCACGCTATCTCGCGAAAACAATGATGTGATTAGATTTAACGTAACTACAACGAGCTGTGGCTCAAAGCAGCCTCATAAACGTGTAGTGTACACCCAGCTTAAAGTAGTCCATCATCTCATAGAGCCATCCTACCCTCCACTATAGCACTGTGTAGCTCCTCATTCACAGCCTCATAACGCCCTGCTCTGGAGTTCAAAAAGTAGATCTGGTCGGTTGATATGCGCGGGTCGTATCCCTCCCTCTGAAACCGGGTCTTCTGGATTTTAAAGGTACCTAGGAGAGGGAAACAAAGATAATAGGCCATTAATATATTCATTAATATATTCCATTATTTCTTGGAATGAGCATTAGATGCTTCATGCAAGGCCTTATAAAAAACACAATTGATCGATATTTCACATTAGAATTAGCCAGAATTAGTCCAGTCCACTCACCTGTGGTGTCTACTTGTGGGGAAATGCGTAGGAACACGGGGCGGGCGTAAGGGGGCAGGGCCTGTTGGACCTCTCGCAGGAACGCATCACAGTCAAATGTCCCTGTTGGGTCTGCGATGGCAGCCATCCCTGCCTTACCTTCCACATCTACGGGGAGACAAACAAACACGTCAGGCTGCACCATGCTGCAAAGTCTTCCTCATCACTCAACCCCCCTGTTGACTGGTCGAGTTTTACATTTATTTGACAGGGACAATGCAGTCAAATCAACATTTAAAAGGCCCAATACAGCTGATTTTACATCAATATCAAATCATTTCTGGGTTCCATTCAAAATTGTCAAAAATAAACAAATAGCTTTTTAGCAAAAAACTATTTCTCAAGCAAGAATTTTGTCTGGGAGTGGTTTGAGTGGAGAGGGGACAACTGAAAACTAGCTGTTACTGGCAGAGAGGTTTGGAACGCTGTTATTGGTCGATTAACTAGATTTACCGCCTGGTGATGGCACCAGGCAAGCCAAAACTCCACCCATGCAAACAGAAAAAACTGAAGTTTGACTGCACTGGGCCTTTAAGTGGAAGAGTAACTCCTTGTTTCACCACCTGTCACTATCATACATGTAAAATGGTGCACATAGAGTCTGAACTTCATCTCACCTGGTACAGATACCCCATACACAGCCACATCAGCCTGGCCCAGCAGACCACTCAGTGTTCCCTCCACCTCGGTGGTGGAGACGTTCTCTCCTCTCCAGCGGAACGTGTCCCCACTGCGGTCCCGGAAGTACATGTAGCCCAGCTCATCCATCACCAACACATCCCCTGGGAGGAGGTAGAGCGAGGTGAGTTGATGACATATTACATTGTGGTAAAGATAATGAGAAGATAAGGACTGATATAATAATAGCATGAATTCCAAGTATGATAACCCAAGTAAACATAAGAAATCCATTGTTATTGTTTAATCACACTAAGGGCCTGTGGGTTTACCTGACAGATATGCAGAGTCGTTTTTCTTGAAGACGTTGTTGGCAATCTTCTTCCTGGTGTCGTCCTGGTTGGCGTAGCCATCAAACCTCCGTAGCGGGTCCTGTTGGTTGATCCTTCCCACCAGCAGCCCTGGCTCCCCTGAAGATAGGAGGAGGTACATGGAGAGGTCAATCAATCCAAGCATAGTTATGAATCCCTTTTTACATAACTTTTTCACAACATGCTTTACAGTTACCCAAGTTAACATTCACACAGTTGGTTTTGTAAAATTCCTATATTTATTCGATATCGTGTCTAAAAATGTAGACTTTTGATATCGGTGCCCATTTACTTACCAGGGCGGCAGGGCACACACAGGCCGTGCCTGTCCCGCACCAGCTCCGTGGTCTCCTCATCCACCTTCATGAGGCGGATGGGGTACACGTTGGGAAGGATGCGGCTGTTGAACCCACAAGCTCCCACCTGGACAGTGGAGAAGACATAAAAAGTATTTGATACCGCAGGAAGATCTTTATGTAAATAAGAAATAATAATGGCCCAGGAATAGATCCTTGAGGTACACCACATTGAATTGTGGCTCTACAAAAGTTGCAACTTTAGCAAAAACATATTGCTCTCTATTATTTACATAATTGTTGATTGAGGCAGTTGATGACATTGCCCATGACCCCTTACCTTGCCGTCCATGTTGGCGATGCTACAGTTGCATTCGGTGGCTCCGTAGAACTCCCCGACCTGGGCCACCCCGAAGCGCTCGGTGAAGGCCTCCCAGACGCTAGGGCGTAGCCCATTCCCCACGGCCAGGCGAACCCGGTGACCCTTCTCAGATGGCCGCACCGGCTGGGACAGCAGGTAGCGACAGATCTCCCCTATGTACTGTACCACCTAGTGGACGGATGGGGAACAGCGTATAAATCAGATTTAAATTCAATGCGGGTTTCAATCAAAAAATCATATAGCTGCATATCGACCACTCAAGTCAGGTGTTGTTCCTATCCTCATAGAATAAGATACAGTTGAAGTCAGAAGTTTACATACACTTAGGTTGGAGTCATTAAAACTCATTTTTCAACCACTCCACACATTTCTTGTTAACAAACTATAGTTTTGGCAAGTCGGTTAGGACATACTTTGTGTATGACACAAGTAATTTTTCAAACAATTGTTTACAGACGGATTATTTCACTTATAATTCACTGTATCACAATTCCAGTGGGTCAGAAGTTTACATACACTAAGTTGACGGTGCCTTTAAACAGCTTGGAAAATTCCAGAAAATGATGTCATAGCTTTAGAAGCTTCTGGTAGGCTAATTGACCTCATTTGAGTCAATTAGAGGTGTACCTGTGGATGTATTTCAAGGCCTACCTTCAAACTCAGTGCCTCTTGTCTTGACATCATGGGGAAATCAAAAGAAATCAGCCAAGACCTCAGAAAAAAATTGTAGACCTCCACCAGTCTGGTTCATCCTTGGGAGCAATTTCCAAACGCCTGAAGGTACCACGTTCATCTGTACAAACAATTGTACGCAAGTATAAACACCATGGGACCACGCAGCCTTCATACCGCTCAGGAAGGAGACGCGTTCTGTCTCCTAGAGATGAACGTACCTCGGTGCGAAAAGTGCAAATCAATCCCAGAACAACAGCAAAGGACCTTGTGAAGATGCTGGAGGAAACAGGTACAAAAGTAGCTATATCCACAGTAAAACGAGTCCTATATCGACATAACCTGAAAGGCCGCTCAGCAAGGAAGAAGCCACTGCTCCAAAACCGCCATAAAAAAATCCAGACTACGGTTTGCAACTGCACATGGGCACAAAGATCGTACTTTTTGGAGAAATGTCCTCTGGTCTGATGAAACAAAAATAGAACTGTTTGGCCATAATGACCATCGTTATGTTTGGAGGAAAAAGGGGATGGCTTGCAACCCGAAGAACACCATCCCAACCGTGAAGCACGAGGGTGGCAGTATCATGCTGTGGGGGTGCTTTGCTGCAGGAGGGACTGGTGCACTTCACAAAATAGATGGCATCATGTGTTAGAGCTTAGTTGCAAATGGGTCTTCCAAATGGACAATGACCCCAAGCATACTTCCAAAGTTGTGGCAAAATGGCTTAAGGACAACAAAGTCAAGGTATTGGAGTGGCCATCACAAAGCCCTGACCTCAATCCTATAGAAAATGTGTGGGCAGAACTGAAAAAGCATGTGCTAGCAAGGAGGCCTACAAACCTGACTCAGTTACACCAGCTCTGTCAGGAGGAATGGGCCAAAATTCACCCAACTTATTGTGGAAAGCTACCCGAAACGTTTGACCAAAGTTAAACAATTTAAAGGCAATGCTACCAAATACTAATTGAGTGCATGTAAACTTCTGACCCACTGGGAATGTGATGAAAGAAATAAAAGCTGAAATAAATCACTCTCTACTATTATTCTGACATTTCACATTCTTAAAATAAAGTGGTGATCCTAACTGACCTAAGACAGGGATTTTTTCCTTGGCCTAAATGTCAGGAATTGTGAAAAACTGTTTAAATGTATTTGGCTAAGGTGTATGTATGGCTGGCCATGCTTTCCACCTGGCTACCACTACCCCGGCCACAAGCTCTGCACCCTCCGCTGCAACTTGCTGATGTTCTGAAAGAGCTGCAAAATCTGGACCCCTACAAATCATCTGGGCTAGACAATCTGGACCCTTTCTTTCTAAAACTAGCTGCCGAAATTGTCGCAACCCCTATTACTAGCCTGTTCAACCTCTCTTTCGTAACGTCTGAGATCCCCAGAGATTGGAAAGCTGCCGCGGTCATCCCCCTCTTCAAAGGGGGTGACACTCTAGATCCAAACTGTTACAGACCTATATCCATCCTGCCCTGCCTTTCGAAAGTTTTTGAAAGCCAAGTTAACAAAACAGATCACCGACCATTTCGAATCCCACCGTACCTTCTCCGCTATGCAATCCGGTTTCCGAGCTGGTCATGGGTGCACTTCAGCTACGCTCAAGGTCCTAAACGATATTATAACCGCAATCGATAATAGACAGTACTGTGCAGCCGTCTTCATCGACCTGGCCAAGGCTTTCGACTCTGTCAACCCCGGCATTCTTATTGGCAGACTAAATAGCCTTGGTTTCTCAAATGACTGCCTCGCCTGGTTCACCAACTACTTCTCAGATAGAGTTCAATGTGTCAAATCGGAGGGCCTGTTATCTGGACCTATGGCAGTCTCTATGGGGGTGCCACAGACTTCAATTCTTGGGCTGACTCTTTTCTCCGTGTATATCAATGATGTCGCTCTTGCTGCTGGTGACTCTCAGATCCACCTCTATGCAGACGACACCATTTTGTATACATCTGGTCCTTCATTGGACACTGTGTTAACAAACCTCCAAACGAGCTTCAATGCCATACAACACTCCTTCAGTAGCCTCCAACTGCGCTTAAACACTAGTAAAACTAAATGCATGCTCTTCAATCGAACGCTGCTGGCACCCGCCCACCCGACTAGAATCACTACTCTCGACGGGTCTGACCTAGAGTATGTGGACAACTACAAATACCTAGGTGTCTGATTAGACTGTAAACTCTCCTTCCAGACTCACATTAAGAATCTCCAATCCAAAGTTAAATCTAGAAACGGCTTCCTATTTCGCAACAAAGCCTCCTTCACTCATGCTGCCAAACATTCCCTCATAAAACTGACTATCCTACCGATCCTTGACTTCGGCAATGTCATTTACAAAATAGCCTCCTACACTCTACTCAGCAAATTGGATGTAGTCTATCACAGTGCCATCCGTTTTGTCTCCAAAGCCCCATATACTACCCACCACTGTGACCTGTACGCTCTTGTTGGCTGGTCCTCACTACATGTTCGTCGCCAAACCCACTGGCTCCAGGCCAGACCATAAATCACTGCTAGGCAAATCCCTGCCTTATCTTAGCTCATTGGTCACCATAGCAACACCCACCCGTAGTATGCGCTCCAGCAGGTATATCTCACTGGTCATCCCCAAAGCCAACACCTCCTTTGGCCGCCATTCCTTCCAGTTCTCTGCTGCCAATGACTGGAACGAATTGCAAAAATCTCTGAAGCTGGAGACTTATCTCCCTCACTAACTTTAAGCATCAGTTGTCAGAGCACCTTACCGATCACTGCACATGTACACAGCCCATCTGAAATTAGCCCACCCAACTACCTCATCCCTATATTGTTATTTATTTTGCTCATTTTTACCCCAGTTTCTCTATTTGCACATCATCTCTTGCACATCTATCATTCCAGTGTTAATACTAATTGTAATTATTTTGCACTATTGCCTATTTATTGCCTTACCTCCATTACTTGCTACATTTGCACACACTGTATATATATTTTCGGTTGTATTTTTGAATTTATGTTTTGTTTTACCCCATATGTAACTCTGTGTTGTTGTTTTTAATCGCACTGCTTTGCTTTATCTTGGCCAGGTCGCAGTTGTAAATGAGAACTTGTTCTCAACTGGCTTACCTGGTTAAATAAAGGTGAAAAAAAAATAACAAAAAACTGTACATAAGCTTTTTTTCTACTTACAGTGCAGTCGTGCTTGATGCAATCTTCCCAGAAGCGACTGGCTGAGAATTTCTTCTTCACCACCACAGTGAGTCCATTGATGAGACACTGGCCTACACCCATGATGTTACCTGTACAGGAGACGAACATGGGCCAGCCAGTGAGGGTGACAGGTGAGAGGACAGGAGAATCAGGACCACACTGTCAGACCAAATGACTCCTGAAAGACGGTGGAAGGTGGTGGGACAGAAACAAAGATGGAGAGAAAGATGAAGCCAGAGATGGATGAAGAGAAGACACACACCTGCAGAGTGGTAGAGGGGAAGGCAGTCGTAGATGATGTCATCCTGGTGCATGCGGAAAGCATGGTAGCCAAACGCAGCGATACGGTAATACCTGGAGATAGAACAACACAAAAGGGATTCAATAATCAAATACATGAATGCAGTGGGTGCTAAGCTATGCTGTAGCATTGGGAATCATCATACGCAGAAACACACCAGACAAGTGTATCGCTGCTGGGCATTAGGGTGCTGAGACAGAGACTCACCGACTGTGCACCACTATGGCTGCTTTAGGGAGTCCTGTGGTGCCTGAGGTGTATATATAGAACAGACGATCTGTTTGGGTTGGCGGTTGTGGGGGAGGATGGAGAGAAGAGAGGAGCAGAGGGTGAAGAAAAGGACGGGGGGAAGAGGAGGATGGAGAGAGGAAGGGAAGGTTAAATAACATGACTGAAACAACACATTCTATTTACAACAGTGAGACTGACACTCACAACCACAGAGAGACAAGTGGCCACTGGTACCCACACAAACCAAGATGCTGACACCCACAAACACACACTGTCCTCACAACACATCTGATGAGAGCACAGAGACCCCAGAGAGGCCATTTAGCAAAACCCAGCATCTCCATAACACTCTCCGGGATGGCCAGCTGACTGACTGGGCTGCCCACTGATATGCCTGAGACTGACTAAGCAATGTCCTAGAGAAAGCTTCCCAAATCTCTCCTTGAGTACCCCCAGCCTGTTCCAATTATTAGATATACTCCTGTTCTAGCACACCTGATACAACTAATCAAGGGCTTGATGATTAGTTGACAGGTTAAATCAGGTATGCTACTACCGGAATAGATAAAATACATGGAATTGGCTGAGGGTATGTGAGAAGAAGTTAATTTGCCCTGGAGATAAGTTCATACTAAAACATGATTTAGTGACTCAGAGCTCAGCTGACACCTGGAGCTGTCAATCAAAGCCACATCTGCCCTAGACTGTATCTGTGACACGCATACCAAAAAATTACCAGGACTGAGTAGAATACAAAAATCACCAGGAAAATCGGGATGGATCAATCATCTTAGGGCTTCCAATTTAGTCTTGGTAATTACAGCTCTTTGTCTGAGTGAGATAGTGAGTGACAAGGAAAAGTGGCTGAACTGTTTTATTTCACTTGAGAAAGTGAGGATGACAGTGGAATATTCATGTGGAATACACTCCATGGAATACAGATCAAATTTTTCTTGTGGGATCATTTTACCCGTCAGCTCTGAACTACTAAGCTGTCAATGTGAGATGGGTATTAGCAGATAGTTGTGGACTCTAGCTAAACTGTTTTACATATGGCGAGATACATTTTATCTTGTTGGAGACTGGCCAGAGATTGTGAGGTCTAAGTTACCTTGGCAGCAAAGAGCATAGTAGTGTGTAGTATTATGAGGTTATACACAATATAAGTGTCCAGCCACATGTATCTGTAAGTTATAAGAGACTGGATGAACAATAAGATGTGAGGGGAAGGAGGACACTCACCATTGAAGCTCTTGGGTGGGATGCAGGGAGGAGGGGGCAGTGTAGGGGCCGAGGCCAGGATAGGGTCCAGATTCTGGGCAGCCAGGGAGGCCAGACAGTCTACACTGAGCTCTCCTGTACAAAACCGCACCATCGACGGGCTCAGGGATGAGCTCACCTCCAACATGGCTGAGAAGACAAAGAAAGACAGGAGGGAGAGAGATCGAGGGAGAGAAAGAGAGAGAGGAGGGAGAGAAAGAGGAGGCAGAAGGAGAGAGAGAGGAAGGAGAGGGAGGGAGGCAGAGAGAGGAGAGATAGGGAGAGAGAGAGCGATAGAGGAGGGAGAGTAGAGGAGTGAGCCATAGGATATTTCAGAAGGGGACTTTCACTGGGAAAGTGAAAACAGAATTGAAAGGTAGTTATCGATTAACTACCTGGTCAATGAAAGAGACAACTAATCATTACAAGAAAGATAGAGTACTGATGCATTATGCATAGAATGTTGACAAAAAAAAGTGCAACAAAACAAATGTCATTAGCAGACAGAACATAATGTTGACACAGACAAGACTCAGACAAACAGAAAGCCAGACAGAATACTGACATTAGCAGATGGAACACTGCTGCCAGACAGAATGTTGACCCACCCAGACAGAATCGACAGACAGAATTCTGAGATGGAATATTGCAACAGACCATCAGAAAAAAATTGTTGGAACGCTTTATAAGGATAGCTAGAATTCTGAAATAAGCAGACGTAAGACTGTTGCCAGACAGTTGACCCACCCAGACGTACAGACAGACAGAATTCTGAGATGGAATATTGCATCAGGCCATCAGAAATTATCTTTGGAATGCTTGAAAGAAGAAGCCTGCATTGACTAATTTAGGATCAATTTTGCCTTTTAAATCATAATGTGTAAGAGGGACCTGATCCTTGATCAGCACTAGTACTCTGAGACACTTTGTGAATACGGGCCCCAAACCCCACATTTCCCCATCTCTGAATCCCACTTACCACCAGCCAGCTCGGCTCCGAACACGATCCCTCTGGACGCAGACATTCCAACACAGTGCAGGAGCGCGTCCCTCCGCAGGTTGAAGTTGATGAGGGCCGCCTCCACCCCCACCTTAGCCAGGCCCAGCCAGAGGGCCACCTGCAAGGGCCGGCTCTCCATGAAGAGGGCCACCACATCCCCCGGGGCCCAGCCCTGGGCCAGAGCCCATTGGGCCACAGCGTTAGACAGCAGGTCCAGCTGGGTGAAGGTCCACGTCTCTCCTGTGGCGTCGTAGATGAGGGCAGGTTTATTTGGGTGTTGCTTCACCGTCTGGGCAAATATGGAGGGGATATTGCTGTTGCGTCGTAGGTGGTGCCACAAGGCTATCTTGACTCGTAACAACACGTAAAGGCCACTGGAAAGAGTAAAGAGAGGGAGATTGGTGAGAGAATGTTACTATTTTACCATTGCCTATGGTGAAAATGACTAACTAGGAAAGGTACATTTCCTGAAGAAAATGTGTGTACCTGCTTCAGCAGTCTAAAAGTATGTTTTATGGTTGTAGGAGAAGTTGAAGCAAGCACACTACACATTCTTAACAAATTAAAGGCACTCACTTGAGGTCTCTTTTGGCAGTGCGGACTACAATGTAGAGATACTTCCAACCGCCTGTGCCCAGAAAGACCCCGAAGCCTGCTGCAAAGCTCCAGGACCAGGGGACCCCGAAGAGACGCAGCAGACCCAGCGATCCCAGAGACACAGAGGCACTGGCTGCATTGCGCATCCTAGCAGTGGAGGAGAGGAGTTTCAAAAGGGTGGGATAATTGAGAGAGAGAGATATAGGCCTACAACATGCGGTTAAAATGTAATGGCAGAGGGGTTAGGATAGAGGGTGTACAACACGTGGCAGTGGAGGACAGAGAGAGGTAAGAGTGCTTTTGGACCAGTCTCTCTTATAAAAATGACTAACTTGACTACCTAACTTGAACAGTGAAAATGTGTAATGAATTACAATTAAATGCAAGGTAGCCACGACCTTATAGCACAGTTTATAGGATTACATACTGTAGGTGTTTGGCCCGTGATTTATTTGTTGTTGTAGGCAGGCTAGTGAAAGTGTACTGGGAAAAAATGTAATCAAATAATGTAGCGTTGCCTACAGAACGTAGGCCTAGTCACTTACCTATGATCATACACGACCCGACGACGAACTATTTGAGAACGGTGTCCCTAACCTTTCACCTAGTAACCTCGTATTCTACAAAACGTTCAATAGCGCTTTAGCCACTACCAGGCTTGTATACAAATTATTATCTCCACCACACGCTGTTGAATGCGTTGCAAGGATAACATGTATCATTTGAAATATTGCTACATTAATACGTATCCAAATGTTACAACAGTTTAACTGTCACCACACCAAATAGCTATCAGAACAACGCCTCTCCTGTAACGTTAACAATGTATCCATTTATGAACATCAAATGCATAGCCTACGCGCTCTAAAGAGTTTCGAAACAGCAGATTCCCCACCGAGCGGCTAAAATGATGGAATGACTAGACAGCTAATGGATACTTATCTAGTAGCCGAAATACAAGAATCACACTACTCTGTACTCCATATTGAATACAATTGCATTGCGACGACCACCAACAGCACCGCCCTAATTGTATCGTTCCTTCTCTGTGAACTCAGCCATTTGCTGCTCATCGAATTACCGACTCAATCCCATTGGCCGATGTTATGATGATGAAGGAAAATCCGCCTCTTCACCCGCCTGTTTCAGGTTCACTTCATCCAGTTGACCAATGATTCCAAGTGTTGCTACATATTGAGAATATTAGGTCACATTCAGACAAATACTGTGTACTGTATACAGATATCTTACTGAAACTATATATGTGTGTGATGCAAAAAGCCCTGATCTATTCTCTACTTTGTCATACAGAGGCTCTCGGGGAGGCTATACTTTCCTTATGAGTCAAATAGTTTTGACCTCTACAGTAGCCTAATCCTTTCTACAAATGTTGAAATGAAACTTTGTCGAGGAGCAGCTGTTTATTTTGAATCACAATGAAGCAATTCCATGCTGCCATTTAAAGTAAACATAAACATTTCAGTCTGGTGGTTTACAACAAAGATTATCTATTATAATGACAAGATATTCAAGTGACTGCTCTAACAATGGAAATACATGTCCTCAAAGATGGAAGGCAGGCAGAGGAGGCGAGATCAGGTGGGACCATTCTAGCCAATGAGAGGGCAGATAAAGCGCTCTGATATAAAGAAAAATAAATCTAAGTGGCCGAAATGCCACGTGTAACAACCTAACCATTACGAAACGTCAATTCGATCAAATTAGCAATTACACT
Source organism: Coregonus lavaretus (assembly GCF_964263955.1). Classification (NCBI taxonomy): domain Eukaryota; kingdom Metazoa; phylum Chordata; class Actinopteri; order Salmoniformes; family Salmonidae; genus Coregonus; species Coregonus lavaretus. The sequence continues at coordinate 26,510,576 of NC_140015.1, read as the reverse complement.
TTTTGTTGACCAAATTCGACACTCTCATTGACCTTCATACAAAAATTCCGCACTTCGTGGTCTTATTTTCATGGACAGATTTTGGGCGGTGTAAACCCTCTCGCTTCGCCTCTTCCTCTCTGTTTACAAGCTTTACAACACAAATACAGTAGTAGAAATTAGACACTGATAAACTTGCTGGTGTTTACAGGTTACCAAACTAAGTGAAACATCTCTAATGAGTTGACTATCCCATGATTGCCAATTGCTCTTCTGCTATGGGAATATGTCCACATACTTGTACTGTAGGCCTATGCATCGATGTACAGCATCTCAAACCAGTTTCACTTGGTGTTTTTGAGTTCTCTCTTCACTCAGTTCATCACAGAGAGTGTCTCCACAAATGGGAATAATACATTCATGGGTCAGTTTAGTCCGATCCCCTGTCTGCGTGAGGCTGTAGTGCAGGAGCTGCTCTGTGTCAGGGTGGACCTGGTGTCTGGCTGGAGGACACGGAAGACCCTTCGCAGCACAGCCCGTCTGAGCAGGATGTAGACCCAGGGGTCCAGGATCTGGTTCCAGGAGGCCATGCGGAGGCCCAACAGAACCAGCCTCTCTGACTGACGCAACGTGTGGCTGGAGCCTCGCCCACCGCAGTAGAACTGACCCACCAGCAGAGAGATGGAGATCTGGTGATGGTGGAGGGAGTGAGAATAAGTATGGATGTGGTTAGCAGTATAGTAGTTCATGATTATGTGCTATTGTAGAATAGCTATTTAGGAAATATGTTAGGGACAGAAAATCCACTGGGGGTCACTGAAAGGCACACTGTATGAGACAGGCCTGAATCCATGAGGTGAATATGTTGTAATCTACTATTAATTTTAGAAACACTTATGTGTCTGTGTTTAAACAAGCAAAAGCCTTGCCTACGATAAGCAGGCTACCAATGTTAAACCATCTACAGTATAAACAAGGTCAAATGTCAGTAGGGGCTCTAGCTACTCACTAGAAAGGGGCTCCAGCACACACAGGACACCATTGTGATCACTGTCAACTGGGCCATCATCTCTACGTCCAGCGAGCGTAGGGGAGAGGAGGAGGAGGTTCTTCCATATCGACCTGGTGCTGCTGTAGTGTTTGTTCTGATGCCCTGGGAGCTGAGCCTGGCCTGCAGCAGAGCCAGCCCACTCAGGGTGTTACAAATCAGGGAGAGGCTGAGCGCAATGAGCCCCAGGCCGGAGAAGGTGAGGGCCAGGCTGGCGTCGGCCGTGGAGAGCGGCCCGTGGACGCTCAGAAAGCACCACGTACCAGGGAACTGTGTTGTGTAACTACCCACGTCCACCAGGGGGAGCCCGGCCAGCAGCAGGGCCAGGGAGGGCAGCAGAAGGACAGCCAGACGCACATGGGTCACCGTGATCAGGGCAGAGTGAAGGAGGGGCTGGGTGATGCCCACACAACGCTCCACGGCCATGGCACTGCCAAGTAATAGAGGGCACAGGCCGAAGAACACCATGCTGGCACCGAACAGTTGGCAGAACACCCCAGCAGGCTCACGCACTCCTGCAGCCACCCTGTGCCTCCGACTCAGACCCAGGTGCAGATGGAGGGCAAAGGCACCGGGGATCAAATTACCAGCCAGGTCGGTTAGCAGTAGAGCCCCCACTAACAGCAGGAACGGCGCTTTGGCCCGATGTCGGAAGCGGACATAGGACTTGGCCAGGATGCCCAGGGCGGTGAGGTTGGAGAGGCCACCCAGGGTCATTGTGAAACAGGACATTCCTAAGGAGGGAGGGTTGATGGGGGGTGGCAGCGTGGTGGCATTCAGTGTCTGGATGGATGGACAGGGGCAGGAGGAGAAGTTGAGCTCTGGGAGGTGGAGGAGGACGGAGGGAGGGAGAGTAGGGGCAGAGACTGTAGCCATGATGTCATAGAGGAGCAAGGAGTCTTCAGATTCAATGCCATCTGCAAAGAATGAGAGAAATTAAGTTGAAGACTGGTTCAAACGTTTGTTAGCAAACAGTACTTGTGTATTAGGTCTATATAATCCAACATGGTCTCATAGACTAGACGTAACGTTGTAAATGTAAATCCAGGGCGCTCAAATTAATATGATATGCTACGTTTGATATGGTTACATAAGACAGATGATTACTTAAGTCGGGGTGGACGGGTGGGCGTATAATGCAAATGTCTAGCAACCCAAAGGTCGCGAGTTTGAATCTCATCACGGACAACTTTAGCTAATTAGTAACTTTTCAACTACTTGCTACTTTGCAACTACTTAGCATGTTAGCTAACCCTTCCCCAAACCATATCCCTTTTAGCTAACCATTCCCTAACCCTAACCTTAACCCTTTAACCTAACTCCTAAACTTGACCCTAACCCCTAACCTAGCTAACGTTAGACACCTAGCTAGAATTCGTAACATATACTTTTTGCAAATTCGTAACATGTTGTATGTTTTCAAATTTGTAACATATTGTACGTTTAGCAAAATTTGTGACATATAATATGAACTGTAATACGTAACATATCATACGAAATGAGTGATGGACATCAACAAATTAATACATACCATACGAAACTAAACATATACTAAATGGAGTGTCAAGGATTTACAGTACCAGGCAAAAGTCTAGACACACCTACTCATTCAAGGGGTTTTCTTTATTTTTACTATTTTCCACATTGCAGAATAACAGTGAATACATCAAAACTAGGAAATAACACATATGGAATCATGTAGTAACCAAAGTGTTAAACAAATCAAAATATATTTTATATTCTTCAAAGTAGCCACCCTTTGCCTTGATGACAGCTTTGCACACTCTTGGCATTCTCTCAACCAGCTTCACCTGGAATGCTTTTCCAACAGTCTTAAAGGAGTTCCCACATATGCTGAGCACTTGTTGGCTGCTTTTCCTTCACTCTGCGGTCCAACTCATCCCAAACCATCTCAATTGGGTTGAGGTCGAGTGATTATTGAGACCAGGTCATCTGATGCAGCACTCCATCACTCTCCTTCTTGGTCAAATAGCCCTAACACAGCCTGGAGATGTGTTGGGTCATTGTCCTGTTGAAAAACAAATGATAGTCCCACTAAGCGCAAACCAGATGGGATGGCGTATCACTGCAGAATGCTGTGGTAGCCATGCTGGTTAAGTGTGTCTTGAATTCTAAATAAATCGCAGACAGTGTCACCAGCAAAGCACCCCCACACCATCACACCTCCTCCTCCATTCTTCACGGTGGGAGCCACACATGCGGAGATCATCAGTTCACATACTCTGCGTCTCACAAAGACTTGGCGGTTGCAACCAAAAATCTCAAATTTGGACTCCAGACCAAAGGACAGATTTCCACTGGTCTAATGTCCATTGCTCGTGTTTCTTGGCCCAAGCAAGTCTCTTCTTCTTATTGGTGTCCTTTAGTAGTGGTTTCTTTGCAGCAATTCCACCATGAAGGCCTGATTCACGCAATCTCCTCTGAACAGTTGATGTTGAGATGTGTCTGTTACTTGAACTCTGTGAATAATTTATTTGGGCTGCAATTTCTGAGGCTGGTAACTCTAATTCATTTATCCTCTGCAGCAGAGGTAACTCTGGGTCTTCCTTTCCTGTGGCGGTCCTCATGAGAGCCAGTTTCATCATAGCACTTGATGGTTTTTGCGACTGCACTTGAAGAAACTTTCAAAGTTCTTGAAATTTTCTGTATTGACTGACCTTCATGTCTTAAAGTAATGATGGACTGTCATTTCTCTTTGCTTATTTTAGCTGTTCTTGCCATAATATGGACTTGGTCTTTTACCAAATAGGGCTATCTTCTGTATACCAACCCTACCTTATCACAACACAACTGATTGGCTCAAACTCATTAAGAAGGAAAGAAATTCCACAAATGTAATGTTAACAAGGCACACCTGTTAATTGAAATGCATTCCAGGTGACTACCTCATGAAGCTGGTTGATAGAATGCCAAGAGTGTGCAAAGCTGTCATCAAGGCAAAGGGTGGCTATTTGAAGAATCTCAAATATAAAATATATTTTCATTTGTTTAACACAAGGGTCACAGTACAGTAAAACTGCTGCTCCTCCCTGTGCACCAGGATGACTCCAGTCCCGGCCATGCCATGCCAGTAGTCTGTCACCACTAGGTCCACAGGTCACCAGAGCTCCATGCCTGTGCTATTGTTTAGGAGCGTGGGACACTGACATATTTCAGATGGCTGTCCCCACCCATCACCCAAATGTCCTCACCCCAAGACCCAAATTAGACAGAGGTATGCTTGGAAATCTGTTCTTTAGTCCAAATTTGAGATTTATGGTTCCAACAGCAGTGTCTTTTTGAGACACCGAGTAGGTGAACGGATGATCTCTGCATGTGTTGTTCCCACCGTGAAGCATAGAGGACGAGGTGTGATGGTGTGGGGGTGCTTTGCTGGTGACACTGTCTGTGATTTATTTAGAATTCAAGGCACACTTAACCAGAATGGCTACCACAGCATTCTGCAGCGATATGCCATCCCATCTGGTTTGTGCTTAGTAGGACTATAATTTGTTTTTCAACAGGACAATGACCCAAAACACACCTCCAGGCTGTGTAAGGGCTATTTGACCAAGGAGTGTGATGGAGTGCTGCATCAGATGACCTGGTCTCCACAATCACCTGACTTCAACCCAATTGAGATGAATGCTCAGCATATGTGGGAACTCCTTCAAGACTGTTGGAAAAGCATTCCTCATGAAGCTGGTTGAGATAAAGCCAAGAGTGTGCAAAGCTGTCATCAAGGCAAAGGGTGGCTACTTTGAAGAATCTCTAATATAAAATAATTTGTATTTGTTTAACACTTTTTTGGTTACTACATGATTCCATATGTGTTATTTCATAGTTTTGATGTCTTCACTATTATTCTACAATGTAGAAAATAGTAAAGATAAAAGAAAAACCCTTGAATGAGTAGGCGTTCTAAAACTTTTGACCGGTAGTGTACATGCTTGTGATCCATTTTGATGTGATTAAAATTTTATTTAACAATTTTCTTACTACACATTTTTGTTACCATTGAAGCCCAATGTTGTATTTTTGCAATGTTTCCAGAATTTTTTTCTACAAACTTATAAAATTCTAAAAAGGTAGTATTTCTGAAGTGTAATAATATTTATATATTTTTTTTCTAATTTGGAATCTATGCTTGGTCTCACCAGGTTAAAGAAAGAGAGTGAAAAACAGATTGCTTACAGTGTCACACCCTGGTTCTGGGACTCATTATGTTGAGCCAGGGTGTGTGCAGTCTATGTGGTTTTGTTCTATGTTGGGTGTCAAAGTGTTGTATTTCTAGGTTTGGTCAATGACTCCCAATCGGAGGTAACGAGTGTCAGCTGTCGGCTCGTTATCTCTGATTGGGAGCCATATTTATTTCTGTATGTTTTCCTGTGGGGTTTGTGGGTTATTGTTCCTGTTTAGTCTTTGTCACTATTGGACTTCACATTCGTCGCTTTGATTTGTTGTTTTGTCGTGCTTTAACTTAATAAAGTACCATGTTCGTTTCACACGCTGCGCCTTGGTCTCCTTCACTCCTCGACGACCGTGACATACAGGGCACTTCTGAGCAGCTCAGAACAGAAAATGGATTCAGGGTTATTGCTCTGTGCCCGTAGTCAACACTTGAATGAGGAAATTATTGATGTCATCACTGAACATGGCCAGCACTCAAGTCTTCATTCATTTCCTCTGCAGACTGCTAGTATGGCTGCCCACTCCATTTCAGCCATGCTAGCCTGCCAGAGGATAATGATGTTTCACACTCATCAGCCGACTCTTTTCAAACAGCAAATTACAACCATCCGTCCTTACATTTCCTTCCTTCTGCTGTGGTAAAATAACACCTGGCACAATACAGCAAAATGACATCTCCAGGTGGGCATGGAAATAATCAGTAGCTTTGTAAACTTGCTGGGTAGATTTTTTTTCCACTATACTCCTTTATCCCTCTTTCTGCTGCAGTTTTTGTGTGACATTTTGCACCCTCAAATAGTCTGAAAAAGAATTCTCTACGATTTTTGCTGAGGAGGTCTTAGTAGCGCAATTTTACATCTAGCAAATGTGTTTGGTGCCGTATTTCTCAAGTAAACAAAAAATGTGCATGAAAACTAGTACTGCACTGCAGACAGTATAAATCCTTACTGAGGAGTTGGCAACACTGCGAGTCAGATGCTGCTGCGCTCAGGACTGATTTCTGAGAACATGTCTACAACTTCAGTAAGCTGTCAAACTATCCTAAATAAAGCACACGCTACACACTGTTTATCAGTGCACTGTCTGTAGGTCCTGAGTGGCGCAGTGGTCTAAGGCACTGCATCGCAGTGCTAACTGTGCCACTAGATCCTGGTTCGAATCCAGGCTCTGTCGCAGCCGGCCGCGACCGGGAGACTCATGGGCGGCGCACAATTGGCCCAGTGTCGTCCAGGGTAGGGGAGGGAATGGCCGGCAGGGATGTAGCTCAGTTGATAGAGCATGGCGTTTGCAACGCCAGGGTTGTGGGTTTGATTCCCACGGGGGGCCAGTATAAAAAAAATATGTATTCACTAACTGTAAGTCGCTCTGGATAAGAGCGTCTGCTAAATGACTAAAATGTAAATGTAAAAATGTTCTGCTGTACAATTGGATAGAGCGCAATAAGCGCAGCGTTTCTCCGTGCATGACAAATCTCCATAGGCATTACCAACTCCCAGTGTTAGTGTGCATGATCAAAATCAAAACTCAACCATCAAATATCCAATGTATCTAGGAACGTAACAGCCTTCATAAATCTTGCAAATCTCCGTTTTTAAAGATACTGTCTTTATGACCCAAATTATGCTATTTACCCTTTGTCGCACATTTTTACACTAGAATAAATGTTTCTGACTGATATTGATGCAATATCGTTTTCAACCACAGATTTTTGTTTTGTTTTTGTTACTCTTTAAAATCATTAACTCTATTAACTATCTAAACATAATACACAAATCCCCATAGAAATCCTTACATTTAATGTAGAGATATCTGTTAGTTTGCATGTGCTGCGTCTCAATCCACCACATCCACCTACACTCTAAGAATTAGGGGTTCAACAAGGGTTCTTCTAAGATCCCCAAAGTTCTTCGAAGAACCTTAGGGTTCTTGGCACTGAAAATTGCCCCCAAAAGGTTCTTCCAAGAACCCCATAGGAGGTGGGGTTCATCGAGGAACCTCCTTAGTTGGTGGGGGTTCTTGCAGGAACCTAACTGCCCAACTGAAACATTTGGATTTGAATTTGAAAGGACAGCAGGTGCAGGCACTTAACTGAAAAATGTTCAGATCTCCTCAATTTAAGGTAAGGTTTGTCTCTTATATGATCTAAATTGATATAATTTTTTGATGATACCATCTACATGTACAGTGGGGAGAACAAGTATTTGATACACTGCCGATTTTGCAGGTTTTCCTACTTACAAAGCATGTAGAGGTCTGTAATTTTTATCATAGGTACACTTAAACTGTGAGAGACGGAATCTAAAACAAAAATCCAGAAAATCACATTGTATGATTTTTAAGTAATTCATTTGCATTTTATTGTATGACATAAGTATTTGATACATCAGAAAAGCAGAACTTAATATTTGGTACAGAAACCTTTGTTTGCAATTACAGAGATCATACATTTCCTGTAGGTCTTGACCAGGTTTGCACACACTGCAGCAGGGATTTTGGCCCACTCCTCCATACAGACCTTCTCCAGATCCTTCAGGTTTCGGGGCTGTCGCTGGGCAATACGGACTATCAGCTCCCTCCAAAGATTTTATATTGGGTTCAGGTCTGGAGACTGGATAGGCCACTCCAGGACCTTGAGATGCTTCTTACGGAGCCACTCCTTAGTTGCCCTGGCTGTGTGTTTCGGGTCGTTGTCATGCTGGAAGACCCAGCCACGACCCATATTCAATGCTCTTACCGAGGGAAGGAGGTTGTTGGCCAAGATCTCGCGATACATGGCCCCATCCATCCTCCCCTCAATACGGTGCAGTCGTCCTGTCCCCTTTGCAGAAAAGCATCCCCAAAGAATGATGTTTCCACCTCCATGCTTCACGGTTGGGATGGTGTTCTTGGGGTTGTACTCATCCTTCTTCTTCCTCCAAACACGGCGAGTGGAGTTTAGACCAAAAAGCTCTATTTTTGTCTCATCAGACCACATGACCTTCTCCCATTCCTCCTCTGGATCATCCAGATGGTCACTGACAAACTTCAGACTGGCCTGGACATGCGCTGGCTTGAGCAGGGGGACCTTGCGTGCGCTGCAGGATTTTAATCCATGACGGCGTAGTGTGTTACTAATGGTTTTCTTTGAGACTGTGGTCCCAGCTCTCTTCAGGTCATTGACCAGGTCCTGCTGTGTAGTTCTGGGCTGATCCCTCACCTTCCTCATGATCATTGATGCCCCACAAGGTGAGATCTTGCATGGAGCCCCAGACCGAGGGTGATTGACCGTCATCTTGAACTTCTTCCATTTTCTAATAATTGCGCCAACAGTTGTTGCCTTCTCACCAAGCTGCTTGCCTATTGTCCTGTAGCCCATCCCAGCCTTGTGCAGGTCTACAATTTTATCCCTGATGTCCTTACACAGCTCTCTGGTCTTGGCCATTGTGGAGAGGTTGGAGTCTGTTTGATTGAGTGTGTGGACAGGTGTCTTTTATACAGGTAACGAGTTCAAACAGGTGCAGTTAATACAGGTAATGAGTGGAGAACAGGAGGGCTTCTTAAAGAAAAACTAACAGGTCTGTGAGAGCCGGAATTCTTACTGGTTGGTAGGTGATCAAATACTTATGTCATGCAATAAAATGCAAATTAATTACTTAAAAATCATACAATGTGATTTTCTGGATTTTTGTTTTACATTCTGTCTCTCACAGTTGAAGTGTACCTATGATTAAAATTACAGACCTCTACATGCTTTGTAAGTAGGAAAACCTACAAAATCGGCAGTGTATCAAATACTTGTTCTCCCCACTGTATCTCCAAGATATAGGACAGACACTTCAAAACCATATTTTTTTGTTTTGTTTTGGACTGTCTTTTCTTTCATTTATAAATGTGTTATTCAATGCGTTTCTATGAGCTATAGTAGTAAAGGCCAAATTCAATATTTTATCAAATATTTTTTATATCAATATTTTTTTTAAACCTAAAGGGGTCCTAAAATTCTAAATCAAATAGCTAAATGATCCATAGTATGACCATCTTAAAACAATTCCATATGCCCCCCCCCCTCCCCCCATTTGATTGATGAGATGACATAGTCAATAATAACCTTAATAGCTAATTAAAATAATTGAACCAATGTAAGTAGTTGAACCAATGTTTTGAATATTTTACTAAGCAATTGCATGCCTAGTGCCAACATGATTATTCCTGAGTTAATCACACTTACCTTACACAATCAATCGGGCATGGTTCTTCATATGAATGTCACTGTGTGGAATGATACAGAATGCAGGATTGATGGATGAGGTGCGAGGGGCTTACCCATCCGATACCCAAATCAGCCTCTCTTGTCCACAGCTGTGCCAGCATGAGTCTGTCATACTCAATCCTGCAGGCAGAGGAGCACCGTCTCTTCCCTCATTACCATAGTCCAGTCACTGAGACTCTCTCTTTCTCTCTGAGTCTATATCCCCTCTCTCTCTCCCCTCTCTCTCTCCCTTCCAACCTCTCTCCCTCCCCCCTCTCTCTGACTCTTCTGTCACTTTTATCTGATCTTTGCCCAGACCTGCGTCATCTTCTCTCTTAGCCCCTCTCTGGGTGTCTGAGCCCTCCTTCTTTCCATCTATTTGTAATTCCAACGCATTTTCTCATGTTTTCTCTTTATCACAGACATCCTCACTAGGATGTTCTACCTAATAAAGCCTCTTATCAGTGGTCTGTCTGTGATAACGATTATATAAGTACCAGTTGGGCTGCAGGTCAGATGTGTGGCTGTGTGGTTCTGTCACTTTTTTCCTCCACTAATAATTCAAATTGGTGCAGTATAGAAAGGCTGTCAAGTAACATATTAGATATATTTTTAATTTCAGTCTCTTATTAGCTGCTCAGACAATTTTCTAACATACAATACCATTTAGGGAAGAATACAGATTTGTTTTAATGGTAATGTTTAAGTTGTTTCACAGTAGTACTTTGTGAGGAGAAAAGTTCAAAGCTAAAAGAGCTTCTTCATGGAAAATGTGATTGGTAGATATTAGATAATTGGTAGACAATTACATTTAAAAAGGAATCGTAGAGCACTAATATTTTAAGTTGTCATAAAGTATAAAGTATCAGATAAAACAATTTGCAGACATTCAAAACCACCTTCAGACCATTTACTAGATAGGACAGATGTATATTTATTTATTTTACCACATAAAATCTTAAAAGGTTTTGTTAATTTCTTTACAGGTCTGGTAGGTAACACAAAGATAAGGCAAGGTAAACAAAACAGACAGTCCCTCTACATTCCAGCTGGAATCATGTACCATGTACTATCTCTACATCTGTTGCTTAAATTGTGTCACGATCGTCGAAGGAAGAGGACCAAGGTGCAGCGTGAAATGCGAACATACTTATTTTTATTTAATGAATACACGAACAACAAAACAACAAACGATAACGTGACGTCCTAGGTCAAACACAACCAACACGGAACAAGATCCCACAACTACTGTGGGAAAACAGCCTGTCTAAATGTGGTTCCCAATCAGAGACAACAAGCAACAGCTGACACTCGTTGCCTCTGATTGAGAACCACTCTGGCCAACATAGAAATACAAGAACTAGAACTACAACATAGAACACAAACACATAGAATCTACACACCCTGGCTCAACATATAGAGTCCCCAGAGCCAGGGTGTGACAGTACCCCCCCCCAAAGGCGCGGACTGCGACCGCGCCTAAACATAAACCAAACAGGGGAGGGCTGGGTGGGCATTCCTCCTCGGAGGCGGTTCCGGCTCCGGGCTTGACCACCACCCTCCAACAATCCCCCCGTAGCGCCCCTGGTCCGGTCTGGCCCCGCTGGCTGGAGCTGGACTGGACATCGTAGGAGCGGATTGCTTAGGCTCCGGTGTGGAGCAGCTGACCGGTACCTGACCAGGCACCGGTGACCCAGGCACGGGTTGTGCCGGACTGACGACTCGCACCCCTGGCTTGGTGCGTGGAGCAGGAACGGGCCGGACCGGGCTGACGATGCGCACCCCTGGCTTGGTGCGTGGAGCAGCAACGGGCTGGACCGGGCTGACGATGCGCACCCCTGGCTTGGTGCGTGGAGCAGCAACGGGCCGGACCGGGCTGACGATGCGCACCCCTGGCTTGGTGCGTGGAGCAGGAACGGGCCGTACCGGGCTGACGACTCGCACCCCTGGCTTGGTGCGAGTGGCAGGAACAGGCCGGGCCGGGCTGGCGACGCGCACCGTAGGCTTGGTGCGAGGGGCAGGAACAGGACGGGCCGGGCTGGCGACGCGCACCATTAGCTTGGTGCGGGGAGCAGGAACAGGCCGGGCCGGGCTGGCGACGCGCACCATTAGCTTGGTGCGGGGAGCAGGAACAGGCCGGGCTGGCGACGCGCACCATTAGCTTGGTGCGGGGAGCAGGAACAGGCCGGGCCGGGCTGGCGATGCGCACCATTAGCTTGGTGCGGGGAGCAGGAACAGGCCGGGCTGGCGACGCGCACCGTAAGCTTGGTGCGGGGAGCAGGAACAGGCCGGGCCGGGCTGGCGACACGCACCGTAAGCTTGGTGCGAGGGGCAGGAACAGGCCGGGCCGGGCTGGCGACGCGCACCGTAGGCTTGGTGCGAGGGGAAGGAACAGGCCGGGCCGGGCTGGCGACGCGCACCGTAAGCTTGGTGCGGGGAGCAGGAACAGGCCGGGCCGGGCTGGCGACGCGCACCGTAACCTTGGTGCGAGGGGCAGGAACAGGCCGGGCCGGGCTGGCGACGCGCACCGTAGGCTTGGTGCGAGGGGCAGGAACAGGCCGGGCCGGGCTGGCGACGCGCACCGTAGGCTTGGTGCGAGGGGCAGGAACAGGCCGGGCCGGGCTGGCGATGCGCACCGTAGGCTTGGTGCGAGGGGCAGGAACAGGCCGGGCCGGGCTGGCGACGCGCACCGTAGGCTTGGTGCGAGGGGCAGGAACAGGCCGGACCGGGCTGGCGACGCGCACCGTAGGCTTGGTGCGAGGGACAGGAACAGGCCGGACCGTACTGGGAACACACACCACTGGCCTTAAACGGGGATCAGGAACGGGCCGGACCGGACTGGCAATACACCTCAGTACCTCTCGCCGTGCCTCTACATCTTCCTTCCCTATTCTTACCAATGGCTCCCGTAACCCGGTGGCCTTCTCACCTCGTCCACGAACTCGCCCCTTCTCTGCCTCCAGCAGCCCCGTTGTTTTTTTGGGGTGCCTCTCGCCTGTCCGACCACGGCCCGGTTGGTGCCGCTTCTCCTCTCTACAGCGCGCCTCCACCGTCTCTTCCCACAGACACCGATCCATCCCGGCCTGTATCTCCTCCCAAGTCCAGGACCCTTTCCCGTCCAAAATCTCCTCCCATGTCCAGGCTGCCTGCTCCTGGACACGCTGCTTGGTCCTGGTTTGGTGGGATCTTCTGTCACGAACGTCGAAGGAGGAGGACCAAGGTGCAGCGTGAAATTCGTACATCTTATTTTATTAAGTGCACAACACAATAAACAAAACAACAAACGATAACGTGACGTCCTAGGTCTAACACAACCAACACGGAACAAGATCCCACAACTACTGTGGGAAAACAGCCTGTCTAAATGTGGTTCCCAATCAGAGACAACCAGCCACAGCTGACACTCGTTGCCTCTGATTGAGAACCACACTGGCCAACATAGAAATAGAATAACTAGAATATACAACATAGAACATAAACACATAGAATTTACACACCCTGGCTCAACATATAGAGTCCCCAGAGCCAGGGTGTGACAAATTGAGAAATTGCCATTTGCACATTATACATCTGTTAGAGAACAGAATGTCAGTTTGACCAAATGTCATTGTGTGATCACCAAATTATTTATAATCTCTGAAGAGAACATAACAACTATTTCTTTATCAATGTGGGTAACCGTAACATTAGTAATTGTTATGGAAAGACAGTTAATTCATTTAATGAGTAAAACTATTCAGTGAATCAATGTCTGGATCTTAATTGGCCCTTTGTACTGAATCTCTTGGTGATAAAGCCATTTAATTTATCTTTGTTTTCTGTCACCGAGTAGCAGTCTAGCTCAGAGGAACGTGATGCTGTCTCCTCCTGCATGCACTTCAATTGGCTGTGCCTGAGAGGATTTTGGGTGGGACGCAACGGTTCCGTGTTCTCCATCAGTCTCCAAGGCACCAAGGCACCTGTGGGGAATCCTGAGAAGAACAACAAAACAAAACCAGATAGCATAGCAACAAAAGACAGAGCAGCAGAGAGAGCCACTCGCTTCAGTCAACTCTTGACTGGGGTTCTCATTTGAGCTTACATTTAAATATCCTACCTCCTCCCGTGACGTTTAGATATAAGCAGTATGAAAATGTATGCACTCACTAACTGTAAATCGCTCTGGATAAGAGCGTCTGCTAAATGACTAAAATGTAATGTAAGCAGGAGCCTTGAATGTTCAACCTTAAAGGAGCAATCTGGAGCAATCGGTAAATGAGCAAACCGCTTTGTTAATATTTTAACTAAAGATTGCCCCTTTAAAGATGAATGATTATCACGGGATTAACTAGGTGCAGTTTGGGGCATATACATCTTTAGGTGCATCCAATTTCCACTGGCTTTATGACTGGCTTAAAAAGCAACCATCTATTTTCTACACACTGACACTTTTTTAATACAAATGTGATTCTATCTTGTTGGTGCCCTGTGGTTGTTGTTGCTGGCGCTGCCGAAATCCCACTGTGATGCAAGGAGTCACTTATCCAAATTTCATCCAGACACTCGTATCGTATAAGAGACATCCATTCCATCCAGTCCTGCCCTCCATGTGTTCACCCACAATACAGCACAATTACGTTTTGAAAAGGTCTGTCCCACTGGGCACCAACTGGTTGAATCAACGTTGTTTCAACATAATTTGTCAATGTATTGTGTCAATCAAACAAGACATAGCAGTCACATGATTTGCACAGCAACAAAACATGCAAGAAGGGGTGATTGATACAGCTGTTCAAGATACAACAATTGAGAGATAATATTGCATGAGGACTACCTAAGAAATATCTTTGATGGTGGAGATGGCACTAGAGTTTATGTAACCGCGCCATTAGGGCTGTCCCTGACCAAAAACAATCTTGGTCGACCAAAAGTAATCTGTTGTTTCGACCAATCGATTGGTCGACATTTTTAAACGTGTATTTTTCCATATATAGACACACCCTGTGTGTTTTAATAAAATCAACTATATGCATTGAGCTTGTCTGATGATTAAAGCTTACAGTTTGATGAATTAAGACAAATGCATCAAGAGGGAGCCAGAGATCTAGATAATCAAAAGAAAAATAATTTATCCTGACCCAACTATTCTCCTCCTGCTCCTGCTGGCTTTCGCAGATTCTGCCATTACTCTCCTGAAGATGCCGGTAATAGGCTACACGAGGAGTCGGCAACCATTCTCATGTGGAATGCTAATTTATTTTGCAATTTCTACTGATCTGCGTGACAGTTATGGTTTTCATATGCACATTTTCGTGAAACAGTTTAATTTAATTTATAATAACGTCTTCATATCTCAAAATCATTGTCAAGTGGTTAATCAAAATTCTATCCAAATCTAAAAGAAAATGATACAAACCTAAAAGGTAACTTCTATTGCCATTGCCAACTATGTAAAAATAGCCTATATAAAGCCAACAAATAACATTGGCTACACATGGCCTGTCTGCAACGAACTTGAAACATTATATCAACTATTAACATGGGTCTGGCCTGAAGCTTGTGCTAGGGAACTTGCAACATTGTATAAAATATTCTGGGACCTCAGAGTTTCCCGTGCCAGTGAACTCGGGACAGACACAGCTATAGGCTATTTGCACAAGGGATAAGAAGCAGTTGTCACGCCCTGGCTCTGGGGACTCTTAAATGTTGAGCCAGGGTGTGGAGTTTCTATGTATTATTGTCTATGTTAGTTCTAGATCGTGTGGATCTATGTTGGCCAGGGTGGTTCCCAATCAGAGGCAGCTGTAACTCGTTGTCTCTGATTGGGAACCATACTTAGGCAGCCTGTTTGGCACTAGTCGGTGTGGGATCTTGTTCCGTAAAGGTTTGTTTTGTGTAACCACAGGACTTCACGTATCGTTTGTTTGTTGTTTTGGTTTTGTTCGTGTTGTGTACTACAATAAAGATGTACGCTTATCACGCTGTGCCTTGGTTCCACGAATCATTAAACGATCGCGACAGAAGATCCCACCACATGAAGACCAAGCAGCGTGCCCAGGAAGAGAAGTTAGCGATGTCTCAGGTGGGCAAATGTCTCAGGTGGTCATGGGAGGAGATATTCGCGGGGAAAGGGCCATGGGCAAAGGTAAAAGCCCAGGCAGGAGAGGAGAAACGGCGCCAACCGTGCCGACGACGGACACCCGAGAGGCAACCCCAAGAACATTTTTTGGGGGGGCACACGACGTGGACGACGGGGCAGCAGGAGGCAGCGACAGGGAGAATCTACAGACTAGGAGAGGAGGCCACCAGGTTACGGGGGCTATTGGTCCAGAGGGAGCAGGAGTTAATTGGTCAGAGGGAGGAGCTACAGGAGTCGTTAAGGGAGAAGAAGAGTGTAGAGGCACGGCGAGAGGAGCTGGTTAGGCAGCAGAAGGAGCGGAGGTTTATAAGGAAACCCAGTCCCGCTCCTCGCACCAAGCAAGTGGTGTGTGTCACCAGTCCGGTCCGGCCCGTTCCTGATCCCCGCACTAAGCCAGTGGTGCGTGTTCCCAGTCCGGCCCGACCCATTCCTGCTTCCCGCACAAGGCCAGTGGTGTGTGTTCCCAGTACGGTCCGGCCCGTTCCTGCTCCTCGCACTAAGCCAGTGGTGCGTGTTCCCAGTCTGGCCCGGCCTGTTCCTGCTCCCCACTCTAAGCCAGTGGTGCGTGTTCCCAGTCCGGCCCGTTCCTACTCCCCGCACCAAGCCGGTGGTGCGTGTTCCCAGTCCGGCCCGGCCCGTTCCTGCTCCCCGCACCAAGCCAGTGGTGCGTATTTCCAGTCCAGGCCGGCCCATTCTTGTCCCTCGCACCAAGCCAGTGGTGCGCGTCACCAGCCCGGTCTGTTCCTGCTCCCTGCACCAAGCTAGTGATGCGCGTCGTCAGCCCGGTCCAGCCCGTTTCTGCTCCCCGCACCAAGCCAGTGGTGCGCGTCGTCAGCCCGGTCCGGCCCGTTCCTGCTCCCCGCACCAAGCCAGTGGTGCGCGTCGTCATTCCGTTCCGGCCCGTTCCTGCTCCCCGCACCAAGCCAGTGGTGGGTGTCGTCAGCCCGGTCCGGCCCGTTCCTGCTCCCCGCACCAAGCCAGTGGTGCGCGTCGTCAGCCCGGTCCGGCCCGTTCCTGCTCCCCGCACCAAGCCAGTGGTGCGTGTGTCCAGTCCGGCACGGCCCGTGCCTGTTCCACTCCGGAGCCAGAGAAATCCGCTCCACCAGGGTCCGGTCCAACTCCAGTCAGCGGATCCACTCCGGAGCCAGAGCAATCCGCTCCACCGGTGCGCAGTCCAGCTCCGGCCAGCGGCTCCAGTCTGGAGCCTGTACAGATCGATCCACCGTCGTCGGGTCCAGCTCCAGTCAGCGGTGCCAGACCAGACCAGGGGCGCAACGGGGAGGTGGAGAGAAAGTGGTGGTCACGCCCGGAGCCGGATCCGCCTCCGAGGCGGAATGCCCACCCGGCCCCTACCCGGTTCTGTTTGTGTGGCGCGGTCGCAGTCCGTGCCTTTGGGGGGGGGTACTGTCATGCCCTGGCTCTGGGGACTCTTAAATGTTGAGCCAGGGTGTGGAGTTTCTAAGTATTATTGTCTATGTTAGTTCTAGATCGTGTGGATCTATGTTGGCCAGGGTGGTTCCCAATCAGAGGCAGCTGTAACTCGTTGTCTCTGATTGGGGACCATAATTAGGCAGCCTGTTTGGCACTAGTCGGTGTGGGATCTTGTTCCGTAAAGGTTTGTTTTGTGTAACCTCAGGACTTCACGTATCGTTTGTTGTTTTGGTTTTGTTCGTGTTGTGTACTACAATAAAGATGTACGCTTATCACGCTGCGCCTTGGTTCCACAAATCATTAAACGATCGTGACAGCAGTGCTTAACTTGGCCAGGAGCTCACCAGAGCTGAGTATCGGCACCTCAACTTTTCTACTGGTTGTGGTCCTGTTCCTCTTATAGAATATTAGCTCAAAAGTATTGTGGAGCTTCTGCACCTAAATATAAACAGTACCTGCACCCAAAATGAGTACCGGAACCTATTTCAGTCCAAGTCAAGCACTGATAAGAAAAAATCAGGTAGGCCTATTTTATGACGTTTCCACTGGATAAGAGTATTACATTTTTCCCTTTCACGCTGAGTGGTTATCAAAAGGGAGAGAGCTGGAAAGAGTTTTCAAATACATTGAGGAACTATTGTAATTCTCAATGGATGTAAAAACAGACTTTGTTTGCTTGCTGTTTGAGGTGAAGAAAACATTACTTTGAGAAGCTCCACAGGTCATTAGTGGTGGTGCGTTAAGGCAATCAGAAATACTATCAGATCCCCAAATGGGCACATTTACAGTTGAAGTCTGAAGTTTACATACACTTAGGTTGGAGTCATTAAAACTAGTTTTTCAACCACTCCACAAATTTCTTGTTAACAAACTATAGTTTTGGCAAGTCGGTTAGGACATCTACTTTGTGCATGACACAAGTAATTTTTCCAACAATTGTTTACAGACAGATTATTCACTTATAATTCACTGTATCACAATTCCAGTGGGTCAGAAGTTGACATACACTAAGTTGACTGTGCCTTTAAACAGCTTGGAAAATTCCAGAAAATGATGTCATGGCTTTAGAAGCTTCTGATCATTTGAGTCAATTGGAGGTGTACCTGTGGATGTATTTAAAGGCCTACCTTCAAACTCAGTGCCTCTTTGCTTGACCTCATGGGGAAATCAAAAGAAATCAGCCAAGACCTCAGAAAAAAAAATGGTAGACCTCCATAAGTCTGGTTCATCCTTGGGAGCAATTTCCAAACGCCTGAAGGTACCACGTTCATCTGTACAAACAGTAGTACGCAAGTATAAACACCATGGGACCACGCAGCCTTCATACCGCTCAGAAAGGAGACGCGTTCTGTCTCCTAGAGATGAACGTACTTTGGTGCGAAAAGTGCAAATCAATCCCAGAACAACAGCAAAGAACCTTGTGAAGATGCTGGAGGAAACAGGTACAAAAGTATCTATATCCAAAGTAAAACGAGTCCTATATCGACATAACCTGAAAGGCCGCTCAGCAAGGAAGAAGCCACTACTCCAAAACCGCCATAAAAAGGCAGACCCAGGTTTGCAACTGCACATGGGTACAAAGATCGTATTTTTTGGAGAAATGTCCTCTGGTCTGATGAAACAAAAATATAACTGTTTGGCCATAATGACCATCGTTATGTTTGGAGGAAAAAGGGGGTTGCTTGCAAGCCAAAGAACTCCATCACAACCGTGAAGCACGGGGTGGCAGCATCATGCTGTGGGGGTGCTTTGCTGCAGGAGGGTCTGGTGCACTTCACAAAATAGATGGCATCATGAGGAAGGAAAATTAGGTGGATATATTGAAGCAACATCTCAAGACATCAGTCAGGAAGTTAAAGCTTGGTCGCAAATGGGTCTTCCAAATGGACAATGACCCCAAGCATACTTCCAAAGTTGTGGCAAAATGGCTTAAGGACAACAAAGTCAAGGTATTGGAGTGGCCATCACAAAGCCCTGACCTCAGTCCTATAGAAAATGTGTGGGCAGAACTGAAAATGCGTGTGCTAGCAAGGAGGCCTACAAACCTGACTCAGTTACACCAGCTCTGTCAGGAGGAATGGGCCCAATTCACCCAACTTATTGTGGGAAGCTTGTGGAAGGCTACCCGAAACGTTTGACCCAAGTTAAACAATTTAAAGGCAATACTACCAAATACTAATTGAGGGTATGTAAACTTCTGACCCACTGGGAATGTGATGAAAGAAATAAAAGCTGAAATAAATCATTTTCTCTAAAATTATTCTGACATTTCACATTCTTAAAATAAAGTGGTGATCCTAACTGACCTAAGACAGGGAATATTTACTAGGATTAAATGTCAGGAATTGTGAAAAACAGAGTTTAAATGTAGTTGGCTAAGGTATATGTAAACTTCCGACTTCAACTGTAAGTTGCATGGACTCACACTGTGTGTAATAATAGTGTTTAACATTGAATACTCCTTTGAGCATGGTGAAGTTATTAATTACACTTTGGACGGTGTATCAATACACCCAGTCACTACAAAGATTCATGCATCCTTCCTAACTAAATTGCCAGAGAGGAAGGATACCGCTCAGGGATTTCACCATGAGACTAATGGTGACTTTAGATCCGTTACAGAGTTTAATGGCTTTGATAGGAGAAAACTGAGGATGGGTCAACAACATTGTACTTACTCCACAATACTAACCTAATTGACAGAGTAGAAGGAAGGAAGTCTGTGCAAAATAATAATAATCCAAAACCAGAGAAACTTGAATCAGAGATGCTAGTCTGCCAATAGACTCAACTAGCGATTCCATTACTTCCTGTAATTCGCGCTTGCGCAATGAAGATTCAGGCAGAAGTCAATGGAAAATGGTCACGTTCTAAGCTACAGGAAGTAATCTTATTTTGAGTCAAAGTTGAGTATCATGTTTGTCTATTTAGTTTAGCTTGCACAAGTCGGAGAATCTTCTATCGACTACTTTCCATTTTATGTCCACTTTCATAAGCGATATAAACAACACATTAACAACAAGTAAATCACACATTTATTTTGGCCAGTTCAACGTGAATTGTTCAATAGCATAACCAGTTTGATGCATATTTTATTGGAAACATGTTGCTGTGAAAATGTTAGGCCTATCTGTTTTAGGGCTGGCTAAGGCTACCACACATTTTAGGGCTGTTTTGCTTCCGCTGGTGCCCTTGTTAAGGTCAACGGCATCATTTTATTTAATTAATTTTTTGTCATTTAGCAGATGCTCTTATCCAGAGCGACTTACAGGAGCAATTAGGGTAAAGTGCCTTGCTCAAGGGCACATCGACAGATTTTTCACCTAGTCGGCTCAGGGATTAGAACCAGCGACCTTTCGGTTACTGGCACAACGCTCTTAACCACTAAGTTACCTGCCGCCCCATGAACTCTACCAAGTACCAGGACATTTAGCCACAAACCTAGATGCCTCTGCCAGGAGGCTGAAACTTGGCAAGTGGATCTTCCAGCAAGACAATGACCCCAAGCACACAAAAATCTACAAATAAATTGTTAATTGACCAGTCTCCGGTCTTGAATCCCATTGAACACCTGTGGTTTGAATTGAATTGAGCAGTCCATAAGTGCAGACCGAAGGACACCAAGGATCTGGAAAGATTCTGTATGGAAGAATGGTCTAAGATAGATCCCTCCCAATGTGTTCTCCAATCTCATAAAACATTATAGAAAATCCTAAGTGCCGTTATCCTCGCAAGGGGAGGGCGCACAAAGTATTGAAAACAGATTTTTTAAAAATGATTTCTTTAACATATAATGTTTCTCTGAGCAATTTTATAAAACAATATTATTTTCAATTTTTTCTTTGCATACATTATAGCTCAGTATTTGTATTATTTATTTTATACAGTCTTTATTTACTCATCTTTATCAAGGGTGACAATAATTTTGGAGGTAGCTGTCAATAAGCAATTATAATAAATCAAGGGCGAAAATGTCTAATTTCCTGTCTTCATACCGTGTGACTCTGACTCGCAAACCCATTGAGGCTCTAAATAGCCTGCCGTAATTGCCTTTGCCAGTTTACATCTTCTGAGATGAGAGACACTCTGATGGAGACTCTATCCCCACCCAGTCAGGGTTTGACATCTGTTCCAAAACAAACAGTTATGAACCAATCAGAAACCTTCTCAAAACAATTCCACATCAGATTCAGGTATGCTACACATACTGCAGTTGCCTTAATCTAAAAAGCGGACATAGACAAACATTTCTTAGATATACAGTATTTTGAACCACATTTAACAAAATAAAATCAAGCTACACAGATACAAAATATTTGAATATTTTATTTTATTAAAATATTGCATGGCAAATAAAGTCTAAAAACAGAGGGAAATTACAGCACAGTGCTCAAAGCATGCCATTTCCCAGTAAAAAAACAGTCATACAAATGATCTCCACAAAGAAAATATTTACAATGAGTATAATTTGTCCTTATTTGACATGATGCACACCTTCCTAGAAAAACTGTAACAGTCATGATCATGATTCTTGTACATTTACAGGTTGATCCCTTTTAAAATTGAGATAAAATTATAAAACTATATACACAAAATATACATTTCAATCTGACTCACAACTCGACCTTTGATGGTTATGTTTTAAACAGTGATTTTAAAAATAAAACCATGATAGCTTATGACTATTTGTATCATTTGTTGCTTTCATCTGTTATGTCTTTTAAGATCAGAGAAAGTACCTGGATAATGCATAATGTAATAATCCATGATGAGTTGTCCCTGGTTAAACCATGAAGGACTAGTCCACTCCACTACAGCAGGAGGGGGCTCATCAGCATTATATGATCCAAAGAATATCAGGGTTGGAAAAAGACACACATGAATCTGTCAATAGGAAAATCAGTGTAAAACAATAAATAACTTTGTTATCATTCCTCTTTGGAGTTTTAGCTTAAAATAATATCCAGGCCAGCCCAATGAGAAAGTACAGTAATATTCACAGAATCTTAAAAAAATGTGCACAACACTGCTTAAAGCGAAATATACAGTGGGGAGAACAAGTATTTGATACACTGCCGATTTTGCAGGTTTTCCTACTTACAAAGCATGTAGAGGTCTGTAATCTCCACTCATTACCTGTATTAACTGCACCTGTTTGAACTCGTTACCTGTATAAAAGACACCTGTCCACACACTCAATCAAACAGACTCCAACCTCTCCACAATGGCCAAGACCAGAGAGCTGTGTAAGGACATCAGGGATAAAATTGTAGACCTGCACAAGGCTGGGATGGGCTACAGGACAATAGGCAAGCAGCTTGGTGAGAAGGCAACAACTGTTGGCGCAATTATTAGAAAATGGAAGAAGTTCAAGATGACGGTCAATCACCCTCGGTCTGGGGCTCCATGCAAGATCTCACCTTGTGGGGCATCAATGATCATGAGGAAGGTGAGGGATCAGCCCAGAACTACACGGCAGGACCTGGTCAATGACCTGAAGAGAGCTGGGACCACAGTCTCAAAGAAAACCATTAGTTACACACTACGCCGTCATGGATTAAAATCCTGCAGCGCACGCAAGGTCCCCCTGCTCAAGCCAGCGCATGTCCAGGCCCGTCTGAAGTTTGCCAATGACCATCTGGATGATCCAGAGGAGGAATGGGAGAAGGTCATGTGGTCTGATGAGACAAAAATAGAGCTTTTTGGTCTAAACTCCACTCGCCGTGTTTGGAGGAAGAAGAAGGATGAGTACAACCCCAAGAACACCATCCCAACCGTGAAGCATGGAGGTGGAAACATCATACTTTGGGGATGTTTTTCTGCAAAGGGGACAGGACGACTGCACCGTATTGAGGGGAGGATGGATGGGGCCATGTATCGCGAGATCTTGGCCAACAACCTCCTTCCCTCAGTAAGAGCATTGAAGATGGGTCGTTGCTGGGTCTTTCAGCATGACAACGACCCGAAACACACAGCCAGGGCAACTAAGGAGTGGCTCCGTAAGAAGCATCTCAAGGTCCTGGAGTGGTCTAGCCAGTATCCAGACCTGAACCCAATAGAAAATCTTTGGAGGGAGCTGAAAGTCCGTATTGCCCAGTGACAGCCCCGAAACCTGAAGGATCTGGAGAAGGTCTGTATGGAGGAGTGGGCCAAAATCCCTGCTGCAGTGTGTGCAAACCTGGTCAAGACCTACAGGAAACGTATGATCTCTGTAATTGCAAACAAAGGTTTCTGTACCAAACATTAAGTTCTGCTTTTCTGATGTATCAAATACTTACAGTGAGGGAAAAAAGTATTTGATCCCCTGCTGATTTTGTACGTTTGCCCACTGACAAAGACATGATCAGTCTATAATTTTAATGGTAGGTTTATTTGAACAGTGAGAGACAGAATAACAACAAAAAAATCCACCAGGTTTGGCAACCAGGTTTGCACACATCTCAGGAGGGATTTTGTCCCAGTCCTCTTTGCAGATCTTCTCCAAGTCATTTAGGTTTCGAGGCTGACGTTTGGCAACTCGAACCTTCAGCTCCCTCCACAGATTTTCTATGGGATTAAGGTCTGGAGACTGGCTAGGCCACTCCAGGACATTAATGTGCTTCTTCTTGAGCCACTCCTTTGTTGCCTTGGCCGTATGTTTTGGGTCATTGTCATGCTGGAATACCCATCCACGACCCATTTTCAATGCCCTGGCTGAGGGAAGGAGGTTCTCACCCAAGATTTGACGGTACATGGCCCCGTCCATCGTCCCTTTGATGCGGTGAAGTTGTCCTGTCCCCTTAGCAGAAAAACACCCCCAAAGCATAATGTTTCCACCTCAATGTTTGATGGTGGGGATGGTGTTCTTGGGGTCATAGGCAGCATTCCTCCTCCTCCAAACACGGCGAGTTGAGTTGATGCCAAAGAGCTCGATTTTGGTCTCATCTGACCACAACACTTTCACCCAGTTCTCCTCTGAATCATTCAGATGTTCATTGGCAAACTTCAGACGGGCCTGTATATGTGCTTTCTTGAGCAGGGGGACCTTGTGGGCGCTGTAGGATTTCAGTCCTTCACGGCGTAGTGTGTTACCAATTGTTTTCTTGTTAACTATGGTCCCAGCTGCCTTGAGATCATTGACAAGATCCTCCCGTGTAGTTCTGGGCTGATTCCTCACCGTTCTCATGATCATTGCAACTCCACGAGGTGAGATCTTGCATGGTGCCCCAGGTCGAGGGAGATTGACAGTTATTTTGTGTTTCTTCCATTTGCGAGTAATCGCACCAACTGTTGTCACCTTCTCACCAAGCTGCTTGGCGATGGTCTTGTAGCCCATTCCAGCCTTGTGTAGGTCTACAATCTTGTCCCTGACATCCTTGGAGAGCTCTTTGGTCTTGGCCATGGTGGAGAGTTTGGAATCTGATTGATTGATTGCTTCTGTGGACAAGTGTCTTTTATACAGGTAACAAACTGAGATTAGGAGCACTCCCTTTAAGAGTGTGCTCCTAATCTCACCTCGTTACCTGTATAAAAGACACCTGGGAGCCAGAAATCTTTCGGATTGAGAGGGGGTCAAATACTTATTTCCCTCATTAAAATGCAAATCAATTTATAACATTTTTGACATGCGTTTTTCTGGATGTTTTTGTTGTTATTCTGTCTCTCACTGTTCAAATAAACCTACCATTAAAATTATAGACTGATCATGTCTTTGTCAGTGGGCAAACGTACAAAATCAGCAGGGGATCAAATACTTTTTTCCCTCACTGTAGTTGTCAAACCTCAACCCTATATTGAAACTGATACATTTTATGATTTATACTAGTTTAAGCCATGCACAGTTTTTAATTGGAGGCAGACAAACCAATGAATTCCTTTCTCTTTTGAGTAATTGTCACTTCCATTTTTGTGGCAGAGCTGCAATGAGTTGGCTATACTTTTGTATTGAGTATTTATCTCCATACACATTTGTTAATTTCTTGTGTGACATAATTTGACCGTACTTATTTACATTGTCATTCATAAACATTATACCTTTTTTTAATCTATCAGTACCTTGGAGTTTAGCCATATTATTTGCTGTAATAATTGTTCTGCCTCTTCTGGAGGATGAAATTGGAATTTTAACCAGCTCTGTATGGCTTCATTTAAAAAGGAGAATACTTTAAACTGGGTTCTGTTATCAATCCACCGGAAATTGTTTGTTTTAATCAGTATAACAGCAAAAAGCCCCCCTTTGAACATAGGATGTGCCTCTTAGTATCCTGCTGGAAAACCAGTTTGGATTTAGATATTATTTTGGTATAATAGAGGCTTTAAGAGAGAGGTTTAATGCCTTAATATCCAAACTCATGTTGGTTATATAAATATGCCCGTTTAACTTAATCTGGTTTGCCATTAAAATGAAATATTTTGAACAAACATATAAACTGTGATATCAATAGAGAATTAATCAGTGTAACTTTCCTGTAGATGGACAGGGGTTTCCCTCTCCATGATTTAAGGATCCTATCTATTTTGCTAAGTTTTCTATCAAGTTAATAGTTCCAAGATTGTTAAACTTTGCTGGTATATGTACACCAAGCACATCAACTTCACCATCCGCCCATTATATCGGGAGGCCACATGGCAATTTAAAGTTTGTGTCTTTTAGAGACCCAATCCATCATATAATACACTTATCATAGTTGGGTTTTGTCCAGAGAAACTGGATAAATTATCCAGGTCCTCAATAAGGCCCTTCAAGGTTGAAGATTGAGGACTTGAATCATTGGCATACATCGACACTTTTGTCTCTAATCCATAAATGTTTTGCCCCTTAAAGCTTCAACATGTAACTTTTTGGGCGACCAAATTCACATAGAAAAGTGAGTTATAGATCTGTCATTCTCATTGAAAGTCTAAGAAGCGGTATATCTGTTCTGTGAGCTATTTGTATGCTTCCCATTCTTAAGTTTAGTTTTTGCATCTTTTAATTTCAGTTTTGTACACCAGCTGAAAATACAATATTTTTGCAGTTTAGATGGTACAATGATTCTCTACACTATATGTGCTTGTTTTGTCACATAAACTGAAATTAGAATTTTTGCAACCAGAAAATGGCAGAGCGATTTCTGCAAAGTGCAGCTTTAATGTTATCATTAGATCAGATTTTTACAACTAACAGTTCAATGGCTATAATAAATAAGTCTGGTGACAGAGGGCAACCTTGTTTTACTCCTCTTGACTATTCAACATTCTCAGAGAAGTAACCGTTATTTATTACTTTACATAAAGGATTGTTGTACATGACTTCTACCCATCTTATGAGAGATTCTGCAAAAGTAAAACAAATTCTAGACGCACAGTATCGAAGGCTTTCTCAAAATCTGCTATAAAGATTATACCTGCATTCTCATAGTTTCAATTATTTCTAGTAGTTGTGTAATGTTGTCTCCAATATATATTCCTTTTAAGAATCCCGTCTGATCGTGATTAATAAGGTCTGGTAGGACCTTTTTAATTAAAATATATATTTTTAACATTGAAGGTTGAGGGGCCTCCAATCTTTTAAAGTTACTGGGGCTTTTTTACTGCCTCCCTGGCTCCTGCTTCAGTAAGAGAGTGATCAGTCCCTCTTTCTGTGTGTCCGACAGGTGGCAATTAATATACGAGTAATTAAAACATAATATTAATGGTTCATAAAAAGTTTAATATATCTCTATTGGAATGCCATCAAGGCCAGGGGTTTTCCACGTCTGAAAGGAGTCAATTGCCAACCATAGTTTGTCCTGTGTAATTAGGCACTCACAATATTTTGTGGGTGCCTCAAATAGTTAAAGATGATTTTTTGGGAGAAGGATATCACAAAACTCATCATCAAATGAGGTTTGAGGAACTTGACAAGAGAACATTCGTTTAAAATATAGATAAGGATTTCTCCATCTTTGTAACTATTTTCTGTAGGTTCTTTTTGGTTGTGTTTCTATATTGAATGTTTAGGAAAAACTTGGTGCATTTCTTGCAATTCTCCATCCAATTTGCTCTGTTTTTTAGATAAGTGAAACACGATTTTTCATGAATAAGTTCCTCAAACTCCTTTTACTTTGGGTTTAGATTATTCAGTGCTTCTGTAGTACATTCATCAATGTCAGATTTTCTATTTCTGTTGTAAGTCTTTTCTCTGTTGAACGATTTTTGGGGGGATGAAGATTGAATTGAATGGCCTCCCATATGATAAGTGGGTCCGCTCAACCTGTATTGTGCAAGAAAAAATATGTTATGAAGTCCTTAGTTTTTGTTAAGAAAGTTCTGTCAGTCAACAAACCCAGGTAAAAATTGTAATATCCCTGTCCTCGTGGAAAGTATGTCATAGTTATATGGAGGGATATATGTCACGACTTCCTCCGAAGCTGCCTCCTCTCCTTGTTTGGGCAGGCTTCGGCGTTTGTCGTCACCGGCCTTCTAGCCACTGCCACTCCTCATCGCATCATTCCATTTGTTTTGTCTTGTTTTTACACACACCTGGTTCATATCCCCTCATCAGTACCTGTATAAGTATTCCCTCTGCCCCCCATGCCTTTGTGTGTGATTGTTTATTGTGGAGGTGACGATGGCTCGTGGAGCTTTATATATTTGTATCACCGGGATGTTCACCTGTGTGCTTTGTTTTCTCCAGTGTGCCGTTATACCGCACTGTAGTGTTTTACGCATTGCTGCGTACCGCTGTATTTGCCGAATAAACCATTTATTCTGTGATTTACCCTCCTGCGCCTGATTCCATCAAAATCACCCGCTACAATATAAGTTGATGATATGATCACATTCGATCCTCAATCAATACTTTTTTCACTTTTGGCACCATAGAAAAGGATACCAGAAAAGAATACATCCGACTAGCTTGATTAAGCCTCCTCCAAGTATATCTTACAAGATCCGTTTTTTTAGCCAATATCAGTCAATTCCAACGCGCCCATAATATTCATAATCTCTTTGAGCACCAGAGGGTGATAGTTGGTAGTATGATTGCCTTTACGGTTCACTGACTTCCTTAAAACTGTGTTGTAGTCCCTTACCATGTTGTTTGTATCTAATTAGATTATTATAAATATTTTCAAAGAAGTTTGGATCGTCATTATTCAGTCCATATACATTTATGAGCCATATCTGTTTATCATCAAGTAATATATTCAAAGCAATCCATCTTCCTTGAGGATCTATTTAAATGGATTGCACTTCAAGATCTAGAATTTCTTTGCCCATGACAGAAATAGATTTTACCATCCCATTCTTTTTCCAAGGCCAGTTCGTCAGAATATATTGAATTACCTTCCTGTAAACAATAAATATGGTAGAACTTTTACTCGCAGAACATTACCACGCAGAACTTTACCTAGTATAACTTTTTTGCAGAACTTTGCCCCGTGTTCGGTGTCACTCAAACTCTACTGTGTTGGAGGGCGTAAGTACATCACATTGAAGGACTTTCTGGTCTTTTAGATATTGGCTACTCAATTAGTAAGAGTTAATACCTGTGATTTGCTGTTGCTTGACTGGTTGGAGGAAAACTCAGAGTACTTCGTCTTCCGTGGTTCACAGACGCTGTCCAGGATCTTGCCATACTCCTCTCTCACCTACAAGGTGCAGAAGAGAGCACTATGAGCAGAGACGGTAGAGAAAGCGAGACATCTCACAGGCTTATTTTCTTTGGTCGAGCGGGGGTGGGGGGGAGGGAATAAGTAGACCAGAACCAGCTGTTATTGGGCAGTTTCCCATTTTAAAAAAGGGTCACATTCCTGTCTCTGTAAACGGGCATTCCTTCTCTAGTGTGACCATGTTTGAGCATGCGGTAAAGCATGCTCACGCGAGAGAGGGAACGCCCATTTACATAGACAGGAACCTTGACCATTTCTTTCAATGTTAGACTAACCGTTGCCCCCGCACATTGACTCGGTAGCGGTACCCCCTGTATATAGCCTCGCTACTGTTATTTTACTGCTGCTCTTTAAATATTATTATTATATATATATATATTTTTATGTATTCTTTCTTAAAACTGCATTGTTGGTTAAGGGCTTGTAAGTAAGCAATTCAAATGTAAGGTCTACTCCTATTGTATTCGGTGCATGTGACAAATACAATTTGATTTGATTTAAACAGCCTTCATGCAACATCTTCATTATCCACCATATTTGTTATGAGTCCAACAAGCACATATTTGCCTACCCTTAACTGTAGGCCCTACAGTAAACTAAACCCAATCAGTATTCTTTAAACACTTAACAACTCATTTGGAATTCAGCCAAAGTAGTATAACCCAGAGCCATGTATTTAGAGAGTTGGGCCAATGCGGTTTCTGCATTATGATGCATTTACATGACATTGTTAGCTCCCCATTAAAAAAACTATACATCTGAATGTCTAGAATGAGCATAATGATGCATTTACATGACAGTACAACATTCTATGGCAGCCATGTTAGCTCTCCATTAACATTTATGGGGAATATTTAAACAATGCTATGTAACTGAATATCTAGAATTAGAACAATATTCAGAATTCTAAAAGTTGGCCTAACTCTCTAAATATATGGCTCTGGTATAACCTATCGATTAGAAATACAACACATCCATGCTGGACAAGACTGACTCCCCCCAGGCTTTTGTTTTGTCTACAGCAGAGCCGTCCAAAGTGAGGCCCAAAAGCCAAACTTGGTCCTTGACATTTGGTTTGGCCCACCAGAAGCTTCCAGAATGATCTTATGTATTGATGAGCAATGTTATTTAAGGTTTTTTGGTCCGCGGCCCACTACTGAGATTACATTTCATCCCACCAAGCCTAACAGTTTGAACTCCCCTGCATGATGTCCATATTAGGAGTGCTTCAAGGACCCTGGTTGACAGAGTCTTGAGTCGTGATGTACCTGTTTAGAGAGCAGGCAGTGCATGAGGAACACCAGGACCCCCTGCAGACTGTTGAGGATGGTGAACAGGTAAGACATGGCCAGCGTGCTTTCCTCAAACTGGAAACAGCCAAAGATCCACATAGTGCCCAGCACACACAGCTGAGCCACTGCAGTTATGGTGAATGCCCTGCAGGAGGCGACAAACACACACAAAGTCAGATTGAGAGCATTGGTCACAACACATTGTACAGTCAGGCCTGTTTTTTTCCCCACATGTTCTGGCCAGGAAAAACAGTGGTCCTTTGTTATGGGCTATAACACAGCCATGTGTGAGAATGTCAGTTTCTTTGCCGACTCACTTGATTTTGCGGAGGTTGTTGAGATCAGGGTTCAGGCTGGAGAACTTCTGGGCCAACTTCCACACTGTGATGAGGAAGAAAAACACGTTTACCTAGGAGGGGAGAGGGAGATAAGTAGAACTGTAACATGACACAAAACATTGTAAGTAGGACTGATGAAACTATTCCACCTCTGATCTGTGATACACACCATGATAATGATACAGACAGGGCCAAAGAAGCTCCAAATGAATCCATCCTCCAGGTTGAGCCAGCAGCTAAAACACACAATACACACATGAATACACATGAATACCTGATCTCTATAGTACACAACAGACAGAAGGACAGAGAGTCAGACAAATGGATATAGGGAATCCAGTCAGGAGATGACACTATCTGGGATCGATGCAGTGGCAACTCACTGGCGCTCAGTGCCGTATCCTTTGGCGTTGGCGAGGGCAGAGATGGCGACGATGACAGCAGGAACGCCATAGCCCCCCGCCATCATGTAGAGGGGCCTGAAGGTGGTGTTGAAGACCAGGACCACCATCCTGAAGAGCTGCACTCCCTCCAGACACATCCAGCAGAACGCTGCCAGGAAGAAGAAGTGAAGCAGCCCTGCCACCACCACACAGCCAGCCTGAGGAAGAGAGGAGAGAGGGATGAAGAGAAAGGAAATGAAGGGGAGAGAGTGATCGAGAAAACTAAATGTGAAAAAAAGGACAGATACTGTCGAAAGTGATACGATTCACAATACGAGAAGTTACCCACAACAACAACAACAAAAATAACCCCTACCCACATAGACACAGCGCCTACGCCACATGTAAATGTTACACACATTGTCACATCCTCTGACCTCCCACGCCCAGAAAAGCTCAGTAGAGTTTTCCTTATTCAATCTTGTTCCGAGGGCAATTCTGCCTCGAGGGCAGAGCGATTGTGATTGGTTGGATGAAAGCTTACCTGGTTCTCAGTGCGTGAGATGCCGACGAGGAAGATCAGGTTGGCGATGAAGAGGCTGAGACAGAGGTGGAGGTGGATGGTATTGCGGGTGCTCTGGATGGAGCGGATCAGAGGAAGAGACAAAGCAGGGACAGGGACAGGCCCACCCAGGTGATCAGCTGCAGCTGGAATGTGTCCTGGAGGGATGAATGGAGGTGAAGACACACGTCACCATATAGTCACAGCAGTGGAGGCTGCTGAGGGGAGGACGGCTCATAATAATGGCTGGAACGGAGTAAATGGAATGGCATCAAACACATGGAAACCATGTGTTTGATGTATCTGATACCATTCCACCTATTCCCAGCCATTACCACAAGCCCCAATTAAGGTGCCACCAACCTCCTGTCAGTCACAGTGACTGACACAACTTTCATGGATGTGTCTTAATATAGACAACATACCCCTGGATAAACAATAATGGAGCCCTATCTAGCCAGGCAAGACACAGAACAAATTCTCAAAAAAATGTCTTCATGGATTCACTGTTCTCAAATGAATGCAAATGTTTTAAAAAGCCAAACAATCTCCATTTGCACAACTAAATTGCAGAATTACATAGAAAGTGAAATGAAACTATTAGAAAAGGCATTGTTCCTGCTCTATCTTACAGCAGAAGTACAGCTAGACTAATAGAGAAATCCCCCTCACCTTGAACTCATAGAGAGCCATAAGAACAGTATCGTGTCCCGTCGGATGTTGGTGGCTATTGCTGTCAAACAAAGAGTCCGCTTAGGCTGCACCTTGATTAGAAGCTTTTATTAATATCACAAGTTTACAGCATAAATTACAGACCCGCGGTGTCTGGAGAAGCACCGTCCCAAATTAATCTGAATGTTTCTGCCGCCTCTTTGTCTAGCTCCTACTTATAAACAATGGCAAAAATGGGTTGCTCCCTCTTTCGTCCAATCACCGGTCTCCCCTGGGGCGTCACCCTACAAACGGCTACATTTGAACTAAGATAAACATCCTCTGGTTCCATTAAGAAAGTCATAATCTTTAATACACTACATTTCCCCCCTTCGAGACTAACTAAAAGTCTCGAAAACAAACAGAATAGGATTATGACTAGTAACAATTTATCTTATTGAGTATCTTTAACATTAAACCAAAAAAACATTTTTCTCTAGAGTGTAAATACCTTTCTATGAAATAGGAACAAATGTTTATGAAGTGTGAATACATTTATTATGAAATATGAACAAATCTTTATGGAGTGTGAGAGCGAAAAACTGTCCGGCAGCCATCTTTCCAGATATCCATCCATCAATCAAGACAGTAAAATTCTCTCACGGTTCCTCTGCCCCAGGCAACCACCTAGATACTCCAGATAAACTCATAAATCCCTATCAATGCATTTGAAACTATGATGCAATTAAATACACATGTAAGCCCCTGCAAACAAAATCCTATCCAAAAAATGTCCACTCTAAGGCTGGTCAACCCATTGGACCCTACAGTGGACCTCTCCCTGCCTAGACTCCATGTCCCTAAGCATCAACGAAATAAACAAAAACATCTAAGATCCCCACATGTATCCAATAACATCAAATATCATCCTACAAAAATTAATACCTAAGAATATGACACAAATTATGTATTACACATGCAAATATGTCTATATTTCATTGCAGACACTGGAATGTAGTCCACTACACTTCATCTCCCCGTAGTCTCGACTTCCAATGGATTGTTGATGATGGAATGGGAATCTTTCCACACCCTCCTTGTTTCATCTCCTCCAGTCATTGTCCTTTCACATTGTCCCTTCATATTGTCCTTGTTTGAGTATTTCAATCTCCACATGTTCCCCCAAATGCTTCTGGAAGAAAAGAAAAGACCAAACAGTATCTTTTGCAAAACAACCCTTTCAAATTAAACATCAATATCAACTAAGAATATAACAATTATATATAAATGATTTATGAATCAATATACATGATAGAATAATGAACTAGGATAATTATTCATTCATACACTTCCCCCCTTTGATTCATAAAATCATACTAAAATCACCCTAATATTGAAAAAAAAATTGAAAAATGATCAAAAAGGATATTTATCCATTAATACTCCATCCAGACCCCCTTGTCCATCTTCATCCAGATCAGGAACAGTCAACAACGGCATCTGAGTGTTGTCTCCAGGCATCACTATTCCAACCTATCTTAATATCATAGCTTTCTCAAAGGTCAGTAACAAATTACAAACATCACACACAGTGTTATCAAACCTGCTATTAAAATGTAATCCATCACTGCTCCTACTGGCCTAACTGATCTTGCAACCAAGACTTCGCTGACCATCCAGCTCCTTCAGATCTACCAAATGCATCCCTTATATTCTTCAATGCATATATAACCCTAGTGATAATATCTGAACTATCTGGACTCAAAGTATAACTAACATTATCAATATGATCTTCCCAAATGTTACACCATACCATGGAAAAAGTCCCTCCTTCTCCCTTAGATTTATGCTTCAATGATAGGCTTGAAGACTATGACATGTCGCCATGTCTCTTTTCACCCTATTTTCAACCCTAGATTTATCTGTGTCCGGTGCTACCCCTCTTATAATGGTAGAAACCTCATATGGAAGCTTCAACGTTGACCTTTAACAACATCCTATCCATCCATAGGGTAAGAATATATATGCTTTATCACCACAAACCCTCAAAATATCTCTAAAATTTCCCATAGTCACATTGTCAGGCAAAAGCTAATCTTTTAACCATCAAAGTCCTGCTCTTCTTACTAACTGGAACATAAAAATTACATTATATTTCTCATTACTACCCTTAAGGTCATGCATACCCAAAGTTATCATATAATCATCACAATCTGATATTCCCATAAACATACCCCTTACATCATATGTTTTATTAGAACAAAACAACTTTTAGCCCTCAATGGTTTCACCTCCAATGCTTCAGGGTTCGCTGTTACCTGATTTTTCTTCCCATTTAACAAATTCCCAGAGTGTAATTCATTTAACCAAGAACACTTAAACCTAGGCTTAAACAAATGTTTTGACAACGACATTATTTTATCTGTTACTGATTGTTGCTGATACAACAGCCATGACCCTGAGTCCTTCTTGCTACCCCCTTTAATTTCAGAAAAGTTGTTGTCGGTGTCGGTGTCATACTTCCTACATTTGCTATTGCCATCGTATCATTAATCCCTTTCAAAGTTACCATTAAAGTAGTTGATTTAGTTGATGTATTAACACTCTTAACTACTTCTAGCGGGAAAGTTACCGATATCCTCTGTGTATTATCTACTGTTGGAGTGACTACTGTAATCTACTCCTCCTGAAGTCCTTTGGTGACTGTGGAAGCTTCAACAGATTTCACATCTTCCATTTCAAGCGTTACTTTACGAATTACATAGCCTTTTAACCAATAATTCTTAACCGGAACAAATTTTAAGGCTTGCACTAGATAAGTACACATATATTCTCCCTGATCTTTCTCTGTAACATTACGCAAAATAAGTGAACAGTCACTCATAACCCTCTTCCACTTCATATCGTTGTACAAAATATACTTCCTTTGACTAGGTGCAACAGCTTCTACATCTGGTCCTGATAACAATACTTCTTCTCCATAATTATCTCTCCATGTGGGAGGAACGTCCCCATCCTAACCCTAATAACAGTCTTTTCCTCTAAAATTGGTGCTGGAGCTATTGGTTCCCTTATAATCAAATGCGATATATTCATGGCTTTAATAACTATCAATGTTGAAAGAGTTAAATTGCTTCTCACTGTTGTTTTAATAGACTGAAGTGTTGATGTCCTTATTGTTACTTCATCTAATTTCCCCAAAGCTTTGAACTCTTTGCTTGTACTTCCATCTATCACCACTAGTGTCACTTTTTCAACTCTCAGTCCTACCTCTAATCCCTGACTTTCAAACTTTTGATTATAAAAAATACACCTACAATTACCTTGATCTTCCTACTCTAAAATGTCCTTCACCACTGTTCTCTCTCTTACTACTAACTTTGAAACTTAGCTTACTGTCTTAGAATTCCTTCAACCCTAGTTCTCCTAACTTTTTAATCTAATCTTTTCTCCTAACCTTTAAAAACCTTTTCCACTGATTTATTCACAAAATCCCTTTACCACCAATTTTTAGGATATGTGATTGGGAAGTCCCCACATGCTTCTGACTTCTTTACACACAGACTTGGCAAACGACTAAACACCTTTTAGCCTAGCCTGAAATCTCTTGGTGTAAGAATGTAACCCAGAATAACAGTCACCTCTTTTAACTTTATTTTTCAGACAGATTGTCTAATAGGCAGTCTAATAGATTATCATTCTTCCTATGATATTATCTTTTTAAGCAAATATGATTCCCAAAAACCCTATTCTTTTTAAAATCTTCTACCAGACAGCCGTCTAGTGTACGTCTTATTGTACAGTTCAATTTACACAATGCATCTCTTTCCAACAATGCAATAGGTATATGTTCTAATATTAGTATGTCTATTTTAATTTCTCTTTGATTTTTATAGCAGAGCTCAATTGGTTCCTTAAGAGTAATTAGCTGTTTTACTACCTCAAATCCCTATCCTAATTAGTTAATTTTACATAGTGAGATGTTTAACCTCTTTAGGCTGAACACAGATACGTTTTTCCACTATTCACCTCTCCTAGTCCTTTGTTTTTACTTCAATTGTTAGATATTTTCTCTTCTTCTCTAATCGGTGCTATCAGCTGACACCCCCCTTCGTATCTTCTAGGCACTCTAGAATCCTTAGGGTTCACCTGGAGAACAGGTGATCTTGACTGGCCCCTGTATCTTCCTTAAAAATGTTCTCTGTTGTTTCCTCCTGACTTGTTGCACTCACAGGTAAAGTGACCAATCTGTCCACAATTATAACACTCTTCTGAAAGTTGCTGGAAGTGTAGCTGAAATCTTCCTCCTCCTTCTAAGCCTTCTCGTCCTCTTCCTCTCCAATTCTGTGTCTGTCCAGAAACTGGCTGTGGATATGGAACACCTGGTACCCCCCTTGGTGGCTGGTACAATTGCATTTGATCTTGTTCAGTTGAAGCTGTAACAGTGATTGTTGATTTGGTTCACTCTGATTCTTCATAACCAAAGCTTCTCTTCTCCTTCTCCACCAGTTGTATGATTGAGTTTTTTTTTTGAGAGTTTCTTCGTCCTGTTCTTTTCTTGCTGTTGACATATCAGGATTCTTCAAAAGCTTATATTCTAAGTTCTGTCCTCGACATATCATCTTCCATCATCTTCTTACTATTGGCCTTTCCTTGACCTCAATGTATTCTTCTCCTCCAATGCTTGGGATTATTTTCTCAGCAGGTTTTCTCCTTCTGTATCTTCTCTTCTTGAGTTGTTCATCCAGTTGTGTTACTTCTTCTAAACTATTCGCTTTATCCAGGCATGATAAGCATCGGTCTATATCTTCTTCTATTTCTTCTGTGCCAGTCCTTGTAGGACAACCTCCTTTTGAATACACAGCACCTTTAGTCTCCTCTTTATCACTGTCTTCATCTGAACTCGAATCTCTTGTATCCTTCTTCCTTCAACTTCCATCAGAGATCAAATCTCTAGTATCCTTCTTTCCTCTCTTGCCAACTTCCTTCTGATCACAGAGTCATATCCACCCATGATCTCTTCTCAATCACTCTGTCTTCATCTTCATCATCTTCTTCAAGTTCCATCTTCCTTAACCTCACTCTTCTCTTCCAGACATCTCATTTTCTTCCTTCTGGAGTTTTGGATTCATCTTTATCGTCGTTTCTGCTTGTCCTCTATCTATTATTCGTTCATCTTCATCTCTGATGCAACAATCACCCTGCTGGATGATCACTGGAAGCTGAGGATAAACATCCCTAAGCTCTACTTCCTTCTCGTAAGGTGGGTGTCTTTTTGCTGAATCCGTATGTGAGAAAGGTGTACTAACTTCTGCCATTAGTTTTTCTGTCGCCTTTCCTTCCTTTAGCATTTTCCTCTATACCTTTATCTTATCACTGGAATCTTTTATCAGTTTTTGTTTGAGAATGAAGGGCAACTTTTGTTTCATTTGCCGGATAACCTAACACTACTTTAGTTAAAGGATTACTATTTTGTACTATATCAACCGGTGTAATGACTTTCATAGCCTTGATGTCGTTTTTCCCCATTGTAACAACCCTTTTATATTCCTTTATCGTGAATTATTTTATTTTAGACTATATAGCCTATGGCTTCCCCCCTTTAATTATTAATATAAACCAAACAACCCAAAAAAAAAAAAAATCAACCAATAAAAATATGAATATGAAAAAATTCTATTACATTTTTTATTCAAAAACCATTTCTAATTAAAATAAAAAATCAATTAAAAAATCAATTAAAAATTATGAATAATTAAAACCAATGTTTTATTTCTATATCATATCTTACCTATTTATATGTTCTAATATTAGTGGTGGTTATCTTACCACAACCCATCAGGAAAGTAAATGTAAGTTAGTCAACTTCAAAACAATCCCAAAAACAAAGCCTTCTAACCTTACAACACTACAATTCCCATAAACCCCCTTGCTCTATAAGCACCTAATTATCTTAATTTTACCGAATAATGTCAGTACTCGATTCCCAACACAACTCCAATCAACCCAAGTGATGAACATAGCCTCCAAAATGCAATTTTTAATGAATCAGTATTTGCCAAGCCTATGTGAAATTGTCATAACATCAAATATCCTGTAGGGGAAGATTTTGTAACCAGACCAGTACCAAAACCTTTTTGACTTGATCCTCTGTCGCGTCACGTGACGTGTACGTCAGCACCCCCTGTCTTTCTCTCTCTCTCTCCATTGTTCCTCTCATATGACAAAAGAACAGAGAAACAGAAAAAATTGTTAGTAGTTAATGCAATACTGAGTTACTTCAACCATATTCAATATTCCTTCATTCACATTCGCTCTAAGACTAAACTCAGGACTAAATAGATCGCTCAAAAACATTTTTATTTTATTTTAATCCGTCATTTAATTTATTATAATCCATCAACATATATCTAATTTATAAATTCACTACATCCCAACAAATAGTTTCATTTTCAAACAACAGTCACTTTAACGATTAGAAGATTCGTGTCCAAATCTCTCTTGTCTGTGGCTATTTCTCTGTCTCCCCCTGCAGCGCGCAGCCCCACAGAAATATGACACTTTACCCACAATCCCGTGTTGTAGTTTTAGCCAATCCCCTCGTGTTGTAGTTTTAGCGCCGTAAAATCAAGCGCATGCGCAAATCCATTTAACAATACGATTGCCCAACAATAGAACGGCAGCATTCTACCTCAGTTCTCTATTTTACACTTATAGTCAGACAATAACACTTAACAGAGCTCACATTTGCGTAGAACTCTGAATTCCACACACACAAACATATTTAAGAGGGTTAGTCCATCGCAATGGGACCTCTAAGGACACCAGTTAGCATGTAGCATGCAACACAATTAGCATTTAGCCTTAGCATTTAGCATTAGCCGCTATGTACAATATGGCCTGAACCAGCATTTAGCATTAGCATTAGCATTTATCATGTGGCGTCCAACGTAACCAGAAACCCTGCATTGTGCCTAAATTATTTTCCTTGTTTCTTCTAACTTTATGCTGCCGTGAGTTATGGATATTATATGAGCGGTTAACCCCCAAGCAGATACCCCGTCGGCTACAAGATGAGAATAACTTACAATATAACCGTCCACCTCATAGTTCCCAGAACTAACCTGAAACACCGAATGCATAATCAGGATTTATGGCCCATCCTATATGATGGCCCCCCTGGGGTCTTTATCAGATTCACAATGCCCTAATGTATACGTATTCCTGCCTTTATTCACTACCAATCCATTGTTCTAGATTTCCTATTATTTACCGTTTACCAATGCAACCCAATTTTAGAATAATTATTACAGACTCCTAGTCGACCGCAATAACACCACATCAACAACGACCCAAGTAATTTTAATGGTACACCCTTCCCATCCCCTTAATGAGCCATCGAAAGAACTAATGCCCAAATTGTGTGAGAAATCTCACCTTTAAAGCCGGCTTGAGCAGTAGTCAACTCGCGACTCAGGAAGGGAACCAAGAACGATGCAATCAGTATCTCAGCGGAGCCTCCATTCTATCGTGTCCCGTCGGATGTTGGTGGCTATTGCTGTCAAACAAAGAGTCCGCTTAGGCTGCACCTTGATTAGAAGCTTTTATTAATATCACAAGTTTACAGCATAAGTTACAGACCTGCGGTGTCTGGAGAAGCACCGTCCCAAATTAATCTGAATGCTTCTGCCGCCTCTTTGTCTAGCTCCTACTTATAAACAATGGCAAAAATGGGTTGCTCCCTCTTTCGTCCAATCACCGGTCTCCCCTGGGGCGTCACCCTACAAACGGCTACATTTGAACTAAGATAAACATCCTCTGGTTCCATTAAGAAAGTCATAATCTTTAATACACTACAACAGCAAAGCTGCTGAGATGGTAGCAGGAGCACACGGTGTGGGTGGCATTGGACTGCACCAGGAAACAGCCTCGATCAGACCAGGTCCCGTCTCCCAACTCAGCATCCCAGTACACACAGGTGTAGTTCCCTTCATCTGACTGGGAAACAACATTCATAAATACCATAGAAGAGAAGTAAAAAAACAATGTTCAATGTATTCGAGGGACAAACAAGAGGCTGACATTTCGGTGTGTCAGACACTTTTCTTAGACCTAGTGCATCATATGAAGAAGTTTTGATACTGCTGAATTCACATAGACCGTTGTAATGGGATAGAGGGGTAATGATTATGCTCCTCACCTCCTTCAAATGGGCGAAGGTGAATATGACTGGCTTCTTGAGAAATGTGGTGTTCTTGTTACTAACGGTAGCCGTCACCACTTTGGAGTTGATCTGGAAGCTGTGGCCCTCCTGTGCCTTCAGCCCTGAGAAGGAATGGTTGGTGGATGTCTCCAGACCCTTATAGCTGAGCAGGGACACTGTCGCAAATCCTGAGAAAGCATATAAAATCAAATCAAATGTTATTCGTCACATACACGTGTTTAGCAGATGTTATTGCGGGTGTAGCGAAATGCTTGTACTTCTAGCTCCGACAGTGCAGTAATATCTAACAGGTAATATCTAACAATTTCACAACATATACCCTATACACACAAATCTAGTAAGAAATGGAATTTAAGAATATATACATATATGGACAAGCAATGACAGTGGCATGGACTAAGATACAGTAGAATATTATAGAATAGAATACAGTATATACATATGAGATGAGTAGTGCAAGATATGTAAACATTATTAAAGTGACTAGATATATGTTTAAGTCTAGGAGTTTGTACAGTGTGTACTTTAATTTCACATCACATTATATCATTACATTACATTATAAAGATTGGTTCTGTTGATTGTGATGGCAGTGTTGAAGTTGATAATGAAGATGGGGATGATAAAGATGGTAACCTGGGTAGGAGGCATCTCCAGCAGCAGTCTCCCAGTGGCTGTCTAGCTGAGCGTGTGTAGAGGACAAGGTGAGGGGGCCCTGGGGTGAGGAGGCATTTCTCTGCACCAACAGCTCCACCTCTGGAAGCAAATACATTCACATCTTTACAAACAGGCCTAGGTGAGATGTTACAACTCTCAGAATGGTTATCTGCTATAGAGGCAGACTTGTACACAGGAAATGATGCTATGAAATGTAACCCATATAACCTAACGAAATACTTTGCCAGCTATTAAAAAATGGCCACAAATGAACTTATAACTTTCTTTGTAGAATAACAACTTGTCTTCCGTACAGTGGCTTCAAAAGCCAAAACAATCATGGCTGAGTTTATGTGTCTGGACTCTTGAGGTGAACAGGAAACCACTGGAATTAAACATAGAGTTCAGGACGTTCTCCTACCGGTGTGAGATTTGGACCTCCTGGTCACGGGGTGTTTCAGTAGAGGTCCTATCATTCTCAGAGCAGTCTCTACCAGGTCCAGCAAGACACTCACTTCCTTGTTATCATTCAGAGGCCCGCCAGACAGGAGCCTGTCTATAGCAGACAACAGAGTCTACAGAGACACAGAGAGAGGTGGGGGAGGAGGGGGGGACATAGAAACAGTCAGAGAGGTTGAGATTTTATTTGTCAAATGCTCAAGTACAGTGAAATTCTTAACTTGCAAGCCCTACCCAACATTGCAGTATTCAATATCAAAATAGTATAACTAATAAAATAAATAAATGAAATAAAAACACAAGAAATAAGAGAAAGAGAAAAAAAAAAGAAGAAGAATGCCAGTACCAAATGTACATTACTATATATTTGGCATACACTAACCACAATGCTATGATTACAAATCATACAGCGAGAGGAGGCTAGTTTCCATTATAAGCTAGATGTACCAACAATGCTGGTCATCAGTCGTTGTTTCACTCCATGTATTCTTTACTTAATGTGTGTGGGCTGTGTCTGAACCTGCATATGTCAACCTCTCTATGATGGATGCCTGGGTTATAATGAGCCTCAAATATAAATAAGAGTCTTTAATACAGTGGGGAAAAAAAGTATTTAGTCAGCCACCAATTGTGCAAGTTCTCCCACTTAAAAAGATGAGAGAGGCCTGTAATTTTCATCATAGGTACACGTAAACTATGACAGACAAAATGAGAAAAAGAAATCCAGAAAATCACATTGTAGGATTTTTAATGAATTTATTTGCAAATTATGGTGGAAAATAAGTATTTGGTCACCTACAAACAAGCAAGATTTCTGGCTCTCACAGACCTGTAACTCCTTCTTTAAGAGGCTCCTCTGTCCTCCACTCGTTACCTGTATTAATGGCACCTGTTTGGACTTGTTATCAGTATAAAAGACATCTGTCCACAACCTCAAACAGTCACACTCCAAACTCCACTATGGCCAAGACCAAAGAGCTGTCAAAGGACACCAGAAACACAATTGTATACCTGCACCAGGCTGGGAAGACTGAATCTGCAATAGGTAAGCAGCTTGGTTTGAAGAAATCAACTGTGGGAGCAATTATTAGGAAATGGAAGACATACAAGACCACTGATAATCTCCCTCGATCTGGGGCTCCACGCAAGATCTCACCCCGTGGGGTCAAAATGATCACAAGAACCTAGTGAATGGCCTGCAGAGAGCTGGGACCAAAGTAACAAAGCCTACCATCAGTAACACATTACGCCACCAGGGACTCAAATCCTGCAGTGCCAGACGTGTCCCCCTGCTTAAGCCAGTACATGTCCAGGCCCGTCTGAAGTTTGCTAGAGTGCATTTGGATGATCCAGAAGAGGATTGGGAGAATGTCATATGGTCAGATGAAACCAAAATATAACTTTTTGGTAAAAACTCAACTCGTTGTGTTTGGAGGACAAAGAATGCTGAGTTGCATCGAAAGAACACCATACCTACTGTGAAGCATGGGGGTGGAAACATCATGCTTTGGGGCTGTTTTTCTGCAAAGGGACCAGGACGACTGATCCGTGTAAAGGAAAGAATGAATGGGGCCATGTATCGTGAGATTTTGAGTGAAAACCTCCTTCCTCAGCAAGGGCATTGAAGATGAAACGTGGCTGGGTCTTTCAGCATGACAATGATCCCAAACACACCGCCCGGTCAACTAAGGAGTGGCTTTGTAAGAAGCATTTCAAGGTCCTGGAGTGGCCTAGCCAGTCTCCAGATCTCAACCCCATAGAAAATCTTTGGAGGTAGTTGAAAGTCTGTGTTGCCCAGCGATAGCCCCAAAACATCACTGCTCT
Organism: Coregonus lavaretus; assembly: GCF_964263955.1. Taxonomy (NCBI): domain Eukaryota; kingdom Metazoa; phylum Chordata; class Actinopteri; order Salmoniformes; family Salmonidae; genus Coregonus; species Coregonus lavaretus. The sequence goes on along the minus strand of NC_140015.1, from coordinate 26,467,579 downwards.
AGAGGAGATCTGCATGGAGGAATGGGCCAAAATACCAGCAACAGTGTGTGAAAACCTTGTGAAGACTTACAGAAAATGTTTGACCTGTGTCATTGCCAACAAAGGGTATATAACAAAGTATTGAGAAACTTTTGTTATTGACCAAATACTTATTTTCCACCATAATTTGCAAATAAATTCATTAAAAATCCTACAATGTGATTTTCTGGATTTTTTTTCCTCAATTTGTCTGTCATAGTTGACGTGTACCTATGATGAAAATTACAGGCCTCTCTCATCTTTTTAAGTGGGAGAACTTGCACAATTGGTGGCTGACTAAATACTTTTTTTCCCCACTGTATAAATAAGGGACTCTAATATAATTAAGGGCCTGTCACGCCCTGATAGAGAGTACTCTTGTTGGTTGGGTCAGGGTGTGAGTTTTCTGTTGAGATCTATGTTAGTGTATTTCTATGTTGTAGATCTAGGTTGATCTTTCTATGTTTGGCCGGGTGTGATTCCCAATCAGAGGCAGCTGTCACTCGTTGTCTCTGATTGGGGATCATACTTAAGTAGCCTGGTTGCCTACCTTAGTTGTGGGATCTTGTTAGTGTTTGGCTTGTTGTGAGTATAGCCCTAGGACTTCACGTTACGTTTGTTGTTTTGTCAAGTGTTTATCTTCATTAATAAATATGTACGCATACCACGCTGCACCTTGGTCTGATCGTCTCTTAACGATCGTGACACAAGATCCCACCACCAACGGACCAAGCAGCGTGCCCAGGAGCAGCAGCCACCCTGGACACAGGTGGGAAAGACATTTTGGACTTGGGAGGAGATATTGGCTGGTAGAGGACCCTGGGCGAAGGAGGAAGCCCAGGCAGGAGAGGAGAAATGGCGACTCAAGAGGACTCGGTCACGAAGAAAGCCCGAGAAGCAGCACCAAGATAAAAAAATGTGGGGGCACACAGGGTGGTTGGCGGAGCCAGGGTTCAGAGCAGAGCCAACTCCCCGTATTCACGCTAAGAAGCGTGTGACCGTGCAGGCTCCGTGTTATGCAGAGATACGCACTGTGTCGCCAGTGCGCCTGCACATTCCAGTGCGTCCTGTGCTAACGCCACACACATAACGTGCGGAAGTGGGCATCCAGCCAGGACGGGTTGTGCCAGCTCTACGCTCCAGACCTCCAGTGCACCTCCACAGCCCGGTACAGCCTGTGCCAGCTCCTCGCACCAAACCAGTGGTGCGCGTATCCAGTCCAGTACGGCCCGTACCTGCTCACCGCACCAAACCAGTGGTGCGTGTCGCCAGCCCGGTACGCCCCGTACCTGCTCCCCGCACCAAACCAGTGGTGCGCATATCCAGTCCAGTACGGCCCGTACCTGCTCCCCGCACCAAACCAGTGGTGCGTGTCTCCAGTCCGGCACGACCCGTGCCTGCTCCTCGCACCAGACCAGTGGTGCGTGTGCCCAGTCCAGCTCCGGTCAGCTGCTCCACTCCGGAGCCAGAGCAGTCCGCTCCACCGGTGCCTAGTCCAGCTCCGGTCAGCGGCTCCACTCCGGAGCCAGAGCAGTCCGCTCCACCGGTGCCCAGTCCAGCTCCGGTCAGCGGCTCCACTCCGGAGCCAGAGCAGTCCACTCCACCGGTGCCCAGTCCAGCTCCGGTCAGCGGCTCCACGCCGGAGCAGTCCGCTCCACCGGTGTCCAGTCCAGCTCCGGTCAGCGGCTCCACTCCGGAGCCAGAGTAGTCCGCTCCACCGGGGTTCAGCTCTGGTCAGCGGCTCCACTCCAGGCCCAGACGTCAGCCCCTCTCCAGGGTCAGGGCTCCCACACCAGGGTCCAGACAGGGCTTGGTGCATCGCGGGAGGATTGCCGATCCAGGCCCAGACGTCAGCCCCTCTCCAGGTTCGGGGCCTCCCACACCAGGGTCCAGACAGGGCTTGGTGCATCGTGGGAGGAAGGAGAGGGGAAGCATCGCGCCGAGGTCCAGACCAGGGGTGCAACGGGGAGGAAGAAAGGGAGAGGTCGTCACGCCCGAAGCCGCCTCCGAGGCTGAATGCCCACCCGGACCCTCCCCTAATGAGTCAGGTTGGTGCAGCCGGAGTACGCACCTTTTGGGGGGGGGGGGGGGGGTACTGTCACGCCCTGATCGAGAGTACTCTTGTTGGTTGGGTCAGGGTGTACGTTTTCTGTTGAGATCTATGTTAGTGTATTTCTATGTTGTAGAAAGATCAACCTAGATCTATGTTTGGCCGGGTGTGATTTCCAATCAGAGGCAGCTGTCGCTCGTTGTCTCTGATTGGGGATCATACTTAAGTAGCCTGGTACAGCCCTAGGACTTCACGTTACGTTTGTTGTTTTGTCAAGTGTTTATCTTCATTAATAAATATGTACGCATACCACGCTGCACCTTGGTCTGACCCGTCTCTCAACAATCGTGACAGGGCCTCTAATATAAATAAGGGCCTCTAATATAAATAAGCAGTAGTACCTCTAGCAGGGCCACTCCATCCACTGGTCCTGTTGTCTTACTCTCACTCAACTCCAGACAACTGGTCCTCATCAGGGCCAAAGAATCCTGCAGGCCTGGGAGGACCTGAGAATGAGGGATGGGAGGAGGACGTTAGGCTGTATTTAGTTCTGCAGATACCTGTAGGTGTGAATCATTACACTGTATACGCATGTGGCTTACCATCTCAAGATGGTTCTCACTCACAAACGTGTCACAGATCAACTCTGTGGAAACAGAAGAGATGAGTGAATAAGGCATCTTAAATGAAAAAAATGTGTTGACAACTTGATCATGCAGCGGAAGTATTGTGAAATTTGAATGTTGAATCTCCATATCAATGAGAATGCTGATCTATAAATGTGATTCTCACCAGTACACTTCCCCTGCGGGTCTCCGTAGTTGGTGAATCCTGCATGGCACGCACACCGATGGCCACCATCGGCGGAATTATGGCACGTTCCATTCCCTCCACAGATTGACTTATTCATTTTACACAAATCTACAAAGGAATGACAGAAAGCACAGGTGACATTTTCATAAGGTGTTCACATCTACCTAAAACCGATCAATTTACATAATATCAATTACACATTCTGGTCATAAAGAAATTACAATCTGGTGCTTCATGAGGAAGAGGAGCATTTGAGCAAAATACATCAAATTATTTAACTTTCTCAAAATTCACAGGTTTTCCCAAAATCCCGGTTGGAAGATTCCTGGAATTAGCAGGAAATATGGAGTCCTCCAACCAGGATTTCTGGAAAACCCATCCAGGGTGATAATACAATTCATCCCATACCCTTAGCACCTTGAGCATCCTCACTGTCTGTGGTTGCTGTCCAGTCTGTGGTGGCTTTCTGATCTGTTATTTCCTCACATGATTCTCCATTCCCTGTGAATTTAGCTTTGCCAGACTTCAGGCCAAACCCTGGGTTGCAGACACAGTAGTAGATGCCTGGTGTGTTGAAGCACTGTGTATGCTTCCCGCAGTTTGTGATGTCGTCCACACACTCGTTTCTATCTACATGGAGGTAAAAAATACCATTAGGAATAGGAAACTCTCACCATTTCATACATGACGACATCCTGCATATGCCTGAAACGCTCTCTGTACACATATTTTGATATTTTGTGTTATCACCAGTTGTCTATGGCATCTTACCTTCACACGTGATTCCTTGGCCCAAAATAAATATTTCCACTCCAGTACTGGAGACAAACCCATCATTGCAGATGCAGGAGTAGGACCCTATTGTATTGTGACACTCGGCATTGGGACCACAGGCGTCCTTATTTTCCAGACACTCGTTGATGTCTTGAGGGACAGAGAAAGGAGTAGTCAGTCACACCTCAGGCTAACATAGAATATATACTGAATACAAATATAAGGGTAACATGTGAAGTGTTGTTCCCATGTTTCATGAGCTGAAATAAAAGATCCCAGACATATTTCATTACGCACAAAAAGCGTATTTCTCTCAAATGTTGTGAACAAATTTGTTTACATTCCTGTTAGTGAGCATTTCTCCTTTGCCAAGATAATCCATCCACCTGACAGATGTGGCATATCAAGAAGCTGATTTATACAGCATGATTATTACACAGGTGCACCTTGTACTGCGGACAATAAAAGGCCACTCTAAAATGTGCAGTTTTGTCACATAACACAATGCCACATATTTCTCAAGTTTTGAGGGAGCGTGCAATTGACTGCAGGAATGTCCACCATAGCTGTTGCCAGAGAATTTAATGATAATTTCTCTACCATAAGCCACCTCCAACGTTGTTTTGGAGAATTTGGCACTACGTCCAACCGGCCTCGCAACCGCAGACCACATGTATGGTGTCGTGTGGGCGAGCGGTTTGCTGATGTCAATGTTGTGAACAGAGTGCACCATGGTGGCGGTGGGGTTATGGTATGGGCAGGCAGCTACGGACAGCGAACACAATTGCATTTCATTGACGGCAATTTGAATGCACAGCGATACCGTGACAAGATCCCTCGTGCCATTCATCTGCCGCCATCACCTCACGTTTCAGCATGATAATGCACGGTCCAATGTCGCAAGGATCTGTACACAATTCCTGAAAGCTGAAAATGTCCCAGTTCTTTCATGGCCTGCATACTCACCAGACATGTCACCCATTGAGCTTGTTTGGGATGCTCTGGATCAACGTGTACGACAGCGTGTTCCAGTTTCCGCCAATATCTACAGTTGAAGTCGGGAGTTTACAACACCTTAGCCAAATACATTTAAACTCAGTTTTTCACAATTCCTGACATTTAATCCTAGTAAAAAATCCCTGTCTTAGGTCAGTTAGGATCAACAATTAATTTTAAGAATGTGAAATGTCAGAATAATAGTAGAGAGAATGATTTAGTTCAGCTTTTATTTCTTTCATCACATTCCCAGTGGGTCAGAAGTTTACAAACACTCAATTAGTATTTGGTAGCATTGCCTTTAAATAGTTTAACTTGGGTCAAATGTTTTGGTAGCCTTCCACAAGCTTCCCACAATAAGTTGGGTGAATTTTGGCCCATTCCTCCTGACAGAGCTGGTGTAACTGAGTCAGGTTTGTAGGCCTCCTTGCTCGCACATGCTTTTTCAGTTCTGCCCACAAATTATCTATAGGATTGAGGTCAGGGCTTTGTGATGGCCACTCCAATACCTTGACTTTGTTGTCCTTAAGCCATTTTGCCACAACTTTGGAAGTATACTTGGGGTCATTGTCCATTTGGAAGACCCATTTGCGACCAAGCTTTAACTTCCTGACTGATGTCTTGAGATGTTACTTCAATATATCCACATCATTGTCCTTCCTCATGATGCCATCTATTTTGTGAAGTGCACCAGTCCCTCCTGCAGCAAAGCACCCCCACAGCATGATGCTGCCACCCCATGCTTCACGGTTGGGATGGTGTTCTTCGGCTTGTAAGCATTCCCCTTTTTCCTCCAAACATAACGATGGTCATTATGGCCAAACAGTTCTATTTTTGTTTCTTCAGACCAGACGACATTTCTCCAAAAAGTATGATCTTTGTCCCCATGTGCAGTTTCAAACCATAGTCTGTTTTTTTATGGCAGTTTTGGAGCAATGGCTTCTTCCTTGCTGAGTGGCCTTTCAGGTTATGTCGATATAGGACTCATTTTTACTGTGGATACAGATACTTTTGTACCTGTTTCCTCCAGCATCTTCACAAGGTCCTTTGCTGTTGTTCTGGGATTGATTTGCACTTTTCGCACCAAAGTACGTTCATCTCTAGGAGACAGAACGTGTCTCCGTCCTGAGCGGTATGACGGCTGTGTGGTCCCATGGTGTTTATACTTGCGTACTATTGTTTGTACAGATGAACGTGGTACCTTCAGGCATTTGGAAATTGCTCCCAAGGATGAACCAGACTTGTGGATGTCTACCATTTTTTGTATGAGGTCCTGGCTGATTTCTTTTGATTTCCTCATGATGTCAAGCAAAGAGGCACTGAGTTTGAAGGTAGGCCTTGAATTACATCCACAGGTACACCTCCAATTGACTCAAATGATGTCAATTAGCCTATCAGAAGCTTCTAAAGCCATGACATCATTTTCTGGAATTTTCCAAGCTGTTTAAAGGCACAGTCAACTTAGTGTATGTCAACTTCTGACCCACTGGAATTGTGATACAGTGAATTATAAGTGAAATAATCTGTCTGTAAACAATTGTTGGAAAAATTACTTGTGTCATGCACAAAGTAGATGTCCTAACCGACTTGCCAAAACGATAGTTTGTTAACAAGAAATTTGTGGAGTGGTTGAAAAACAAGTTTTAATGACTCCAACCTAAGTGTACAGTGGGGAAAAAAAGTATTTAGTCAGCCACCAATTGTGCAAGTTCTCCCACTTAAAAAGATGAGAGAGGCCTGTAATTTCATCATAGGTACACGTCAACAATGACAGACAAATTGAGAAAAATAATTCCAGAAAATCACATTGTAGGATTTTTAATGAATTTATTTGCAAATTATGGTGGAAAATAAGTATTTGGTCACCTACAAACAAGCAAGATTTCTGGCTCTCACAGACCTGTAACTTCTTCTTTAAGAGGCTCCTCTGTCCTCCACTCGTTACCTGTATTAATGGCCTGCTTAAGCCAGTACATGTCCAGGCCCGTCTGAAGTTTGCTAGAGTGCATTTGGATGATCCAGAAGAGGATTGGGAGAATGTCATATGGTCAGATGAAACCAAAATATAACTTTTTGGTAAAAACTCAACTCGTCGTGTTTGGAGGACAAAGAATGCTGACTTGCATCCAAAGAACACCATACCTACTGTGAAGCATGAGGGTGGAAACATCATGCTTTGGGGCTGTTTTTCTGCAAAGGGACCAGGACGACTGATCCGTGTAAAGGAAAGAATGAATAGAGCCATGTATCGTGAGATTTTGAGTGAAAACCTCCTTCCATCAGCAAGGGCATTGAAGATGAAACGTGGCTGGGTCTTTCAGCATGACAATGATCCCAAACACAACGCCCGGGCAACGAAGGAGTGGCTTCGTAAGAAGCATTTCAAGGTCCTGGAGTGGCCTAGCCAGTCTCCAGATCTCAACCCCACAGAAAATCTTTGGAGGGAGTTGAAAGTCCGTGTTGCCCAGCGACAGCCCCAAAACATCACTGCTCTTGAGGAGATCTGCATGGAGGAATGGGCCAAAATACCAGCAACAGTGTGTGAAAACCTTGTGAAGACTTACAGAAAACGTTTGACCTGTGTCAATGCCAACAAAGGCTATATAACAAAGTATTGAGAAACTTTTGTTATTGACCAAATACTTATTTTCCACCATAATTTGCAAATAAATTCATTAAAAATCCTACAATGTGATTTTCTGGATTTCTTTTTCTCATTTTGTCTGTCATAGTTTACGTGTACCTATGATGCAAATTACAGGCCTCTCTCATCTTTTTAAGTGGGAGAACTTGCACAATTGGTGGCTGACTAAATACTTTTTTTCCCCACTGTATGTAAACTTCCGACTTCAACTGTAGCAACTTCACTCAGCCATTGAAGAGGAGTGGGACAACATTCCACAGGCCACAATCAACAGCCTGATCAAATATGCGAAAGAGATGTGCTGCGCTGCATGAGGTAAATGGTGGTCACACCAGATACTGACTGGTTTTCTGATCCATGCCCCTACCTTTTTTTAAAGTTATCTGTGACCAACAGATTCATATCTGTATTCCCCCAGTCATGTAAAATAAATAGATAAGGGCCTCATTTATTTATTTCAATTGACTGATTTTCTTATATGAACTGTAACTCAGTAAAATCTTTGAAATTGTTGCATGTTGCGTTTATATTTTTGTTCAGTATAGTATAGTCACTATAGTGAATAAGTGTATGGATTCCAAAATTGCAGCAGTGCTGTGTTCTTTGACCAGGACTGCAATGTATAGAAATGCTATAAGGTAACTAGAAAGGAGAGTTGTTTACCTAAACATTTTTCAGGTGAGTCAGCTGTGTAGTTCAGCCGTTGTGTTGATGATCTGAACCCAGGAGCACACTGGCAGTAGTAGCTTCCTACGGTGTTGATGCATGTTGCATTCTTACCACATAGTGGTGGTGTTTCAGGGTCCTCATCATAGTCCTCACTAGGAGGATTACACTCATTCTCATCTGCGGTCAAATACAGAAGCATTTCAAAAACAGAAGCATTGAGAAAGTGTGAGAGAGGTAGAATGGTTGGGGTCTGCGAATGATCATTCAAAATATAAGAGATATACTGTATATATATAGAATAAATAATACAAGAGAAAAATGTACATACCAATGCACAATTTCCCCTTTTTAGAGAATCCTGGGTCACAGCCTGATACATGTTCCATCAGCGGGGCAAGGTGAAGAGCTGTAGAGTAAGAAACAGGCAGATTCTCCAATAAGTTATCCCATTATCGTATGGTCAGTGCTATCCTGGATATGTAGGACATCCCTACCCTAAAGCCTAAACATAACCCTCTCCTAACATGACTAAATGACTTTTGTACATGACTAAATGACTTTTTAGTACATGACTAAATGACTTTTGTACATGACTAAATGACTTTTGTAGAACCAACCTTTGACCATGATTGTAAGGTTGTAACAATAATCAGTTTGAGAGGTTTCAGGCACAGGAACTTGCAGCAATAGTTTTTAAAGGTTTACTGAACCAGGCCTTTGCAATGCTATCTCTCTCTGTGCAAAAAAGGTATACCCACTATCTGGATTTCCTCAGATTGTTCCTACGGCAACTGGGCTCACAGGATTTGCCCATAATAACCCCTGAACTGCACATGGCTGTCCAGAGGTGACCATGTCCTCTCTCCCAGGAATAATGACTGTAAACCTCCTCAGTCTGTATGATAATGAATGGGTAGTCAGTCCATTGTGGTAATGAGTGGAGAGAAGAGGCAGCAGTGTGTGGAATGTTGTGATCACAGAGAGATTCTTCTAAAACGTTGTGTAGGCACTGTTTTAAGTTCCACATTTCTGGTGCTCTCTATTTCACTCGAACTAGTAAAAATGACATTTTATAATGATTAAGAAAAAATAAATAGCGTAACCTTTCATTGAGGAACCATCTGTCAAACAATGGTCTCTGAGACAGTAGTTTTGTTCTCTCCCTTCACAACCCTCCATTTATCCACCTCTTCTCAGTGCTTATATTCTATTTCCCTTTGCATAGCTTTGAAGATGGAGCCGATAGACATGGTCGCCCTATTCATGGCTCCTAAGCAACTTTGCATATTTTTTGTGTGTGTTATTTCTCACCTAATTAGCTCAGAACATCCTTTGCGTCATTACATACAGCCGGAAATAACTTTTGCATATTAGAGCGGCGGTAACTCACCAGCATTATTACCAGAAATACAACTTTCCTGAATTTGATCCTTTGTTCTTACCCCTCAAGTGGTATTCAGATTGGACTTAGTGTGAATGCAACCACCCACTGCTTCCGAGTATATTACTCGCTAATGTTCAGTCCCTGGACAATAAAGTAGACGAGCTCATGGCGAGGATCTCCTTCCCTTCCAAGTCACTTGGCTCTGTCATATCCTCACATGGTCTCTCCTATCATTGCTACGCAGACGACACACAATTCATTTTCTCCTTTCCCCCATCTGATAACCAGGTGGCGGATCGCATCTCTGCATGTCTGGCAGACATATCAGTGTGGATGTCGGACCACCACCTCAAGCTGAACCTCAGCAAGACGGAGCTGCTCTTCCTCCCGGGGAAGGACTTCCCGCTCCATGATCTCGCCATCACGGTTGACAATTCCATTGTGTCCTCCTCCCAGAGTGCAAAGAACCTTGGCGTGATCCTGGACAACACCCTGTCGTTCTCCGCTAACATCAAAGTGGTGACCCGATCCTGCAGGTTCATGCTCTACAACATTCGCAGAGTACGACCCTACCTTACACAAAAAGCAGCACAGGTCCTAATCCAGGCACTTGTCATCTCCCGTCTGGATTACTGCAACTCGCTGTTAGCTGGGCTCCCTGCCTGTGCCATTAAACCCCTACAACTTATCCAGAACGCTGCAGCCCGTCTGGTGTTCAACCTTCCCAAGTTCTCTCATGTCACCCCGCTCCTCCGCACACTCCACTGGCTTCCAGTTGAAGCTCGCATCTACTACAAAACCATGGTGTTTGCCTACGGAGCTGTGAGGGGAACGGCACCTCCTTACCTTCAGGCTCTGATGAGACCCTACACCCAAACGAGGGTACAACGTTCATCCATCTCTGGCCTGCTAGCCCCCCTACCTCTACGGAAGCACAGTTCCTGCTGAGCCCAGTCAAAGCTATTTGCTGCTCTGGCACCCCAATGGTGGAACAAGCTCCCCCAAGACGCCAGGACAGCGGAGTCACTGACCACCTTCCGGAGACACTTGAAACCCTACCTCTTTAAGGAATACCTGGAATAGTATAACATCCCCCCATAAAACAACAAAAACCAAAAAAATATATAGAATTAAAAATAATATATATATAAAAAATTGGGTGGTTGTCCCACTGGCTATCCTAAGTTGAATGCACCAACTTGTAAGTCGCTCTGGATAAGAGCGTCTGCTAAATGACTTAAATGTAAATGTAAATGTAAGAACTGTTTAACGCAGGTCTGACCAATCGGAATCCATGCTTCAAGATTGTTTGGATCACGTGGACTGGGATATGTTCTGGGTTGCCTCTGAGAATAACATTGACGTATACACTGACACGGTGACTGAGTTCATCAGGAAGTGTATAGGGGATGTTTTTCCCTCTGTGACTATTTAAACCTACCCAAACCAAAAAATGTGGACAGATGGCAGCATTCGCGCAAAACTGAAAGTGTGAACCACCGCGTTTGACCACGGCAAGGTGACTGAGAATATGGTTGAGTACAAACAGTCCAGTTATGCCCTCCGTAAGACAATCAAACAGGCAAAATGTCAGTAAAGAGACAAAGTGGAGTCGCAATTCAACAGCTCTGACACAAGACCTATGTGGCAGGGACTCCAGACAATCACATATAAAGGGAAAACCAGCCACGTTGCGGACACCGAAGTCTTGCTCCCTGACAAGCTAAACACCTTCTTCGCCCGCTCCGCGGGAAACACAGCACCATGGACTGTGAGCGCTCGTTCTCTGTGGCCTACGTGAGTAAGACATTTAAGCGTGTTAACCCTCGCAAGGCTGCCGGCCCAGACGGCATCCCTAGCCGCGTCCTCAGAGCATGCACAGACCAGCTGGCTGGAGTGTTTACGGACATATTCAACCTCTCCCTATCCCAGTCTGTTGTCCCCACTTGCTTCAAGATGCCCACCATTGTTCCTGTACCCAAGAAAGCAAAGGTAACTGAACTAAGTGACTATCGCCACGTAGCACTCACTTCTGTCATCATGAAGTGCTTTGAGAGGCTAGTTAAGGATCATATTACCTCCACCTTACCTGACACCCTAGACCAACTGCAATTTGCATACCGCCCCAATAGATCCACGGATGATGCAATCGCCATCACACTGCACACTGCCCTATCCCATCTAGACAATAGGAATACTTATGTAAGAATGCTGTTCATTGACTACAGCTCAGCCTTCAACACCATAGTACCCTCCCAAGCTCATCATTAAGCTCGGGGCCCTGGGTCTGAACCCCGCCCTGTGCAACTGGGTCCTGGACTTCCTGATGGGCCGCCCCCAGGTAGTGAAGGTAGGCAACAACACCTCCACTACGCTGATCCTCAACACAGGGGCCCCACAAGGGTGCGTACTCTGCCCCCTAGTGTACTCCTTGTTCACCCATGACTGCGTGGCCACGTACGTCTCCAACTCAATCATCAAGTTTGCAGACGACAAAACAGCGGTAGGCCTGATTACCAACAACAACGAGACAGCCTACAGGGAGGAAGTGAGGGCCCTGGCAGAGTAGTGCCAGGAAAATAACCTCTCCCTCAACTTAAAAAAAAACAAAGGAGATGATTGTGGACTTCCGGAGACAGCAGAGGGAGCACGCCCCCATCCACATCAACGGGGACGCAGTAGTGGAGAAGGTGAAAAGCTTCAAGGTCCTTGGCGCACACATCACTGACAATCTGAAATGGTCCACCCACACAGACTATGTGGTGAAGAAGGTGCAAAAAATGCCTCTTCAACCAAAGGAGGCTGAAGAAATTTGGCTTGGCCCATTAGACCCATCCTGATCCCCACGTAGGGCCAGTGGTGTGTGTTCCCAGTATGGTCCGGCCTGTTCCTGCCACTCGCACCAAGTCTACGGTGCGCATCGCCAGTTCGGCCCGGCCCATTCCTGCTCCCCGCACCAAGTCAGTGGTGCGTTTCGTCAGCCCTGTCCGGCCCGTTCCTGCTCTCCGCACCAAGTCTGTGGTGCGCGTCGCCAGCCCAGTCCGGCCCATTCCTGCTCCCCGCACCAAGTCTGTGGTGCGTTTCGTCAGCCCTGTCCGGCCCGTTCCTGCTCTCCGCACCAAGTCTGTGGTGCGCGTCGCCATCCCAGTCCGGCCCATTCCTGCTCCCCGCACCAAGTCAGTGGTGCGTTTCGTCAGCCTTGTCCGGCCCGTTCCTGCTCCCCGCACCAAGTCAGTGGTGCGCGTCGTCAGCCCGGCACGGCCCGTTCCTGCTCCCCGCACCAAGTCAGTGGTGCGCTTCGTCAGCCCGGTCCGGCCCGCTCCTGCTCCCCGCACCAAGTCAGTGGTGCGTTTCGTCAGCCCGGCTCGGCCCGCTCCTGCTCCCCACACCAAGCCAGTGGTGTGCGTCGTCAGTCCGGCACGGCCCGTGCCTGTTCCACCGGTGGCGGGTCCGGCACCGGTCAGGTGCTGCGTCACGCCGGAGCTAGAGCAATCCGCTCCACCAGTGTTCAGTTCAGCTCTGGTCAGCAGGGCCAGACCGGACCAGGGGTACTTTGGGGGGTTAGAGAAGGAGTGGGGGTCATGTCCGGAGCCGGATCCGCCGCCGAGGCGGAGTGCCCACCCGGTCCCTCCCCTGTTGTATTTGGTTGGCGCGGTCGGAGTCCGCGCCTTTAGGGGGGGGTACTGTCACGCCCTGGCTCTGGGGACTCTAGTAGGTTGAGCCAGGGTGTGAGTTTTTATTTGTTTATGTTCTAGTTGTTGTATATCTATGTTGGCCTGGGTGGCTCCCAATCAGAGACGGCTGTAGCTCGTTGTCTCTGATTGGGAGTCATACTTAGGTAGCCGTTAGGCATTCATTATTTGTGGTTTCTTGTTCCGTGTTGGTTTGTTTATGTAACCAGGGACGTCACGTTTTCGTTTTGTTGTTTTGATTGTGTGATCATTCTAATAAATAAAATGTTCGCATTCAACGCTGCGCCTTGGTCCTCCTCTATGAATGACGATCGTGACAATAACTTTTTGGTAAAAACTCAACTCGTCGTGTTTGGAGGACAAAGAATGCTGACTTGCATCCAAAGAACACCATACCTACTGTGAAGCATGAGGGTGGAAACATCATGCTTTGGGGCTGTTTTTCTGCAAAGGGACCAGGACGACTGATCCGTGTAAAGGAAAGAATGAATAGAGCCATGTATCGTGAGATTTTGAGTGAAAACCTCCTTCCATCAGCAAGGGCATTGAAGATGAAACGTGGCTGGGTCTTTCAGCATGACAATGATCCCAAACACAACGCCCGGGCAACGAAGGAGTGGCTTCGTAAGAAGCATTTCAAGGTCCTGGAGTGGCCTAGCCAGTCTCCAGATCTCAACCCCACAGAAAATCTTTGGAGGGAGTTGAAAGTCCGTGTTGCCCAGCGACAGCCCCAAAACATCACTGCTCTTGAGGAGATCTGCATGGAGGAATGGGCCAAAATACCAGCAACAGTGTGTGAAAACCTTGTGAAGACTTACAGAAAACGTTTGACCTGTGTCAATGCCAACAAAGGGTATATAACAAACTTATTTTCCACCATAATTTGCAAATAAATTCATTAAAAATCCTACAATGTGATTTTCTGGATTTCTTTTTCTCATTTTGTCTGTCATAGTTTACGTGTACCTATGATGAAAATTACAGGCCTCTCTCATCTTTTTAAGTGGGAGAACTTGCACAATTGGTGGCTGACTAAATACTTTTTTTCCCCACTGTATGTAAACTTCCGACTTCAACTGTAGCAACTTCACTCAGCCATTGAAGAGGAGTGGGACAACATTCCACAGGCCACAATCAACAGCCTGATCAACTATGCGAAAGAGATGTGCTGCGCTGCATGAGGCAAATGGTGGTCACACCAGATACTGACTGGTTTTCTGATCCATGCCCCTACCTTTTTTTAAAGTTATCTGTGACCAACAGATTCATATCTGTATTCCCCCAGTCATGTAAAATAAATAGATAAGGGCCTCATTTATTTATTTCAATTGACTGATTTCCTTATATGAACTGTAACTCAGTAAAATCTTTGAAATTGTTGCATGTTGCGTTTATATTTTTGTTCAGTATAGTATAGTCACTATAGTGAATAAGTGTATGGATTCCAAAATTGCAGCAGTGCTGTGTTCTTTGACCAGGACTGCAATGTATAGAAATGCTATAAGGTAACTAGAAAGGAGAGTTGTTTACCTAAACATTTTTCAGGTGAGTCAGCTGTGTAGTTCAGCCGTTGTGTTGATGATCTGAACCCAGGAGCACACTGGCAGTAGTAGCTTCCTACGGTGTTGATGCATGTTGCATTCTTACCACAGATTGGTGGTGTTTCAGGGTCCTCATCATAGTCCTCACTAGGAGGATTACACTCATTCTCATCTGCGGTCAAATACAGAAGCATTTCAAAAACAGAAGCATTGAGAAAGTGTGAGAGAGGTAGAATGGTTGGGGTCTGCGAATGATCATTCAAAATATAAGAGATATACTGTATATATAGAATAAATAATACAAGAGGAAAATGTACATACCAATGCACAATTTCCCATTTTTAGAGAATCCTGGGTTACAGCCTGATACATGTTCCATCAGCGGGGCAAGGTGAAGAGCTGTAGAGTAAGAAACAGGCAAATTCTCCAATAAGTTATCCCATTACCGTATGGTCAGTGCTATCCTGGATATGTAGGACATCCCTACCCTAAAGCCTAAACATAACCCTCTCCTAACATGACTAAATGACTTTTGTACATGACTAAATGACTTTTTAGTACATGACTAAATGACTTTTGTACATGACTAAATGACTTTTGTAGAACCAACCTTTGACCATGATTGTAAGGTTGTAACATTAATCAGTTTGAGAGGTTTCAGGCACAGGAACTTGCAGCAATAGTTTTTAAAGGTTTACTGAACCAGGCCTTTGCAATGCTATCTCTCTCTGTGCAAAAAAGGTATACCCACTATCTGGATTTCCTCAGATTGTTCCTACGGCAACTGGGCTCACAGGATTTGCCCATAATAACCCCTGAACTGCACATGGCTGTCCAGAGGTGACCATGTCCTCTCTCCCAGGAATAATGACTGTAAACCTCCTCAGTCTGTATGATAATGAATGGGTAGTCAGTCCATTGTGGTAATGAGTGGAGAGAAGAGGCAGCAGTGTGTGGAATGTTGTGATCACAGAGAGATTCTTCTAAAACGTTGTGTAGGCACTGTTTTAAGTTCCACATTTCTGGTGCTCTCTATTTCACTCGAACTAGTAAAAATGACATTTTATAATGATTAAGAAAAAATAAATAGCGTAACCTTTCATTGAGGAACCATCTGTCAAACAATGGTCTCTGAGACAGTAGTTTTGTTCTCTCCCTTCACAACCCTCCATTTATCCACCTCTTCTCAGGGCTTATATTCTATTTCCCTTTGCATAGCTTTGAAGATGGAGCCGATAGACATGGTCGCCCTATTCATGGCTCCTAAGCAACTTTGCATATTTTTTGTGTGTGTTATTTCTCACCTAATTAGCTCAGAACATCCTTTGCGTCATTACATACAGCCGGAAATAACTTTTGCATATTAGAGCGGCGGTAACTCACCAGCATTATTACCAGAAATACAACTTTCCTGAATTTGATCCTTTGTTCTTACCCCTCAAGTGGTATTCAGATTGGACTTAGTGTGAATGCAACCACCCACTGCTTCCGAGTATATTACTCGCTAATGTTCAGTCCCTGGACAATAAAGTAGACGAGCTCATGGCGAGGATCTCCTTCCCTTCCAAGTCACTTGGCTCTGTCATATCCTCACATGGTCTCTCCTATCATTGCTACGCAGACGACACACAATTAATTTTCTCCTTTCCCCCTTCTGATAACCAGGTGGCGGATCGCATCTCTGCATGTCTGGCAGACATATCAGTGTGGATGTCGGACCACCACCTCAAGCTGAACCTCAGCAAGACGGAACTGCTCTTCCTCCCGGGGAAGGACTTCCCGCTCCATGATCTCGCCATCACGGTTGACAATTCCATTGTGTCCTCCTCCCAGAGTGCAAAGAACCTTGGCGTGATCCTGGACAACACCCTGTCGTTCTCCGCTAACATCAAAGTGGTGACCCGATCCTGCAGGTTCATGCTCTACAACATTCGCAGAGTACGACCCTACCTTACACAAAAAGCAGCACAGGTCCTAATCCAGGCACTTGTCATCTCCCGTCTGGATTACTGCAACTCGCTGTTAGCTGGGCTCCCTGCCTGTGCCATTAAACCCCTACAACTTATCCAGAACGCTGCAGCCCGTCTGGTGTTCAACCTTCCCAAGTTCTCTCATGTCACCCCGCTCCTCCGCACACTCCACTGGCTTCCAGTTGAAGCTCGCATCTACTACAAAACCATGGTGATTGCCTACGGAGCTGTGAGGGGAACGGCACCTCCTTACCTTCAGGCTCTGATGAGACCCTACACCCAAACGAGGGTACAACGTTCATCCATCTCTGGCCTGCTAGCCCCCCTACCTCTACGGAAGCACAGTTCCTGCTGAGCCCAGTCAAAGCTATTCGCTGCTCTGGCACCCCAATGGTGGAACAAGCTCCCCCAAGACGCCAGGACAGCGGAGTCACTGACCACCTTCCGGAGACACTTGAAACCCTACCTCTTTAAGGAATATCTGGAATAGTATAACATCCCCCCATAAAACAACAAAAACCAAAAAAAATTATAGAATTAAAAATAATATATATATAAAAAATTGGGTGGTTGTCCCACTGGCTATCCTAAGTTGAATGCACCAACTTGTAAGTCGCTCTGGATAAGAGCGTCTGCTAAATGACTTAAATGTAAATGTAAATGTAAGAACTGTTTAACGCAGGTCTGACCAATCGGAATCCATGCTTCAAGATTGTTTGGATCACGTGGACTGGGATATGTTCTGGGTTGCCTCTGAGAATAACATTGACGTATACACTGACACGGTGACTGAGTTCATCAGGAAGTGTATAGGGGATGTTTTTCCCTCTGTGACTATTTAAACCTACCCAAACCAAAAAATGTGGACAGATGGCAGCATTCGCGCAAAACTGAAAGTGTGAACCACCGCGTTTGACCACGGCAAGGTGACTGAGAATATGGTTGAGTACAAACAGTCCAGTTATGCCCTCCGTAAGACAATCAAACAGGCAAAACGTCAGTAAAGAGACAAAGTGGAGTCGCAATTCAACAGCTCAGACACAAGACCTATGTGGCAGGGACTCCAGACAATCACATATAAAGGGAAAACCAGCCACGTTGCGGACACCGAAGTCTTGCTCCCTGACAAGCTAAACACCTTCTTCGCCCGCTCCGCGGGAAACACAGCACCATGGACTGTGAGCGCTCGTTCTCTGTGGCCTACGTGAGTAAGACATTTAAGCGTGTTAACCCTCGCAAGGCTGCCGGCCCAGACGGCATCCCTAGCCGCGTCCTCAGAGCATGCACAGACCAGCTGGCTGGAGTGTTTACGGACATATTCAACCTCTCCCTATCCCAGTCTGTTGTCCCCACTTGCTTCAAGATGCCCACCATTGTTCCTGTACCCAAGAAAGCAAAGGTAACTGAACTAAGTGACTATCGCCACGTAGCACTCACTTCTGTCATCATGAAGTGCTTTGAGAGGCTAGTTAAGGATCATATTACCTCCACCTTACCTGACACCCTAGACCAACTGCAATTTGCATACCGCCCCAATAGATCCACGGATGATGCAATCGCCATCACACTGCACACTGCCCTATCCCATCTAGACAATAGGAATACTTATGTAAGAATGCTGTTCATTGACTACAGCTCAGCCTTCAACACCATAGTACCCTCCCAAGCTCATCATTAAGCTCGGGGCCCTGGGTCTGAACCCCGCCCTGTGCAACTGGGTCCTGTACTTCCTGATGGGCCGCCCCCAGGTAGTGAAGGTAGGCAACAACACCTCCACTACGCTGATCCTCAACACAGGGGCCCCACAAGGGAGCGTACTCTGCCCCCTCGTGTACTCCCTGTTCACCCATGACTGCGTGGCCACGTACGTCTCCAACTCAATCATCAAGTTTGCAGACGACAAAACAGCGGTAGGCCTGATTACCAACAACAACGAGACAGCCTACAGGGAGGAAGTGAGGGCCCTGGCAGAGTAGTGCCAGGAAAATAACCTCTCCCTCAACTTAAAAAAAAACAAAGGAGATGATTGTGGACTTCCGGAGACAGCAGAGGGAGCACGCCCCCATCCACATCGACGGGGACGCAGTAGTGGAGAAGGTGAAAAGCTTCAAGGTCCTTGGCGCACACATCACTGACAATCTGAAATGGTCCACCCACACAGACTATGTGGTGAAGAAGGTGCAAAAAATGCCTCTTCAACCAAAGGAGGCTGAAGAAATTTGGCTTGGCCCATTAGACCCTCACAAACTTTTACAGATGCACAATTGAGAGCATTCTGTCAGGCTGTATCACAGCCTGGTACGGCAATTGCACCGTCCGCAACCGCAGGGCTCTCCAGAGGGTAGTGCGGTCTGCCCAATGCATTACCCGGGGCATACTGCCTGCCCTCCAGGACATCTACAGCACCCGGTGTCACAGGAAGGTTGTGTGTTCACCCTGCAACCATCCAGAAGGCAAGGTAAATACAGGTGCATCAAAGCTGGAACTGAGAGACTGAAAAACAGCTTCTATCTCAAGGCCATCAGACTGTTAAATAGTCACCACTAGCCGTCCACCGCCCAGTACTCTGCCCTGAACTTTAATCACCGTCACTAGACGGCTACCACCCGGTTACTCTACCATGCACCTTAGAGGCTGCTGCCCTATGTCCATAGTCATGGAACACTGGTCACATAATAATGGAACACTGGTCACTTTACATACTGTTTTATATACATATATTTCTATATTTCTTAATTCCATTCTTTTTCTTTTTAGATTTGTGTATGTTGTGTGTGTGTACGCAAATGTGTGAGTTTCAAAGACAAATTGGGTGAGGGTGAGTGGGTGTGAGTGTTATCAGACTGTGGGGTGCTTTAGGGTGAGATCACGGAATAAAAATACCACTGTTAAAGGCAGAGGAACAGAGGGTCTCTTTAGAGAGAGGGACCCGGAGTCTAGGATGAAGAATAGGGAGAGTGTCTCTCTCTGGATGTCTCTCTGTCTACTGCTAATTCCTCTGACTGCTCCTTCAGGCTTTTAGTCCTCAGATTCCCAGAAGTCCTTCAGTGTTATGACAACGGTCTGTCCTTTAGGTTCCATTCAGTTCTGATGAGTGTCATTGTTTCCACATTAAGAGCTGTGTCCCTATGGATCTGTCTTACTCAATGAACCAGTAAAATGTACTGGCTAATTTTCCACTCACTGGAAATAAGTTATAAACGCTCAAGCCGTAAAAGTGATTTCACAAGAAAGCAATACAGATATATTAGCCACACATGTAAAAGAGATGCAATAAACTGTACAACTCAACAATTTCAACAGGCTATTAACATGAGTTTAAATGGATTCCAACCTTGGCACACATAGATGTCACATGGTCGTCTCAAATATCTCAAAGGGACTTGCCGTGCTCTCCCCCTACCTTATGTCTTAAAGATGTTCTTAAATTATATAATTAAACCATTATATCATTAAACCTGCAATTACTGAGAAGAACGAGGTACATTTCATCTGACTCCTTTGAATACAAAGGATTAAAAATATCTAAACAATTCCGCTTTACTTTATAACCTTTTTCAGTTGTTCCTAAATGTTGTTTCAGCTTATGTCAGGAATGATGTCTAATGCAACCTAGGAGTAGCCTGGTCCCAGATCTGTTTGTGTTTGGCACGTGACCATGACCAAAGGGGTTGGCAAGACAGTAAGGACAGATCTTGGACCAGGCTAAACTGAAAGGTGTTCAAACCTGTAGTGACCTCCTGTGGGACCCTGATCATGATGACCTGCCAATGAATTTCCACATTAGCATTTCAGGCAAATCCTAATTTAAGTCAAATTTTTATTTAGTTATCCATTGATGTCAATGGGAGACTAAGTGAAAATTCAATTCAAGTTAGGATTCGCCTCTTCAAGTTCAACAGCCACGTCTTCTACTTTTTCTTCATCTAACCATCCTTGACCAAACATAAACACTGTCTGGTTTAGTGCTTTCTCTCCCAAACACACAACCTTCTCCATGGCAACATGACTCCTGTGTAAACAGTTTACAAAAATGACTCACCCAGAATCAGGAGATGCACCCTGCCTGCCATAGTGAAGAAGAATCTCACTATCTCTTCTATGAGAATCACAACGCACAAGATCAGACCAGGGCTGAAACTCTGCCCCTATCTGAACGGTCTATTCAAAAGTGTGATAAAGATCCGTCTTCTCTTCTTCTCTGGAGTTTCTCCAAACTTCTCAGGGTAGTTTTACTGAAGAAAAATGGCACCTGTATCCATCAACTCAGTCAAGCTTCTGTCTAGTTAATTGAGCTCTGCTGACATCACCAAATGAGAGATAAAACGACAAGTAGTCACTGTGCTCTCATCACTTGCCTAAAACTCTCGGTCTCTGTCTCGCTTTCCTTCTCTCTCGTTCTGTGTGTTTGGCTGTGGTTGTCTGGGCTGTCTGGCTCTCTGACATACTAAGGGGTTTCTGGGCAGAGTTTCAGTTGAGCCGCTGGTGTTGAGAAACGTCCCTGAGACACGGAAAGAAATTAGGTTGGAGGATAAGAGGAGGAGGAGTAGAAGGGGAGTTTAGCAACTGCTGCTGTTGAAAAAAATGTATTTTTGATCTCTGCCCTTTACAGTTCCATGACAACAACACGGCCTAAACTGGCCTTCACTTCTCTCTCTCTCTCCCCCCCCCCCCCCCCCTCCCTCGCTCTCTCTCTCTCTCTCTCTCTCTCTCTCTCTCTCTCTCTCTCTCTCTCTCTCTCTCTCTCTCTCTCTCTCTCTCTTCAATTTCAATTCAATTTAAGGGGCTTTATTGGCATGGGAAACATATGTTTACATTG
Source organism: Coregonus lavaretus (assembly GCF_964263955.1). NCBI lineage: Eukaryota > Metazoa > Chordata > Actinopteri > Salmoniformes > Salmonidae > Coregonus > Coregonus lavaretus. The sequence continues at coordinate 26,446,209 of NC_140015.1, read as the reverse complement.
CCAAAGCAAGTGAAATAGATAATAAACAAAAATGAAATAAACAATAAAAAATTAACTGTATATATTACACTACAAAAGTTCCAAAAGAACAGATACATTTAAAATGTCATATTATGTCTATATACAGTGTTGTGACAATGTGCAAATAATTTAAGTACAAAAGAGAAAATAAATAAAATCTCTCTCTCGCTCTTGTTTCCTTCCCCCCTCTCTGTACCCCTCTCTCTCTCTTTCTTTCTATCTACAACCTTGTCTCCCACTTCCTCCACTCTATCAAACTGTATGGCCTCAATTGAATCAGACATTAAGGAGTCTGGGTTGTGAGACTGTTCATTGTTATACAGAACACTGCTTGGACACACTCCCATTGCTGTGGTGGTCTGTTAATGGTGGTGATGACAAATATATGGCTCTCTCCTTTTTGTCTTTGAGCAGATGGCGTCTGTCCATACTGATAACAACGTAACAACGTACTGTAATATACAAAACTCCCAGTGGAATCCATTAACAATGGTCATTTATTTTAAAGTTTTGTTTTGTAAAAAGTATAGGACAGCAGAATTTAGCTTTCGAATGACAGAAAACAGAATAGTCATCCATCCAAGCCACAGGATAACCGCAGATTTAGAATGTGTGATTTGTTTGGTCTTCAGTATTGCAAAAAGCCACACAGATGCAACATTTTACTCAAAGGAACAATATCATCATCATTGCTGTTGTGTTTAACTTATAATGCCACTATTCTATTTCTTAAACATTAGTTGTCATACTGTAACACATCTTCAACAATATATCAATTGTACTTCTGCTACTCTTGCTAGTACAGTTATGATTTGTCTTAGAAGAGGAAGAAGGAGTGCTGAGAGCGAAGAAGCCGAGTGCAACATTTTAGAGACACTGTGTTCTTTTTGGTTATGCCGTTGTCAACACCCTCTTACAGACCTCGCCACTGTAGGATGTTAATTTGATCACTCTTTTGTCGCTTAGAATTTCCTGGGCCACAGGAAATTAAGATGAGCTTTATAATTTACATAAATTCACTGAAAACCCGCAGTAACACACGGTTATATTAACAGTATTCCACTTTTCATGTAGCCTCATTTTGACCAGCTAATAGCCTAACCACTGATCAAGCAACATTATGGACTTAATCCTGTTGCTGCAGGATTATTTTGCTCCCATAATCCAGGTCAAATGAAGATCATAAACCTGTAATAAGGGTTTTCAGTACTAAAGCTGGGACAAATGGAATTATTGTCATATTGCAATTGACTTATACACTGAGTTCAATACAATACGCAAAAAAACATGATATAGATTTATCAATAATGGCTGTTGATGCCGAAAAGTATTTTGACCTTTTTGAATGGCCTTTTCTGTTAAAAACTTTGGAAGCTTTCAACTTCCAGATGAAATAATACATTTAATAGAAATATTATATAAATGTCCTAAAGCAAAAATATGCACACATAATACATTATCAGATGAAATTGCTTTAGAAAGGGGCACAAGAAGGGATGTCCTCTCTCCCCCTTCCTGTTTGCATTGGTAATTGAACCGCTTGCAGAAATAATTAGACAGGACCCAAATGTAACAGGTATCAGTATTGGTAAACATTAATATAAACTAAACCTATTTGCAGACGATATCCGGATATACCTGACCAATTCTTAAAACGAAATGCCCCCCCCAACACCTGCTAAAAATATTTTCAGAAAACTCTAAAATCTCAGGATATAAAATTAACGTGGGAAAAAAAACAAAATAATGTCAATAGGAAAAATAAAAATAATAACTAATGATCTACAGTAATCCTTTAAGTGGACCACAAAAAATATAAAATACTTAGGATGCTTAATAAGTGAAAACAAACAACAAATATATAAAGATCACTTTATCCCATTACTTAACAATATGAAAGCAGACCTAATTAAATGGAACAATCTTCCCATAAATCTAAAAGGTAGAATAAACCTCTTTAGAATGGCATGGCTCCCAAAGTATTTATACTTATTATCGGTAATATCAATTATCCCACCAAAGACTTTCTTTAAAAAAGTATACTCTGTCATAACAGAATTTATATGGGCAAATAAAACTCATAGAATAAAAAGGAACGTTTTACATCTTCCTAAGTCTGAGGGTGGTTTTAACCGTCCAGACTTGGAATTCTAACAACTCGCCACCTAAGGATTTTACTTATGACATATACAGTACCAGTCAAAAGTTTGGACACACCTACTCATTTAAGGGTTTTTCTTTATTTTTACTTTTTTCTACATTGTAGAATAATAGTGAAGACATCAAAACTATGAAATAACACATATGGAATCATGTAGTAACCAAAAAAGTGTTAAACAAATCAAAATATATTTTATATTAGAGATTCTTCAGTAGCCACACTTTGCCTTGATGACAGCTTTGCACACTCTTGGCATTCTCTCAACCAGCTTCATGAGGAATGCTTTTCCAACAGTCTTGAAGGAGTTTCCACATATGCTGAGCATTCATCTCAATTGGGTTGAGGTCGGGTGATTGTGGAGACCAGGTCATCTGGCCGTCCCCACCCATCACCCAAACGTCCTCACCCCAAGACCCAAATTAGACAGAGGTATGCTTGTATGGACAGACCGTGCATATATTTATAGGGAGCTAAGCGTTATAAAATGGGGATGTAAGGATCTATTAGCATTAGTTAGTACAGTGGGGGAAAAAAGTATTTAGTCAGCCACCAATTGTGCAAGTTCTCCCACTTAAAAAGATGAGAGAGGCCTGTAATTTTCTTCATAGGTACACGTCAACGATGACAGACAAATTGAGAAAAAAAGATCCAGAAAATCACATTGTAGGATTTTTAATGAATTTATTTGCAAATGATGGTGGAAAATAAGTATTTGGTCACCTACAAACAAGCAAGATTTCTGGCTCTCACAGACCTGTAACTTCTTCTTTAAGAGGCTCCTCTGTCCTCCACTCGTTACCTGTATTAATGGCACCTGTTTGAACTTGTTATCAGTATAAAAGACACCTGTCCACAACCTCAAACAGTCACACTCCAAACTCCACTATGGCCAAGACCAAAGAGCTGTCAAAGGACACCAGAAACAACATTGTAGACCTGCACCAGGCTGGGAAGACTGAATCTGCAATTGGAAAGCAGCTTGGTTTGAAGAAATCAACTGTGGGAGCAATTATTAGGAAATGGAAGACATACAAGACCACTGATAATCTCCCTCGATCTGGGGCTCCACGCAAGATCTCACCCCGTGGGGTCAAAATGATCACAAGAACGGTGAGCAAAAATCCCAGAACCACACGGGGGGACCTAGTGAATGACCTGCAGAGAGCTGGGACCAAAGTAACAAAGCCTACCATCAGTAACACACTACGCCGCCAGGGACTCAAATCCTGCAGTGCCAGACGTGTCCCCCTGCTTAAGCTAGTACATGTCCAGGCCTGTCTGAAGTTTGCTAGAGTGCATTTGGATGATCCAGAAGAGGATTGGGAGAATGTCATATGGTCAGATGAAACCAAAATATAACTTTTTGGTAAAAACTCAACTCGTCGTGTTTGGAGGACAAAGAATGCTGAGTTGCATCCAAAGAACACCATACCTACTGTGAAGCATGGGGGTGGAAACATCATGCTTTGGGGCTGTTTTTCTGCAAAGGGACCAGGACGACTGATCCGTGTAAATGAAAGAATGAATGGGGCCATGTATCGTGAGATTTTGAGTGAAAACCTCCTTCCATCAGCAAGGGCATTGAAGATGAAATGTGGCTGGGTCTTTCAGCATGACAATGATTCCAAACACACCGCCCGGGCAACGAAGGAGTGGCTTCGTAAGAAGCATTTCAAGGTCCTGGAGTGGCCTAGCCAGTCTCCAGATCTCAACCCCATAGAAAGTCCGTGTTGCCGAGCGACAGCCCCAAAACATCACTGCTCTAGAGGAGATCTGCATGGAGGAATGGGCCAAAATACCAGCAACAGTGTGTGAAAACCTTGTGAAGACTTATAGAAAACGTTTGACCTGTGTCATTGCCAACAAAGGGTATATAACAAAGTATTGAGAAACTTTTGTTATTGACCAAATACTTATTTTCCACCATAATTTGCAAATAAATTCATAATAAATCCTACAATGTGATTTTCTTGAAAAAATAATCTCATTTTGTCTGTCATAGTTGACGTGTACCTATGATGAAAATTACAGGCCTCTCTCATCTTTTTAAGTGGGAGAACTTGCACAATTGGTGGAGGAGTTCCCACATATGCTGAGCACTTGTTGGCTGCTTTTCCTTCACTCTGCGGTCCGACACATCCCAAACCATGATCAATTTGGTTGAGGTCGGGTGATTGTGGAGGCCAGGTCATCTGATGCAGCACTCCATCACTCTCCTTCTTGGTCAAATAGCCCTTACACAGCCTGGAGGTGTGTTGGGTCATTGTCCTGTTGAAAAACAAATTATAGTCCCACTAAGCCCAAACCAGATTGGATGCCGTATCGCTGCAGAATGCTGTGGTAGCCATGCTGGTTAAGTATGCCTTGAATTCTAAATAAATCACAGACAGTGTCACCAGCAAAGTATCCCCACACAATAACACCTCCTCCTCCATGCTTTACGGTGGGATATACACATGCAGAGATCATCCGTTCACCCACACCGCGTCTCACAAAGACACGGCTGTTGGAACCAAAAATCTCACATTTGGACTCCAGACCTACTGCTCGTGTTTCTTGGCCCAAGCAAGTCTCTTCTTATTATTATTGGTGTCCTTTAGTAGAGGTTTCTTTGCAGCAATTCGACCATGAAGGCCTGATTCACACAGTCTCCTCTGAACAGTTGATGTTGAGATGTTTCTGTTACTTGAACTATGTGAAGCATTTATTTGGGCTGATATTTCTGAGGCTGGTAACTCTAATTAACTTATCCTCTGCAGCAGAGGTAACTCTGGGTCTTCCATTTCTGTGGCGATCCTCACAAGAGTCAGTTTCATCATAGCTCTTTTTTAAAATGTATTTTTAATATAACCTTTATTTAACTAGGCAAGTCAGTTAAGAACAAATTCTTATTTACAATGATGGCCTACACCGGCCAAACCCAGATGACGCTGGGCCAATTGTGCGCCTCCCTATGGGACTCCCAATTACCGCCGGTTGTGATACAGCCTGGAATCGAACCAGGGGGTCTGTAGTGACGCCTCAAGCACTGAGATGCAGTGCCTTAGACCGCTGTGCCACTCGGGAGCTCTTGATGGTTTTTGCGACTGCACTTAAAGAAACTTTCAAAGTTCTAGAAATGTTCCGCATTGACTGACCTTCATGTCTTCAAGTAATGATGGACTGTCATTTCTCTTTGCTTATTTGAGCTGTTCTTGCTATAATATGGACTTGGTCTTTTACCAAATTGGGATATCTTCTGCACCCCCCCCCCCCCCCCCCCCCCACCTTGTCACAACACAACTGATTGGCTCAAACGCGTTAAGAAGCAAACAAATTCCACAAATTAACTTTTACAAGGCACACCTGTTAATTGAAATGCATTACAAGTGAAGCTGGTTGAGAGAATGCCAAGAGTGTGCAAAGCTGTCATCAAAGCAACGGGTGGCTATTTGAAGAATCTCAAATATAAAATATATTTTGATTTATTTAACACTTTTTGGGTTACTACATCATTCCATATGTGATATTTCATAGTTTTGATGTCTTCACTATTATTCTATAATGTAGAAAATATTTAAAAAATAAAGAAAAACCCTTGAATGAGTAGATATTCTAAAATAAAATACTGGTAGTGTGTGTATGTACTTCCTCACACTCACAATGAGGATGTACACAAAGCCTTTGCATTAGATAATGTAGTTCCTATACATAGGATTGCAGTAGTACTTAGCCTGCTGTACATGTGCTGGACCCTACTAGAGAAGAAGTGAAGCACAGATGCATAAATGGTCCACCACAGACCCTTATTCAGAGCTGATGTTAGAGCCAGTCAGTGAGACTGGGCTACCAAGGAAAATAAACCTTTTCACTAAATCCACGAAAAGCCTAATTCATGTCAAATGTCATGTCAGATATCATGTCAGATTAAAGTTTACCCTTCTGTTTTACCCTTTGAGTTCACCATTCTTGCTTCATCATATTACCCCAGACCATAATAGCGTGACTGATTGTAATGCATAACCAATGGGCACAGACATCAGTTCAACGACTAGTTTGGATTTACATTTGGTTGTGTTGTCAACTAACTTGAATTCAATGTGAATTCAATGTGAAATCAACCACAAATTTCACCCTGTCATTGGATTTAGTTTAAAAGTTTGTGAAAAAAAATACAAAATTCCCTTACGTTGATGAATTTTTGCAAACCCAATCAGTTTCTTTGGTTGAAATGACGTGGAAACAACATTGATTCAACTGGTTTTTGCCCAGTGGGTAAGTGCTTTGTCCCCAAATTCCTCCTATAATCATTGGACACACACAATTCCACATAGTCCCTTTATTATCTAGCGAGCCAATCACAGGCCAGTAGATATGATCTTGGCACGGTTCCATCTCATCCTGTTGTCTCCGCACCCCTTTTCCTGTTCATACAGATGTATATATGTGTCACGGTTTCGGCCGAGGCTGCTCCTCCTCCTTGCTCGGGCAGACTTCGGCGGTCGTCGTCCCCGGAGTACTAGCTACCACCGTTGTATGTTTTCGATGTTTGTTTGGTTTTGTCTGATTGTGTACACCTGTTATCGTTTAGCGTTTATTATGTATCCTATAAGTTCTCGTTTTGTTAGTCATGTGTTGTGTGTGATTGCTCCATTCTGTCGTCAGTTGACTGTGCGTGTTTTGCTCCTTTGTTTAGGAGAGTTTGTCGCACGGTTGTGCGCGTTAGTTTGCACTGTGTTAGTTTACGCGGTTTGCGTAATCGCTCGTCTCCGGGCTCGTTGAGGCTCGTTTCTTGTTTTGATTTACTAAAGTCTGTTGGACTAAGCTTCTGTGTCCTGCGCCTGATTCCTGCACCACATTCCACATACAGCACTCCTGACAGAATCACACACCTACGATGGAATCAGCAGGCACAGCAGCAGCACCCGAGTCACTGGAGGAGCGCGTCCGCGAGCAGAACGACCAGATCCTTCGCATCGGGACCGCCCTTCAGGAAGTTATCAACACTCTGCACCGATGGGAGAACAGAGGGACACCCACACCTCCACCTACCTTGCCATCACCATCGGCCAGTCCGCCCATCCAAGCTCCGGAACCCAGTGGGATTCGGCTCTCGCTCCCGAGGGCGTATGATGGCACCGCTGCCGGGTGTCAGGGGTTCCTCCTGCAGGTGGAACTCTACCTGGCCACCGTACACCTGGCGCCCTCGGGACACGAGAGCGTTTCCGCCCTCATCTCCTGTCTCACCGGCAAGGCGTTGGAGTGGGCCAACGGCGAATGGAGGAGGATAGACGCCGCCACGATCACATACGCGGAGTTCTCCCGCCGCTTCAAGGCCGTGTTCGACCATCCACCTGAGGGGAAGGCGGCGGGGGAGCGTCTATTCTACCTCCGGCAGGGGAAGAGGAGCGCCCAGGAGTTCGCTTTAGAATTCCGGACTCTAGCGGCGGATGCAGGGTGGAATGAGCGGGCCCTCATCGATCACTACCGTTGTAGTCTACGGGAGGACGTCCGTCGAGAGCTGGCCTGCAGGGATACCAGCCTCACGTTCATGTCCATCCAGCTGGACACCCTGCTGGCCACCCGCGGACGTTCCGAGTGGGGTTCGTCCATTCCACCCTCCAGCACCTCCGAGCCGAGCCCTATGGAGCTCGAGGGTGCTGGCGCTAGAGAGAGGAGGGGAAGGAGCACGAGGGGGGCCGTCCCCTGCACCAACTGTGGCCGTGGAGGACACACCGCGGCTAGGTGCTGGGGAGGGTCTCCTAGGGGAGAAGACGGCAGGCCACGCACTGGGGAGTCCTTCCAGGTGAGTAGGCGTCCCACTTACCCAGAGCTCTCTGTTGTGCACTTCTGTATATCTGTGCGATTTCCACAGGTTGCACCTCATTCCCAGCATAAGGCGCTAGTAGATTCAGGCGAAGCTGAGAATTTTGTTGATTGAAAGTTTTGTTTAGAATTAGGGATTCCCCTTCTTCCTGTTGACGTCCCATTTCCCGTTCATGCCCTAGATAGCCGTCCGTTGGGATCGGGGTTGATCAGGGAGGTCACAGCGCCACTTAGGATGTGTACGCAGGGGGGTCATGAGGAAACTATCCAGCTATGTCTGATCGACTCTCCTGCGTATCCGGTGGTGCTGGGAATTCCCTGGTTGAGTACCCATAATCCGTCTATTTCGTGGCAACAGAGGGCTCTTAAGGAGTGGTCTGCCCAGTGTGAGGGGCGATGTTTGGGTGTTTCCGTGGGGGCGACCTCGGTGGAGAGTCCAAACCAGGTTTCCGCACTGCGCATTCCCACTGAGTATGAGGATTTGGCACTTGTGTTCAGTAAATCGAGGGCGACGCGTTTGCCTCCTCATAGACAGGGGGATTGTGCGATAGACCTCCAGGCAGGAGCAGCGCTTCCACGGAGCCATGTGTATCCTCTGTCCCAAGCGGAGAAGAGGGCTATGGAGACTTACATAGCCGAATCTCTGAGACAAGGATACATACGGCCCTCCACTTCTCCTGTGTCCTCAAGCTTCTTTTTTGTGAAGAAAAAGGATGGAGGGTTGCGCCCGTGCATTGATTACCGTAGTCTCAATCAGATCACTGTGAAGTACAGTTATCCACTCCCTCTGATTGCGACTATGACAGAGTCTTTGCACGGAGCCCGTTTCTTCACAAAACTGGATCTCAGGAGCGCATATAACTTGGTGCGCATTAGGGAGGGCGATGAATGGAAGACGGCATTTAGTACCACCTCGGGTCATCACGAGTATCTCGTCATGCCATACGGGTTGATGAATGCTCCTTCAGTCTTCCAATCCTTGGTGGATGAGATCTGCCGGGACATGCAGGGGCAGGGTGTGGTCGTGTACATAGATGACATCCTGGTGTACTCGTTTACCCGAGCTGAGCATGTAGCTCTGGTGCGTCTAGTGTTGGGTAGGCTGTTGGAGCACGACCTGTATGTCAAGGCAGAGAAATGTCTGTTTTTCCAGGAGTCGGTCTCCTTTCTGGGTTATCAGTTGTCCGCGTCAGGGGTGAAGATGGAGGTTGACCGGGTGTCAGCCGTGCGTAATTGGCAAATCCCAACCACCGTTAAAGAGGTGCAGCAGTTCTTGGGTTTTGCGAATTACTACCAGAGGTTTATCCGGGGTTTTGGACAGGTGGCAGCTCCCATAACGTCTCTTCTGAAGGGGGGTCCGGTGCGCTTGCAGTGGTCAGCGGAAGCGGACAGGGCTTTTGGGAAACTGAAGGCCCTGTTTACTTCGGCTCCGGTGCTTGCGCATCCGGATTCCGCCTTACCATTTCAGGTAGAGGTGGACGCGTCTGAGGCCGGTATAGGGGCCGTGCTATCTCAACGGTCCGGCACGCCACCTAAACTCCGCCCCTGTGCTTTTTACTCCAAAAAGCTCAGCCTGGCGGAGCGTAATTATGACGTAGGTGACAGGGAGCTGTTAGCCGTGGTTCAAGCCCTAAAGGTGTGGAGGCATTGGCTTGAGGGGGCTCAACACCCTTTCCTCATTTTGACTGACCACCGTAACCTGGAGTACATTCGGGCAGCTAGGAGACTGAACCCTCGCCAGGCTCGGTGGAACATGTTTCTAACCCGGTTTGTATTTAAGATCACGTACATCCCTGGGTCCCAGAACGGTAAGGCAGACGCCCTGTCCCGGTGGTATGAGACAGAGGAGAGGTCCGTTGAACCCACTCCCATACTGCCGGAGTCTTGTCTAGTGGCACCGGTAGTGTGGGAGGTCGATGCTGAAATTGAGCGGGCGTTGCGTACCGACCCTAGCCCTCCACAGTGTCCGGTGGGTCGGACGTACGTTCCGCTCGAGGTTCAGGATCGACTTATTTATTGGGCTCACACGTCACCCTCCTCTGGACATCCAGGTATTGGCCGGACAGTGCACTGCCTTAGCGCTAAGTACTGGTGGCCAACGTTAGCCAGGGATGTGAGGGTCTATGTCTCCTCCTGTTCGGTGTGCGCCCAGTGTAAGGCGCCCCGACATCTGCCCAGGGGTAAGTTACAACCCCTGCCCGTTCCACAACGACCCTGGTCTCACCTCTCGGTGGATTTTGTTACAGACCTTCCCCCCTCTCAGGGGAATACCACTATACTGGTCGTTGTGGATTGGTTCTCTGAAGCCTGTCGTCTACTCCCAATGCCGGGTCTTCCTACTGCCTTACAGACCGCTGAGGCACTATTCACCCACGTCTTCCGGCATTACGGGGTACCCGAGGATATAGTGTCTGATCGAGGTCCCCAGTTCACCTCCCGAGTCTGGAGAGCGTTCATGGAGCGCTTGGGGATCTCGGTGAGCCTTACCTCGGGGTACCACCCGGAGAGCAATGGGCAGGTAGAACGTGTGAACCAGGATGTGGGTAGGTTTCTGAGGTCGTATTGCCAGGGCCGGCCGGAGGAGTGGGCGAGGTATATTCCCTGGGCAGAGATGGCCCAGAACTCTCTCCGCCACTCCTCCACCAAACTAACCCCATTTCCAATGTGTGTTAGGTTACCAGCCGGTTCTGGCACCGTGGCATCAGAGCCAGATCGAGGCCCCTGCGGTGGATGAGTGGGTAAGGCGCTCGGAGGAGACGTGGAACGCTGCACACGTCCATCTGCAGCGGGCCATCTGTCGACAAAAGGCGAGCGCCGATCTCCACCGCAGTGAGGGGCCGGTGTACGCACCTGGAGATCGAGTCTGGCTCTCGACCAGAAACCTGCCCCTCCGCCTGCCCTGCCGGAAGCTGGGTCGGCGGTTTGTAGGGCCTTTTAAAGTCCTGAGGAGATTGAACGAGGTGTGTTACAGGTTACTACTGCCTATTGAGTATAAGAATATTAACCCCTCGTTCCATGTGTCTCTTCTCAGGCCGGTGGTAGCTGGTCCACTACAGGACAATGAGATCAGAGAGACTCCTCCGCCCCCACTGGACATCGAGGGGGCTCCGGCGTACACAGTTCGGTCCATCTTGGATTCGAGACGTCGGATGGGGGGTCTCCAATATCTTGTGGAGTGGGAGGGGTACGGCCCGGAGGAGTGGTGCTGGGTGCCGAGGAGGGACATCCTAGACCCGTCTCTCCTGACAGAGTTCCACCGTAGTCACCCTACGCTCCCTGCTCCGCGTCCTCCTGGTCGTCCCCGAGGCCGGGGTCGGCGCACGGCTGGAGCCGCGCGTCAAGGGGGGGGTACTGTCACGGTTTCGGCCGAGGCTGCTCCTCCTCCTTGCTCGGGCAGACTTCGGCGGTCGTCGTCCCCGGAGTACTAGCTACCACCGTTGTATGTTTTCGATGTTCGTTTGGTTTTGTCTGATTGTGTACACCTGTTATCGTTTAGCGTTTATTATGTATCCTATAAGTTCTCGTTTTGTTAGTCATGTGTTGTGTGTGATTGCTCCATTCTGTCGTCAGTTGACTGTGCGTGTTTTGCTCCTTTGTTTAGGAGAGTTTGTCGCATGGTTGTGCGCGTTAGTTTGCTCTGTGTTAGTTTACGCGGTTTGCGTAATCGCTCGTCTCCGGGCTCGTTGAGGCTCGTTTCTTGTTTTGATTTACTAAAGTCTGTTGGACTAAGCTTCTGTGTCCTGCGCCTGATTCCTGCACCACATTCCACATACAGCACTCCTGACAATATGTATGAAAATGTATGCACTCACTAACTGTAAGTCGCTCTGGATAAGAGCGTCTGCTAAATGACTAAAATGTAAAATATATTCGATACATTTCTGGGATTTATTTCGGATCTATTTGTTTTTTATTGTGTTTCTTTCTAAAGGCTCAAACAATCGAGACCGCCTTCAAACATGGGCTGCCTTTCTCAACTAATTCCTGACCTGGACCAGACCAGAGGCCTGACTTGAGCCGGGCGCAGCATCTGGAGAGGCCAGGGTTGTGTTCATTAGGGCACACCCCATGAAAACGTTTTGCAAACGGAAAATGAAAACAAGTGTTTTTGACCCACATTGTCAAATAAAATATAAATAATATTACATACTATTTCAATAACATAACATACCCAAACTGTTTTAGATTAAACATAATCAATCAAATGTCACAAGTCATTACAAGATAACAAAATGATCTAGTATCTATTGTAGATCATCTCTTCACAGCTCGCTCTGTGATTTCCTTGCTCTCTTACTCTACACTTGCCTTTATATAGCAGAATATATTTAACCCACATCCTTATACTCTGGTTATGAGAGGGTGGTAAAACACAAGCTGTTGCTCCGCACCCAATTAACTGTTGCGTAACAAACATTGCATCATGTCAAGCATTACAGTAGCACCACCACATATCTGATATACTGCACTGAATAGATTATAACATTTTGATGATTTTCCTCATGAAAGAAATATCTTAAAATGAGAGCATCCTGCCTGTCCACAACGGAAAGTGGCACTCTAACACCAGTCTGAGGTGGTTGAGCACAGCTTCAGAACTTTTACTAGTGTGTGAACAACGTGGTAGTGTTGGCTCTACAGTATGTAGGCAAAAGGGTACCGACTCTGGTCCCACTGTTAACCAGCCCCTGAATAGATAGCCTGGTCCCAGATCTGTTTGTGCCAATGGCGTGACAATGACCATAGGTGTTGGCAAGACAGCCCAAACAGATCTGGGACCAGGCTAATCTCTGGATTGCAGAATTGCTTTTTTTATTTCAAAGTTAGACAGAAGATTAACTCAGAACATAACGTGTCAGAATACAGAAAGTGAGTCAGAACATGTGGCACAAGTGTGGCACGATCAAGAATGTATGGAGAACAATGGCTGATGGTTATAGTATCTAATTAGCTAAAATGCTAAAGTTGTCCTTGATGTGATTCGAACACACAACCTTTGATTTGCTAAACATTCGTGTTATACGCCCACCCATCCACTCCGTACAACCACCCTCCTTTCGATTTTGCCTCAAGTATCCTTCTGTCTTATGTAACCATACCAAACGTAACATAGCATACTAATGTGAGCTTCCCGGTTTTACTTTTACCATGTTACTTCTAGTCTATGAGGCCAGGCTGGAATTTATGGCTACTAGCTGGCACAGCCCAGTCCTAGCTCAGACTGCAATGTTGACTGGTTTTATGGATGAGCATGCTCTGTAAAACAAACAATATTGTAGCAAGTTTGCTTGAGGATTGTGGGTAATTGAGAATTCCTGTACTTGCATTATTTCACTAACCTTTGTACCTGTAATGTTGGTGCTTTTTTATTCTGACTGTATTACTTGCTAGAATCCATATATGAAATATAGTATTAATCTCCCTCATGAATTCATTTTTCTCTGCTCAGTAAGTGTTAAAGGACATGTCCTAGTGTGGGGACTTTCTATGGGGACTTCACCGGAACAGAGGCCAGTAATTTAGAGGAAGTTGACCTTCTGAAGGTGTTGATGGGAGGATGTGAATTCTCTAAGTGTGAGATTCTGTACATTTAAACCAACAACCAACCACTTTTCCATCAAACTATTTCATGCGGATGAATTACCTGACTCATGAAAAAAGTATCGACCGGGCTAATGGAAACATGAAATGCTGGTACTATTTTATAAATGCCGACAGACAATTTCTTCGTCTGACAAGGTGGGATCTTTTTGTGTCTGTAAAACTCATTATGTGTGAAATGGCAGTGTAAATGCCTTTATGCGTAAATATTGACATAATAACCAGGTTCAAAGTAAATTTGGAGTCACGCGATGATACAGTATGTGGTGGTGTCCTCCCACTACGACTCGGAAAAGCATGCAGTTAATTGGCTACAGATTAAATAAATGATGAACTTCACAGGGTGGTGAATGTGCAAGGTGATGAGCTTGATGCTCCTTTCCAATAGATATCGAGGGTATTATTCTAGTGACATGATCGATGCTTGGCTGCTGTTTGACAAATAAAAAATATTGCACTTATCCATAATAATCTCATAATGTAGGTACCTATCCACACTGTATCTGTGAGCTGTTGGCTAGAGCGCATGTGCGAAGACTATTAGGTTGGGTGGGGGACTCAGGTGCAGAGACGGACACACGGACAAAGAGAGTAAAATTAGGATGTAGTTTATTCAACGTGTATTGGCAGAGGTAAGTAGTCAGGGTGGAATAGCTTCAGGCTGGGGTAGGAGCTGAGTAGAGTGGAGAGCCAGTAGTCCTGAGAGCTGGATAACGAGGATAACAGGCAACAGAGGAGCAGGTAGCGGCGTGGGAATGGCAGGCAGGCAGGCAGGCAAGCAGGCAGCAGGAACAGACGAGATCTGGTCGAAGGAGAGACAGGTTACAAAACGTGGCAGGAACAACAATAATACTGAGAGAGTACAACTACACTGAGAGTGCTGTACGGGCCAAGTTACCACTGGAAGTGTAGGAACGAACTGGCGCTGGAGAGGTGTCCAGCCCGGGTAGATATCTGCTGCTTGATTGGTGCCAATGAGCTGCAGCTTGATGTAACTGATCTGATGATAGAATGGCCACGCCCGCTGACCTAGAACCTCTGACTGCACAGCAGGGGGAGACAGACACAAACAACACACACAGGGGAGAAAAGGGAAAGGAACACCAACAGGAACAGGACCAACAGAGCCGGACCGTAACAGTACCCCCCCCTCAACGGGCGCCACCCGGCGACCCACCCGGCTTGTCAGGGTGGTCCCTATGGAAGTCATTCACTAGCTGAGGATCCAGAATAAAACGTCTGGGAATCCAGGACCTCTCCTCGGGACCGTATCCCTCCCAGTCCACCAGGTACTGAAGCCCTCTACCACGCCTTCGGACGTCCAGCAGTCTCCGAACCGTGTAGGCTGGATGGTCGTCAATAATGCGCGGTGGCGGAGGGGGATCCACCGGCGGACACAAAGGACTGGAGGAGACCATCTTCAGCTGGGACACGTGAAATGTAGGATGGACTCTCATGGCCTGGGGAAGCTTCAACCGAACAGCCGAAGGGTTGATGATGGATTCGACCTCAAAAGGACCCAAATATCGGGGCGACAGCTTACGGGAGTCCGTGCGCAGGGGAATGTTGCTGGAGGAGAGCCAGACTCGCTGACCAGGCTGGAACTGTGGAGCGACTACCCTGTGCCTGTCCGCCACCCTCTTATTACTCTCTGCTGTCCGTAGAAGGGCCTCACGGGTGTCCACCCACACCTTGCGGCAGCGACGAAGGTTATCCTGAACAGACGGAACGGCTAACTCCCTTTCCTGAGACGGGAACAATGGCGGTTGGTACCCCAAAGCCGCCTCAAATGGTGAGAGGCCCGTGGCAGATGAGGTGAGGGAATTGTGGGCATATTCGACCCACGGGAGATGTTTGGCCCAGGTGGACGGGTTCTGGGATGTCACACAGCGTAGAGCAGCCTCCAGGTCCTGGTTGGTCCTCTCAGTCTGGCCATTGGACTGGGGATGGAACCCTGATGAGAGACTGACAGAGGCACCCAGAGCAGAACAAAACTCCTTCCATACCCGAGAAATAAACTGTGGACCTCTATCGGACACTATGTCCACAGGTATTCCATGGGGACGGAATACATGTAGGACAAAGAGGTCGGCCGTCTCACTGGCAGACGGTAATTTTGGTAATGCAACAAAATGGGCAGATTTAGAGAATCTGTCCACGATGGTGAGTATGGTGTCATTACCCTCAGACATAGGAAGTCCAGTGACGAAGTCCAAGGCCACGTGAGACCAAGGACGACTCGGGACTGGGAGAGGCCGCAGCAGGCCCGAAGGAGCCCGGTGGGAAGCCTTATTTTGGGCACAGATGGAGCAGGCCGCCACGTACTCCCGGACGTCAGTCTCGATGGATGGCCACCAAAAGTGCCTCTTCAGTAGCGACAGTGTACGGTTCATACCAGGGTGGCAGGAGAAGCGCGAGGTGTGGATCCAGTTGAGCACTTGCGGCCGCACTGCTGCGGGAACATAGAGAAGGTCGGGGGGGCCATCGGCCGGTCCAGGTTCCGACTCTTGTGCCGATCGGACGAGGGACTCGATTTCCCAGTGAACCGCCGCCACCAAACAGGAAGCGGGCAGAACAGGTTCAGGATTGCTGGAGTCTTCATTGTCTGTAAACTCAGCCAGGTCCAAGTACTCCTCAGGGACTGAAGAGAGGTCTGGGGTTTTGACAGGGGAAGCAGGGGAACCTACCGAGGGCGGAATAGCCGACCCAAGGCAAGCAGAATGGCAGTGAGTGCTCCAACTGTGTATCTTGTGGTTTTGCCAGTCAATATGGGGGTTGTGAAGGCTAAGCCAAGGGAAACCGAGGATAAGGGGGGAGGCCGAGGAGGAGACTACTTTAAACTGGATAGTTTCTTTGTGATTGCCGGACAGCATGAGAGAAACGGGGACAGTTTGGTGGGTGATGTTGGCAAACTGACGGCCGTCTATAGCAGTTACTGTTATAGGCTTAGGCAGGGGCTTAACAGGGATCTCAGCCTGAGTGACCAGGTTAACGTCAACAAAATTATCCTCAGCACCAGAGTCAATGAGAGCAGCTAATGGGAGAGACAGATTCCTGAACTGGACTGTAGCTGGGATAACTAGACGGGGTGCTGTGGGCATTGAGTCAGGTGTAGCACTCGCAAGTACGCCCACTTTTACCCGCGAGCTTTGTCTTTTTGGGCGAACCGGACAGTTAATCAGGAAATGAGTGCGGTCTCCACAGTACATGCACTCACCAACCCGCATGCGCCGTTCCTTTTCGGCAGGGGACAGACGAGCACGGCCCAGCTGCATGGGCTCGTCTAGTTCCGTGGAGGAATCCGCTGAGGTGTGTGGTCGGTGTCCGAGTGGTGGTGTAGCTTGGACTGCAGAAAGCGAGGGAGCCCCGTTAGAGGTGTGGACCCGACCGCCCCTCTCCTGTCTCCTCTCCCGTAGCCTGTTGTCTATTCGTGTAGCAAGGGAAACGAGAACATGAAGGTTAGCAGGCTCATCACGAACAGCTAGTTCATTCTTAATTGTGTCACTTAGACCGTTAACAAACGCTCCCTGAAGAGCTTCGTCGTTCCACTTGGACTCGGCTGCCAAGGTCCAAAAATCAATGGCGTACTCAGCCACGCTACCCGTGCCCTGTCGTAGCTTCAATAGTCTCTTTGTGGCGGTTCCGGCATAGTCCGGGTGATCAAACACAACTTTCAATTGAGAGGAAAAATCGTCAAACGACAGACTGGTAATCTGCTGAGTAGAACAAGCCGCTTCTGCCCACATCAAAGCTTTGCCCCTCATTAACCCCAGTGCGTAATGTACCTTTGAGGATTCCGTGGAGAAAGACAGGGGCTTCTGTTGGAACACCAAGCGACACTGAAGCAGGAAACCACGGCATTTGTTCAGATCCCCGGTGAAAGGTTCGGGTGCGGTTGTAGGGGGTTCCCGAAGGGCAGGAGCGGAAGCCGAGCCTGGAGCCACTGTAGGAGGAACAGGCGGAGGAGAAGCAGAGGGAGAAAGGGTAGTGAGTGTTACCAGGTTAACTACCTGAGAGGTGAGATGAGATACTTGATCCAACAACTGCTGGTTGTTATCCAATAGAGTCCGGATGAGTTGGTCGTGTTGTCCCAATAGTACTCCTTGTGAATGGAGGGCGTGTTGTACGCCATCCTCCGTTGTTTCATGTGGCATCTCTGCTGAGTCCATGTTTGGCCAGTTCGTTCTATTAGGTTGGGTGGGGGACTCAGGTGCAGAGACGGACACACGGACAAAGAGAGTAAAATTAGGATGTAGTTTATTCAACGTGTATTGGCAGAGGTAAGTAGTCAGGGTGGAATAGCTTCAGGCTGGGGTAGGAGCTGAGTAGAGTGGAGAGCCAGTAGTCCTGAGAGCTGGATAACGAGGATAACAGGCAACAGAGGAGCAGGTAGCGGCGTGGGAATGGCAGGCAGGCAGGCAGGCAAGCAGGCAGCAGGAACAGACGAGATCTGGTCGAAGGAGAGACAGGTTACAAAACGTGGCAGGAACAACAATAATACTGAGAGAGTACAACTACACTGAGAGTGCTGTACGGGCCAAGTTACCACTGGAAGTGTAGGAACGAACTGGCGCTGGAGAGGTGTCCAGCCCGGGTAGATATCTGCTGCTTGATTGGTGCCAATGAGCTGCAGCTTGATGTAACTGATCTGATGATAGAATGGCCACGCCCGCTGACCTAGAACCTCTGACTGCACAGCAGGGGGAGACAGACACAAACAACACACACAGGGGAGAAAAGGGAAAGGAACACCAACAGGAACAGGACCAACAGAGCCGGACCGTAACAAAGACAGGGCACATTTGCTATATGAGGCAACAGTTTTTGCGACATAACCATCAGCAGAGTTGAAAATGCGATTGAAACCTATTTAACTTCTGTTTTGCATTCGGTACACTAAGTCATCACGCAGAGCCTTTTATCCACAAAAAGTCAGTTTATGGAAACCCATCTCTGGTGGGAAAATGACATGTTATTTTATGCAGATTTATGAATATTCGCATGAAAATCTGTCGCAAATTGGATGGAAACCTAGCTAGTGTCACACTCTTTTGGTAACTTCCTCATCTCCATCCAGCCTTTGTTTAACCACTAACACCTTACCATCATCATCTCTGCCATACCAACACTCCCAAAGCTCTGTGTGATGGAGTAATGAGTGATTGTGTCACGTTTCTTTGCTCACAACTCAATCTGTCTGCCTCAAAGTTGTGCGACACCAACAGCATGGGGTAACACTGTAACAAGTGTTGTTAACAGCAACAACGCATAGTTACATTTTTTACATTTTTAGTCATTTAGCAGATGCTCTTATCCAGAGCGACTTACAATTAGTGAGTGCATACATTTTTCATACTGGCCCCCCGTGGGAATCGAACCCACAACCCTGGCGTTGCAAGCGCCATGCTCTACCAACTGAGCTACAGGAGGCCTAGTTACAGTGTAAAAACAACATGTAACTGGTAGTAATTTTGGTATGTAATTACAAAGGTGTAACTATGAATGCTTGTTACCATGCTTGTTACAAATGGGCAGGTTTCCACTAAATTCACCAACTTAGAGTTTCGCTTCTTCTCAGCTGCACAAAGGTTGTGATCCCTTGTGGATGTGCTGGGTGTATGAAAGATTATAGCCTGTGCTCAATAGGCTCGAATTACTTACCCTTGAATGTGCACTGTTCAAAAGTTATCTCCACTCAGTGTTGTTGCTAGCATTTGCCCCCAATATAAAGTGTACCATCTGGGTTAACTTGGTTGAGCTTACAAAAACAGATCAGTAGGTCAACCTCACTGATTGGGATCTAATATGGGTGGCATCCCAGATGTGGAAAAATACACTATTTCAAAGCATAGTACATGTCATGTTTGCCTAAGTACAATATAATTACTAGTTGTTACACAAGATTTAGATAGTTAAAATGAGTGTATCTTGAGGGGTACTTATTTGTAATTAATGTGTATGTATACAGTACATTACCCATCCTGACAACCTGGCCCTCAATTTAAAGTTTCATTTCATTTTGCAAATAAGGTACAGAAATGAAGTGAAAATTCCAGAAGCTTTAAAATGAGGGCCAAGTTGTCAGGATGTAATTATATTGTACTTAGGCTTTGAAATAATGTGTTTGTCCTAATCTGGGATGACCAAGATAACCCAGATGGTACACTTTATTTTGGTGGTAAGTGCTAGTAATAACGTTGCGTGGAGATATTTTTTAACAGTGCACATTCATGGGTAAGTAATTGTAGCCTATTGAGCATAATCTCCCGGACACCCAGCGCATCCATGAGGGATCACAACCTTTGTGACAGTTGTAACTGTATGCAGCTGAGAAGAAACAAAGCACTAAGATTGTGAATTTAGTGGAAACCTGCCCATTTGTAACAAGCATTGTAACAAGCATTCATTGTTACACCTTTGTAATTACAGACCGCAATTACTGCCAGTTATATGTTGTTATTACAGTGTAACTATTGGTTGTTACAATTAACTACAAAACTTGTTACAGTGTAATTACACATTTAAGGAAGTGTTAACCAGCATGGCTATCTAATGAAACAGCCGCACATCTGTCAAACTCAATTTACACCCCCCTCCAGTGGTGGAAAAAGTACTAAATTGTCATACTTGAGTAAAAGTAAAGATAGCTTCATAAAAAATGACTAAAGTAAAAGTGAAAGTCACCCAGTAAAGTCTTTAAATATTTGGTTTTAAATGACAACCAACCCATGTGACAACTAGCTCTGTCTACCATACAGCACAGTTCATACTGTAGCCTACACATATGTAAATTATATGAAGTTATAGCAGATACAGGCCTGTAAACTGGGTAGGCCAGATTGTTTATTTCAATCAACACAGTAACCGAGAGAGGAGAGCAGGTTCCAGATTGGGTATGAAACTCTTATCTGTGGTGTTCACACAGGACGCTGCTGCCAGTGTACAAGAAGGGAGGGGAGAGTTTGGCCCAAACGTTGTACTACTACTACTGAGTGTGATGCCATAAATAAGAGCCGTATACAATAGTCAATGTTCCCACTTCTCGTTTGTAAATTCCTCCTGTTGTCCTGTAGTCTGGACCCTTTCTTTCTAAAATTAGCCGCCGAAATTGTCACAACCCCTATTACTAGCCTGTTCAACCTCTCTTTCGTATCGTCTGAGATCCCCAGAGATTGGAAAGCTGCCTCTGTCATCCCCCTCTTCAAAGGGGGTGACACTCTAGATTCAAACTGTTACAGACCTATATCCATCCTGCCCTGCCTTTCGAAAGTATTTGAAAGCCAAGTTAACAAACAGATCACCGACCATTTCGAATCCCACTGTACCTTCTCCGCTATGCAATCTGGTTTCCGAGCTGGTCATAGCTGCACCTCAGCCACGCTCAAGGTCCTAAACGATATTATAACCGCGATCGATAAAAGACAGTACTGTGCAGCTGTCTTCATCGACCTGGCCAAGGCTTTCGACTCTGTCAATCACCGCATTCTTATTGGCAGACTAAATAGCCTTGTTTTTTCAAATGACTGCCTCGCCTGGTTCACCAACTACTTCTCTAATAAATTCAAAGTGTCAAATCGGAGGGCCTGTTGTCTGGACCTCTGGCAGGCTCTATAGGGGTGCCACAGGGTTAAATTATTGGGCCTACTCTATTCTCTGTGTATATCAATGATGTCGCTCTTGCTGCTGGTGACTCTCAGATCCACCTCTACGCAGACGACACCATTTTGTATACATCTGGTCCTTCATTGGACACTGTGTTAACAAACCTCCAAACGAGCTTCAATGCCATACAACACTCCTTCCGTAGCCTCCAACTGTTCTTAAATGCTAGTAAAACTAAATGCATGCTCTTCAATTGAAACGCTGCTTGCACCTGCCCGCCCGACTAGAATCACTACTCTCAGCGTGTCTGACTTAGAATATGTGGACAACTACAAATTCCTAGGTGTCTGGTTAGACCGTAAACTCTCCTTCCAGACTCACATTAAGCATCTCCAATCCAAAGTTAAATCTAGAATCGGCTTCCTATTTCGCAACAAAGCCTCCTTCACTCATGCTGCCAAACATGCCCTCGTAAAACTGACTATCCTACCGATCCTTGACTTCGGCGATGTCATTTACAAAATAGCCTCCAACACTCTACTCAGCAAATTGGATGTAGTCTATCACAGTGCCATCCTTTTTTGTCACCAAAGCCCCATATACTACCCACCATTGTGACCTGTATGCTCTCGTTGGCTGGTCCTCACTACATATTTGTCGCCAAACCCACTGGCTCCAGGTCATCTATAAATCACTGCTAGGCAAATCCCTGCCTTATCTTAGCTCATTGGTCACCATAGCAACACCCACCCGTAGTATGCGCTCCAGCAGGTATATCTCACTGGTCATCCCCAAAGCCAACACCTCCTTTGGCCGCCATTCCTTCCAGTTCTCTGCTGCCAATGACTGGAACGGACTGCAAAAATCTCTGAAGCTGGAGACTCTTATCTCCCTCACTAACTTTAAGCATCAGTTGTCAGAGCAGCTTACCGATCACTGCACCTGTACACAGCCCATCTGTAATTAGCCCACCCAACTACCTTATCCCCATATTGTTATTTATTTTGATCATTTGCACCCCAGTATCTCTATTTGCACATCATCTTCTGCACATCTATCACTCCAGTGTTAATACTAAATTGTAATTATTTTGCACTATGGCCTATTTATTGCCTTACCTCCATAACTTACTACATTTGCACACACTCTATATAGATTTTCTATTGTGTTTTTGATTGTACGTGTTGTTTATCCCATATGTAACTCTGTGTTGTTGTTGTTTTTATCGCACTTCTTTGCTTTATCTTGGCCAGGTCGCAGTTGTAAATGAGAACTTGTTCTCAACTGGCTTACCTGGTTAAATAAAGGTTAAATAAAAAAAATAAAAAAAATAAAAAAAGTGTACATTTGTCAATGCAATGACTGAAGGCTGTGAGAAAGTTATCCAGGTCATATGTAGTGCAGGGGTGATATGGTGGAGAGCACAGGACACACAACACAATCAACCCTATTATAATTTGCTTTATTCAAGTATTTTAGGACTAGCAAGCAGTCATTTAGCAAACAGTGTCAATTAAATAGGCAGATTATCAGCATGCCAGTAGCTGTGATCTGAAGTGTTGAGTGATTTACACAGGGATGTAGTGACATCTTGTGGACACATGGACATCTTGCATCGCTTTTATACAACAAAGTAATGTACATTTTTCACCTTAATGTTTGTTCACCAAATATCTTTCCATTTCCCAACCAGGGTTGGGAAGTAACGATTACAAAAAAACGGTAACTGTAATCTGTTACCAGCAAACATATTGTAATCAGATTACAGATTACAGGCTACTTTTGAAAAACCAGATCATTACTTCTTGGATTTCTTTTAAATTCAAAAGGATGTGTGCGGAAAAAATCTTTCACACCTTTCTGTATTTTCAATGACATTTAAATCAGCATTGAAAAAAGGCGCATGTTTAAGTTTGTTTCCGCCTGAGTCTGACCAGAAGTCCGAGACCACTATGATGACACACCAAATGCGTTTGTTTGATGGATCGCGGGAAAATAACAGGAATATGCTTTTACGGGCTACAGTCCAAACCATGTCTTCCAATGGTGTGACTGTTGTCCACAGATTATCCAATTTGAATAAACGCTTGATGTGAATCACACTGCGGCTCTCTTATTTAGCTATTAGCGTTTTGCACCTTATGGATTGTGGTTGTTGTGGATGGCTTTTCACAAATGTAAATGTGTATTTTAACCCAATAATGGTTGAATTGAACAAGTTTAAGCTGCATATCAATCATTGTTTATAAAACCAGTGGACAGCCAGTGAAAACAGCTGCACAGTGCGGATCCAGGGCCTGATTAATGCGGGGGCTTACAGGGTCTGAAGCCCGTAGGGGGCCCTTGAGGCAGAGTGTAGATAGCCTGCTGCATCGGATGGGGGAAGGAGAGGAGGAAGGGGACCCACATGGGTAACTGGGGGGCCCTGCCTTGGTTGGGTAACTGATTCAGGGCCGGCCCTAGCCTATTGGGGGCCCTAAGTGAGATTTGGATCAATGGGGGCCCCCTGGAGGTTTAGATAGCTGGCTAGACTAATTTACCAATCTAAAAATGGTTAGCTGACATGGCTAATTGAGTGACTGTCAGCTCTTTTGATTTTTTGTTTTTACGCAGAGGCTAGTGGCTAGGCATGGTTGGGGAGGTTGCCCTCCTTGTGTCAGGAAACTAAATACCACATTAATCAGATAATATACCTGGCCTTTACAACAGATCAAAGATGTTTGACCACTTTGCCTTTGTAGGGCAGAATTACCTAAAATTTTTAGGCAATCACCTTTGACCTAATATTGAGTTTCTTGGCTCTAGATATGTTTGACATAGACATGAAGTCATATTACAATGAACCGTAAGTCTAAGCAAAATAAGTTATAGTCTACTGCAGAATCAAGGGTTTCCACTACTACCGATTTCCAAACGTCTGTTGGAAATGGCTCATTCCAATTTAGCGTAGGCTTCACAGGCCATAGCCTAAAGTGGACCAGGCAGATATCTGCTCAGTTGCTGAAACAATTCAACCACCTAACCCCAGTACCATTTGGATCAGATTTGTTGCGACCTGGTATTCCTGTTTCTGACGGACATATTGGCACGCTCTACAGGCATGTTCCATAGGAAAGACACATCATTTTACTTTGAAGAACTTCCTCCACCTGAACAACTTAGAGTATTCTTCCTCACTCATGCTCTGTAGACACTGAGCCAACTTCCGGTTTGGAGAAGCCGTCCACATGGACAAAGGCATAACCTGGGATGAACTTCTCATAAACCTGCCTGGGCGGTCCTAGGGCAACTGGCACAGAGCCCAACTTCATGACATTGAACAGTTTCTCAGTCATATAGTCAGGGTGTTTTCTCATATTGTCGAATGGCAAGTAGAACTTACAGCTGGCCACTGTGCTTGTGTATTCCTCATGACTAATTTGCTTGTTATTAAAGTGGGCTCCATACGTGTTGATAGTGATGAACTTGCTCAGGAGTTGGTAATATTTCACCCTATAGTGGTTCCTCAGTCTCACTGGTCTTTACATTTTACATTTTAGTCATTTAGCAGACGCTCTTATCCAGAGCGACTTACAGTTAGTGAGTGCATACAATTGTATTAAATCGGAGCACACAATTTAAATCACAGCACATTTCACAGTAAAAAAAATGAAAGAGATAAAATAAAAGGCAATAAAAGAGATAACCGAACGTGAAGGAAGTGTATATTCAACCAGCAGAATGAAAACTTAAGGTTAGGCATAGGGGCCTAAATTATTTTAGGTTAGGCATGAGGATTGAAATTATTAAAGGTTAGGCATGAGGGTTGAAATGATTAAAGGTTAGGCATGAGGTTTGAAATTATTTAAGGTTAGGCATGAGGGTTGAAATTATTTAAGGTGTGGTTTAGGAATGAGGGTTATTGTTTCAGTGAAGTTAGGGAAAGGCATAAAAGTTAATATTGGGTTAGCGTACCGCTGTCTGCCTTCATTTAATTTCTGCCGGTTCAATATACACTACCAAAACCAAAAGGATGACTTAAATACTGTAACAATAAAATATTGATTAAAGGACAATCCTCAATTGCGTCTGCCTCTCTTACCTGACAATGCATGTTGTTTCCTAGCTATGGTGGTCAGAAATACAGTGCTCTGCTCATGTACTGTATCACCACAATGACATGTCCTTGTTTTTAAGCCGATACAACCGGTTCCACAATAAGGGCAGTTTGGTAACTAGCTGAGCGATGGGGATGGAGAAATGTAACCACTCTCAGGACCAGCCATGAAATCAAAATTATAGTTTTAACTATGTTTTGAATTATGCAGTGTAATTATATAATAATGTAATTAAATATATATGAATTATAATGACATAATATAATGACATTGTTTACAAACAATGGAGTAAAAAAATTGTATATTTTGGGTTATGATGGGCTTAGCTCACGAGACATTTATAAGTTATATTCTTCAAGAATGAATGCCTACATCTTATGTAACTTTATTAACAACTGTAAAATAGGGGCTAAAGGCACAAGGACACAATTCAACATGATAGAGTTGACTTAGATGATCCTACTCTACCTAATGTGTTAAAATGAGTCATTTCACTGATCCTATACGGGACAGGAGTCAAACTCATTCCACAGAGGGCCGAGTGTCTGCAGGTTTTCGCTCCTCCCTTGTACTTGATTGATCAATTAAGGTCACTAATTAGTTAGGAACTCCCCACACCTCGTTGTCTAGGGCTTATTAACTGAAAGGAAAAAACAAAAACCTGTAGACACTAGGCCCTCCACGGAATTAGTTTGACACCCCTGCTATATGGCATTAAAACACCCTACATCTCATCATATTAATACACGCAATCCATCAATATGGCAGTTAGAGCCATTCAAGTTCAGCAATGTATGGACTTGTCCAAACAAAGCCTCCCTGTTATGGTAGTGTTGCAACCCTACAGCAAACAGAAGAAAACGGACTGAACTTGTCCAATAACAAATGCTTATATTCCATTTTTCCCCAATGAATACAACCCAGGCAAATACCAAGGTCCTGTTCACCAGGTCATGTCCATATCCTTAGGTAATTAAGGGTGAGGGAAACATATCTGGTGCTGAATGGGGAGTAGAGAAAACAACAAGGTGGGACGTCCCATCCTGCTCAACACTAGCCACGTCTCACTGAGATAAAGAGGAGAGCAGGGAGAATGCAGTTATAGGAATAAAATGCAGACACCTGCTCACTACTACACAGAGCTTTTCTATAGTTGCTAGGAAGACAAAAAAGAATGACAGTGTATATAATTTCATGTGAGGAAGAGGATAGCCATGGCCTAATATTTACTTTAGGTTCTTGGATTGGAGATGAACATGGAGACTCTGACCTCTGTAGCCCTTCCTGCAGTCATATGACCTAATGGCCTCATCGAAAAGTCCCTCCTTTTCCCAGAGAAAAATGTTTGCTCCAAGAATGGATACTTGGAGACTCTGTTTCAAACATGACTTTAAATAGAACCACGAGGAAACCTGTAGAAAATGTTATGCTGAAGTACTGAAATTCCCACCTAAGAAACATTCTCAGAATGGTATGTGCTAGCTGGGTATCCTGCACCATTCCCAGAATGTTGTGGGAATGTTGTATGCATAATAACCGTATGACAACCACACTCTAACCAAGCTGAAAGAAACATATGGTTCTCAGAATGTTATGTGCTAGCTGGGATGGTTTTAAAAAACCCTGTCAAACCACAGCAACCTAGTACTTGTTCATATGAATTATATTTGAAAGAAGGACTAGTGGGGTTTCCTATGCACAGACACAGAGAAAGCAACATGATTGGACAATACAACTCACAGGGCTGAGCTTGCTTTATGCAGGTTTGCATCATGTAGTCCTTCCCTATGAAACTGTAGGCCTAATAACATTCCAGTTAATAATTTTGCATTGAAAAAGTCTAGGTAACCTAGTCAGCCCAATTTTGAATATAAACCAAATTTGGTCCCACCCACTGGGCACAGACGTCAGTTCAACGTCTAGTTTTGATTTACAATTGGTTGAGATGTCAACTAACTTGAATTCAATCTACAGAAACTGCCACCATGTCATTGGATTTAGGTTAAAAGTTGGGTGAAAAAAAGGACGATCAGTTTTCCATCTTAATTCAACGTCATCACATTCAACCAGTTTTTGCGCAGTGGGCGTTCACATTTTCTCACTAACAAATGGGCTATAAATACGCAACGTTACCGCTTCGTTTACCCTGGCCAGAGGGATAGGGTGCATATCTTGTGCCCAATAGAAATGAATGGTAAAAATGTATTGTGTCATTTTGAAGTAACTTTAATTGTAAATAAGAATAGAATATGTTTCTAAAAACGTCTACATTAATGTGGATGCTACCATGATTACGGATAATCCTGAATGAATCGTAAATTATGTTGAGTGAGAAAGTTACAGACGCACAAATATCATACCCCCAAGACATGCTAACCTCTCACATTTACAATTACAGGGGAGGTTAGCATTTCTGCGGGGTATGATATTATAAACAAACAGGAAATGCATCCAACAAGTTTGTAAAGTCACAACCTTGATGTAATCATTGCGTGCTAGGAATATGGCACCAAATGTTTTGACATATTGTTTGGAACAATAATAATCTTCAAACACCTCAAATTTCCAGAGTGGGGTCTCTTGTACTTTTGAAGATATTACCCATTTTATACATAAAAAAAATGACATTATAGGTCATTAACCAATCACAGCCTTCCTTTAGGATTGCACATTCAGCAAATCACTAGCAGAGGGAGTTTCCTTTGGTGGTGCTTATAAAATGTATCATAGCTTAGTAGAGCCCACTCTGGAAATGTTATGTACTTGTAGAGTATATTGTTCCAAACAATATGTCTTAAAATGAACAAAATCAAAAAGGGTACTTTTGAGATATTAATATTTTTATGTTGAATAATCGAATGGGAAAATTTTTGAATTGAGACATACTCCATATTTGAGAGCACACTATAATCAAATCAAATCAAATGTTATTTGCCACATGCGCCAAATACAACAGGTGTAGACATTACAGTGAAATGCTTACTTACAAGCCCTTAACCAACAATGCAGTTTTTTAAAGAAAAAAATGTAAAAGAAAAAAGTGTTAAGTAAAAAAAAAAAAAGCAAATAACTAAAGAGTAGCAGTAAAATAAAATAACAGTAGGGAGGCTATATACAGGGGAGTACCGGTACAGAGTCAATGTGCGGGGGCACCGGCTAGTCAAGGTAATTTAGGTAATATGTACATGTGGGTAGAGTTAAAGTTTCTATGCATAAATAATAAACAGAGTAGCAGCAGCGTAAAAGAGGGGGATAGGGTGGGGGTGGGGTGGGGCAGTGCAAATAGTCCGGGTAGCCATGATTAGCTGTTCAGGAGTCTTATGGCTTGGGGGTAGAAGCTGTTGAGAAGCCTTTTGGACCTAGACTTGGCGCTCCGGTACCGCTTGCCGTGCGGTATGACTAGGGTGGCTGGAGTCTTTGACAATTTTTTGGGTCTTCCTCTGACACCGCCTGGTATAGAGGTCCTGGATGGCAGGAAGCTTGGCCCCAGTGATGTACTGGGCCATACGCACTATCCTCTGTAGTGCCTTGCGGTCGGAGTCCGAGCAGTTGCCATACCAGGTGGTGATGCAACCAGTCAGGATGCTCTCGATGGTGCAGCTGTAGAATTTTTTGAGGATCTGAGGACCCATGCCCAATCTTTTCAGTCTCCTGAGGGGGAATAGGCTTTGTCGTGCCCTCTTCACGACTGTCTTGGTGTGTTTGGACCATGATAGTTTGTTGGTGATATGGACACCAAGGAACTTGAAGCTCAAACCTGTTCCACTACAGCCCCGTCGATGAGAATGGGGGCGTGCTCAGTCCTCTTTTCTTTCCCTGTAGTCCACAATCATCTCCTTTGTCTTGATCACGTTGAGGGAGATGTTATTATCCTGGAACCACACGACCAGGTCTCTGAACTCCTCCCTATAGGCTGTCTCATTGTTGTTGGTGATCAGGCCTACCACTGTTGTGTCGTCGGCAAACTTAATGATGGTGTTGGAGTCGTGCCTGGCCATGCAGTCATGGGTGAACAGGGAGTACAGGAGGGGACTGAACACGTACCCCTGAGGGGCCCCCATGTTGAGGATCAGCGTGGCAGATGTGTTGTTACCTACCCTTACCACCTGGGGGCGGACTGTCAGGAAGTCCAGGATCCAGTTGCAGAGGGAGGTGTTTAGTCCCAGGATCCTTAGCTTAGTGATGAGCTATGAGGGCACTATGGAGTTGAACACTAAGCTGTAGTCAATGAATAGCATTCTCACGTAGGTGTTCCTCTTGTCCAGGTGGGAAAGGGCAGTGTGGAGTGCAACAGAGATTGCATCATCTGTGGATCTGTTGGGGCGGTATGCAAATCGGAGTGGGTCTACGGTTTCTGGGATAATGGTGTTGATGTGAGCCATGACCAGCCTTTCAAAGCACTTCATGGCTACAGACGTGAGTGCTACGGGTCGGTAGTAATTTAGGCAGGTTATCTTAGTGTCCTTGGGCACAGGGACTATGGCGGTCTGCTTGAAACATGTTGGTATTACAGACTCAGTCAGGGACATGTTGAAAATGTCAGTGAAGACACTAGCCAGTTGGTCAGCACATGCTTGAGGTACACGTTTTCAAGCCTTGCCACATCCGACGAGCGTCAGAGCCGGTGTAGTACGATAAGGAGTATAATGACACCAAGATGTTGTCTGTATCATGTACGGTTCACAGATCATAGGGTCTTACAGGAGGCATGTATAGGTCTAAAAAGGGCCTAAAATTGCCATTTTCATGATGATTTTCTCAACAAAAAATTTTATACAAATGTAAAACGCATGTCAAACATCCTTCCTGCCAATATACGCTATATATACAAAAATGTGGACACCCCTTCAAATTAGTGAATTTCTCTATTTCAGCCACACCCGTTGCTGACAGGTGTATAAAATCGAGCACACAGCCATGCAATCTCCATAGACCAACATTGGCAGTAGAATGGCCTTATTGAAGAGCTCAGTGACTTTCAACGTTGCACCGTCATAGGATGCCACCTTTCCAACAAGTCAATTTGTCAAATTTCTGTCCTGCTAGAGCTGCCCCGGTCAACTGTAAGTGCTGTTATTGTGAAGTGGAAATGTCTAGGAGCAACAACGGCTCAGCCGCGAAGTGGTAGGCCACACAAGCTCACAGAACGGGACTGCCGAGCGCTGGAGCGCGTAGTGCGTAAAAATCGTCTGTCCTCAGTTGCAACACTCACTACCAAGTTCCAAACTGCCTTTGGAAGCAACGTCAGCACAATAACTGTTCGTCGGGAGCTTCATGAAATGGGTTTCCATGGCCGAGCAGCTGCACACAAGCCTAAGATCACCAAATGCAATGCCAAGTGTCGGCTAGAGTGGTGTAAAGCTCGACGCCATTGGACTCTGGAGCAGTGGAAACGCGTTCTCTGGAGTGATGAATCACGGTTTGGCGGATGCCAAGAGAATGCTACCTGCCCCAATGCATAGTGCCAACTGTAAAGTTTGGTGGAGGAGGAATACTGGTCTGGGGCTGTTTTTCAGTGTTCAGGCTAGACCCCTTAGTTCCAGTGAAGGGAAATCTTAATGCTACAGCATACAATTACATTCTAGATAATAATATAATAATAATATGCCATTTAGCAGACGCTTTTATCCAAAGCGACTTACAGTCATGTGTACATACATCTTTACGTTTAGGCCCTTTCCTGTTTCAGCATGACAATGCCCCCGTGCACAAAGCGAGGTCCATACAAAAATGGTTTGTCAAGATCGGTGTGGAAGACCTTGACTGGCCTGCACAGAGCCCTGACCTTAACCCCATCGAATGCCCTTTGGATTAATTGGAATGCCGACTGCGAGCCAGGCCTAATTACCCAACATCAGTGCCCGACCTAACTAATGCTCTTGTGGCTGAATGGAAGCAAGTCCCTGCAACAATGTTCCAACATCTAGTGGAAAGCCTTCCCAGAAGAGTGGAGGCTGTTATAGCAGCAAAGGGGGGACCAACTCCATATTAATGCCCATGATTTTGGAATGAGATGTTTTGACGAGCAGGTGTCCACATACTTTTGTTCATGTACAGTCGTGGTCAAAAGTTTTGAGAATGACACAAGTATTGGTCTTCACAAAGTTTGCTGCTTCAGTATTTTTAGATATTTTTGTCAGATGTTACTATGGTATACTGAAGTATAATTACAAGCATTCCATAAGTGTCAAAGGCTTTTATTGACAATTACATTAAGTTTATGCAAATAGTCAATATTTGCAGTGTTGACCCTTCTTTTTCAAGACCTCTGCAATCCACCCTGGCATGCTGTCAATTAACTTCTGGGCCACATCCTGACTAATGGCAGCCCATTCTTGCATAATCAATGCTTGGAGTTTGTCAGAATTTGTGGGTTTTTGTTTGTCCACCTGCCTCTTGAGGATTGACCACAAGTTCTCAATGGGATTAAGGTCTGGGGAGTTTCCTGGCCATGGACCCAAAATGTTGATGTTTTGTTCCCCGAGCCACTTAGTTATCACTATTGCCTTATGGCAAGGTGCTCCATCATGCTGGAAAAGGCATTGTTTGTCACCAAACTGTTCTTGGATGGTTGGGAGAAGTTGCTCTCGGACGATGTGTTGGTACCATTCTTTATTCATGGCTGTGTTCTTAGGCAGAATTGTGAGTGAGCCCACTCCCTTGGCTGAGAAGCAACCCCACACATGAATGGTCTCAGGATGCTTTACTGTTGGCATGACACAGGACTGATGGTAGCGCTCACCTTGTCTTCTCCGGACAAGCTTTTTTCCGGATGCCCCAAACAATCGGAAAGGGGATTCATCAAAGAAAATGACTTTACCCCAGTCCTCAGCAGTCCAATACCTGTACCTTTTGCAGAATATCAGTCTGTCCCTGCTGCCATTCCTGAGCAAGCTCTGCACTGGTGGTGCCCAGATCCCGCAGCTGAATCAACTTTAGGAGACGGTCCTGGCGCTTGCTGGACTTTCTTGGGCGCCCTGAAGCCTTCTTCACAACAATTGAACCTCTCTCCTTGAAGTTATTGATGATCCGATAAATGGTTGATTTAGGTGCAATCTTACTAGCAGCAATATCCTTGCCTGTGAAGCCCTTTTTGTGCAAAGCAATGATGACGGCACGTGTTTGCAGGTAACCATTGATGATTTCAAGCACCACCTTCCTTTTAAAGCTTCCAGTCTGTTATTCTAACTCAATCAGCATGACAGAGTGATCTCCAGCCTTGTCCTCGTCAACACTCTCACCTGTGTTAACAAGAGAATCACTGACATGATGTCAGCTGGTCCTTTTGTGGCAGGGCTGAAATGCAGTGGAAATGTTTTTTTTGGGATTAAAGTTCATTTTCATGGCAAAGAGGGACTTTGCAATTAATTGCAATTCATCTGATCATTCTTCATAACATTCTGGAGTATATGCAAACTGCCATCATAAATCTGAGGGAGCAGACTTTGTGAAAATGAATATTTGTGTCATTCTCAAAACCTTTGACCACGACTGTAGTGTAGTTTTTATGTGAGAATTGCCTACGTTGGCCTATCTGTTTACATTATAGTGCTTTCATTTAGCTCTATTTAGCATTGCAAAATTCCAGGAACTTTCAATAAATTCCCTGGTTTTCCTAAAATCCTTGTTGGAGGGTTCTGGATTTCCTGCTTATTCCCTCCTGATTCCGGGAATCAACTAACTGGGATTTTGGAAAAAACAGGGAATTTATTGAAAGTTCCCGGAATTTTGCAACCCTAGCTCTATCTATCATAAACATAGAGGGCTTTCATAGTTTACAGAAGGCTTGCAAGATAAACAAGAACTGATGGATGTTTGGCTGATCACAGGTGTACATCCAAAAGATATTTGGATATACTGTATCTCAATACAAGTGTTGGGTTGAGCAAAGATTTCAAGCAAAAAGGCTGTGTTTAGACAGGCAGCCCAATTCTGATATTTTTTTCACTAATTGGTCTTTTGACCAATCAGATCAGCTCTGAAAAAGAGCTGATGTGAAACGATCTGATGTGATTGGTCAAAAGACCAATTAGTGGAAAAATATCAGAATTGGGCTGCCTGTGTAAACGCAGCCATGGAAGAAGCAAATTAATATCTGATTTCAAAAGGACTTTTGAGTATTTACATCCTCCTTCTCTGATATTTACACTGTATTACACATATGCATTGTCTTTTAAAATATTATTTCAATTACATAACACTCTACTTGCACATCATATACCAGGGCTCTCCAACCCTGTTACTGGAGAGCTACCGTCCTGTTGGTTCACTCCAACCATAATCTAGCACACCTGATTCTAATAATTAGCTGGTTGATAAGCTGCACCAGGTTATTTACAACTGGGGTTGGAGAGCCCTGTCATGTACCAAGCCACATCGACAAAACTAAGCACATTATGAAGGTGTGTATTTCTTTGACAAATTGCACCCGGCAGGCTAGAGGGCAGTGTGTCTAAGGTGTGACATGAGGGGCAAAGGCTAGAGAGGCTGTCCCTCTGCCTGCAGTTACACACTAGTTCTAGGCTTATCCTCACTCAACAATGTGGAGGCACATGAGTGACTCAGCTAGGTGTCAGCTGTGGCTTTAAATCAAAGCTAGCAACATCATTTTGATTAAGTTCAAAGTTATATCTCAGAGCTAGCAGGTAAGCACACCTCACCCAGTATGTTGTTTCCTTGAAGAACAGTGTGGAATGTGGTGCAGATATGTAGATATTACTTTTTGGATGTAACTGTTTCTCTGTATGTTTGAATGGAGTCTGTCTGTCCGATTTAATGCTGAGTTTCCTATACGGTTAG
This sequence comes from Coregonus lavaretus, assembly GCF_964263955.1. Classification (NCBI taxonomy): domain Eukaryota; kingdom Metazoa; phylum Chordata; class Actinopteri; order Salmoniformes; family Salmonidae; genus Coregonus; species Coregonus lavaretus. Next base: position 26,412,123 of record NC_140015.1, on the reverse strand, counting down.
TATCAAGTGTGTGTGTGTAAAATTGGTTATGTGTTAGAAAAATGAATTTGTCTTTCTTTTAACAGACAAGTCGAAACAGAAAGAACAACGGAATTAAAGTTGAGTAAAATACCATCTGTGATGTTAGTAAAGTGTGTGCACAGGTGTGTGTGTATATAGATTCTATATAGCTGTATTCATGTCTTTAAATATTAGCTGGCTTTATGGCAACTTGTTGGTATCAAAACATTCACACAGGTTTATTGTTATTGCCTACCCTGGTAGTTCCCATTGCATAACATGCTATCATTATTTGACTGCGTAGTATGTTTTACTTAGAACCTGTGCTTATCTCATTGAGTCATTGAATTACCCCGGGCAAGGGTGAAATCACAGCCCCCAACACTTTGAGTCCCATGACTCCTTAGTTCAATAGTCTTACTATATCCTCTGAGTTCAATATTTATTGATCTATCCTATATGCTGGTTCAGAGGCTGGACTCTATACACACAATAGCCAGGATAAGTATCCAGAGTATTTGTTTAGTTTGACCACATGGCTCATTTGTTTCTCTGGATGGGAAGCACGTCCTATGAACTCAGGATCTTAGTCATAACCACTGCCTCAGTCACTTCAGAAGTCACTAACCTAACAGAAACCTGAGCTTGTCTTAATGACTTTGATTACTGTTATGACAACCATATAATATGCATGACTAGTGAAGCAATGAAACGGTCTGCTGATAGAGCACTAGCCTCGTCAGCAGATGTCTGCCCTCACCCTAAAACCTGTCTGTGGTTAGAGTTTATGATTGACCAGTATTCCTTGTGCTAAAATAATCATTGTCAACTTTACGAATACATGCAATAATAGAGTGATTAGATGTGTTTGCCTGTTCTTAATAAACTGAAAAACAAACAGCCTTTCCTTTTGACAGGCCATATTATGTGTCTTGGACCAAGTCGTAGAATTGGGCACCGGAGCCTGATAGGCATTCTCCTGCTGGGCTGCTTGCTGACCTGTCTACTGTACCGCCCCACTATCACTTGGCTCCCTGTCCTGGCCAAGCACTTCCAGGCGGAGCACAAACAGGACGTTACCGTGCTGGTCTGGCACTGGCCATTTGACCATCCCTTCAAACTGAACTCCTGCAGGTCCCTGTATAACATTGAAGGCTGTCACCTGACAGACGACAGAGAGCTGTACAGTCAAGCGGACGCCGTTCTCATCCACCACCGAGAAATCAAAGAGGATTTATCCAACCTGCCCCAAGAACCACGGCCCTCCTTCCAGAAATGGGTGTGGATGAATTTCGAATCGCCGGCACACACGAATAGAATACCTGGCTTGGAAGATCTGTTTAATGTGACTTTGAACTACAGGCAGGATGCAGACATCAACATGCCTTATGGCTCTCTCGTCCTTCGGACTAAAGAGAAGGAGGAGTTTGTCCCGCACAAAAACCGACTGGTCTGTTGGATCGTTAGCAACTGGAAGCCAGAACACAAGAGGACTTGGTACTACATGGAGCTGCGCAAATTCATCAGGATTCACACCTACGGGGACCCTTTCAATAAAAAGGTGTCTCTTAGTGAATACAGAATGATCGTGGCCAGCTGTAAATTCTACCTGTCTTTTGAGAACTCTGTCCATAAGGACTACATCACAGAAAAACTCTACAACGCTCTCAAGTTGGGTGCTGTTCCTGTGGTGATGGGCCCGTCAAGAGAGAACTACGAGAAGTTCATCCCTGGAGATTCCTTCATCCATGTGGATGACTTCCGCTCGTCAAGAGCCCTGGCCAAACATCTCCTCTTCCTGGACAAGAATGAGGAGATGTACCGTAAATACTTCAAGTGGCAGAGGAGCCACACAGTTAGCATCAACGACTTCCCCATTCAGACAGCCTGCAACAGCTGTGAATACATCAGACGCCACCCTGAGAATCAGATGGTTACTGAGCTCTATAAATGGTTCTGGGAGGAAGGATGATGAGACGCTTGGAGTGAATCTACTACAAATCTACAATATCTACTTCTTCCATAATCAGGGATGGGGAAAAACTGAGCAAAATGTATCTTTTACACAATGGCAAAAGTGCCAAAAATGATATTTAATTAAAGGACAGTGTTGTGTTTTCAGAAAAAGACTGAAAATACATTCACCGAACATCCCCCACTTGAACAATTGTTAATGGGGTGTTACAAGTAATTTGGATATTTTTTTTACTTTTCTATTGATTTTACTTTTCTTCAATCCTCTTTGATCTACTGATGTTAACTGCCATACCACCCACCACCTCTGTCTGCTTGTTTACTACTGGGTCGTTCCACGAAAAGAGTGTCTTTCACATCCCTTTTTACATTGGGGCACAATATAGAAATTCTGCACCAATATTGAATTTGAAAAGCCTGTTATAATAAATGAAGTGCCAAAATTCAGCATTTTGACATGTCCCTCTGTCAACCCTATCACTTCTAGGAAGATTTTAACCCACTTAATCCCTAAATTTCTCCAAGTTTCCAATGTAAAGCCATAGTTATTTTGCTTTGACAAAGTCATCTCTGAAGATTATTTATTTCATGTGATTAATGATTCATTTATGTCTGTCCCTCATTTTAAGGTCAACCCTGTTACGTGAACTGAACTCTCGTTTTAATATCTTGAAACTATTCCTTTTAAAATATTTTTTTCTTAAGTAGCATTGAACATCTAATAGTCAAATCATATAGTAAAAGCAGGTTAGCTGGTTCTACTCTTTTTGGCAATTTTCTGGTGTTTTGTGGTGGAAAACTGAACGGGTCGAGCAGAACACGTCATCCCTGTTACTCATAGATAGACAGGCTTTCATTCAATTGCCACTCCCTTTTGCACACAACAAGCTTCCATTCTCCCTGTCACAAGGGGATGAATGACTTATTTAAGAAGAAATTGTCAACCCTGTTATGTTTTTGGCATTTAATAGGCACTTACTATAGTCTTTTTTTAATTTTTATTTTAAGATGGGAAAATGTGTTTTTTTATGAAGTTGAACATGTGCTCTTTAAAACAGAATGTATATTTGACCATGTTACACTTCTCAAAAGGCACTAAATTGGTGGAAAGACCCTATTAACGTTACTGTAAGAAAGATTTGGTTTTGAACTGTAAGACCTGTTGAGAAAGTCTGGTTACTGTTGGAAGTACTATAGCACTCCTCCCTCTGGTCACTGGAATAGACTGACTGCTATCAGTCCTGCTTTTTCTAAACAACGTGATTGGGGAAGTGACAAAGGGTAATATACAGTAGGTCTCACTCATATACAGGTAGTACTCCCTGTACAGTCAACAGTTGTTAGGCAATTGCCTTTTACTGTAATGTGGTTGCTTGGCTGTCACAGTGAATGTGTCATGTATTTTCACATGTTAAGGGACCTTGTTCGCTCCACTAGTAGGCAACAGGGATTGATCTCAGAGATTCAGCGTATGAATTAGAAAAAGAAAGGTAGATGTAGTACAGTGGTCTCCAGCACAGTGGCATTACTAAATCCAGCTCACACACCTGTTACAATACAATGGGGTAGTTCGAGACACCACTCTTTACTGCCACCCAAGGGAGTTTTAAAGACGTAAATTATTATTTTCTGCACTACACTTGGCGACCACTAGAATGCACTGCAACCCCACTGTACACATCATGCACTTTACATTGTTGAAAAACCATTTGCATCAGTGTGAATATGAATATTTATATATGTGAGAAAACGAATACCATTTGTCATATAAATGAATATCTGAGCTCAAATGAGAGGTTGGAGAAATGGCGGAGATTAGCTTGTTGCTTAATGGTTTAATTGAAACCTGCCGCTAATTAGCTGTGGCTAGAATCACACAAACTTATGAACAACTCCGTTATTTCTTCTTCGGCTCTTTCAAATGTGGAGAATAGAATGTGGCCCTGGAAATGAGTGTAAAATGACTGCATTAAGAAGAACTCTTATCTTTATAATAAGTCTGCCCACAACTTTCACCCATTCTTATATCACTTTGCCCTTTTGAAGGATCCCTTCTAATGCTTTATCAACTGTACCGTACATACAGATAACCCCTACATTCTTCCGGCCAGTTTCATTATGTTTTGATCATGGAAGCTATTAGAATATTTCATATGTTGCATTGGAATGTAGTGCAATACTCTGTTCTTCACTGTAGCCTATCTATGACTATGTCTACCTCCTATTTCTATCTCCGACCGCCACTAATGTCAGTTAATGTCCCATACTGATGTCATCATTACCTAACTATGTGGTAACTCATATGAGATAGATTACACAGTGTTTACTCTAAGACTTAGTCATGCGTCTAGGGACTGGCTCTGTGGTTTTCATAAAGGTGTAGAATACATCTACGGATGAATCTGGGTTTGGCGGATGCCAGGCGAACACTACCTGCCCGAATGCGTAGTACCAACTGTAAAGTTTGGTGGAGGAGGAATAATGGTCTGGGGCCATTTTTCATGGTTCGGTCTAGGCCCCTTAGTTCAAATGAAGGGAAATCTTAACGCTACAGCACACAACAACATTCTAGACCATTCTGTGCTTCCAACTTTGTGGCAACAGTTTGGGATAGGCCCTTTCCTGTTTCAGCATGATAATGCCCCCGTGCACAAAGCGAGGTCCATTAAGAAATTGTTTGTCAAGATTGCTGTGGAAGAACTTGACTGGCCTGCACAGAGCCCTGACCTCAACCCCTTCAAACACCTTTGGGATGAATTGGAATGCCCACTGCGAGCCAGGCCTAATCACCCAACATGTGCCCAACCAAACTAATGCTCTTGTGGCTGAATGGAAGCAGGTTCCTGCAGCAATGTTCCAGCATCTAGTGGAAAGCCTTCCCAGAAGAGTGGATGCTGTTATAGCAGCAAAGGGGGGACCAACTCCATATTAATGCCCATGATTTTGGAATAAGATGTTCGACGAGCAGGTGTCCACATACTTTTGGTCATGTAGTGTACCTGTCAATTACTGATGGCTGTCTCCCACCAGTCCCTTCTCTGTTACCCTTTCTTCTTGCCGCTCTCTGTTCTTCTCTCCCTCTTTCCCCCACTTGTCTGTGAATTATTGAGCTCTTTCTTTCAAGGGGACCCCTCCCTCATCAGATCTGTGGGCCATCAAGCTTGCTGCTTCACCGCTCCTTCACCTCCAGCAACAGCCGTCCCTACGTCGCCCGTCCCCACATCACGTCACTCACTTTCTTTCCTACCACTCTCTCTCTGCCTTTCTCTCTCTCTCTCTCTCTTAATTGCTTGCTCTCAATTTTGCTCTCCCCTCCCTTGCTACTTACTCTTTCCCCTTTTCATTTCTCTCTCTCTCTTCCCCATCACTTGCTTGCTGTAAATGTTGCTCTCCCCTCCCTTTTAACTTCCTCTTTCCCCTCATCATTTCTCTCTCTCTCCTGTTCTCCCTCTCTCTCTCGTGTGTTACTCTACCTCCCACCCTCGCTCAGTTTTTCTATAATGTCACGGCTCACTGCTGAGTGTCACTGAGTTGATGGAGAGGGGAAAAATGGAGGAGTGAGGCAATGGAAGGAGGGTTGATGCAAGGGTGTGTGTGTGTGTGTGTGTGTGTGTGTCTACGTGTGAGAGACTTGAGAAAGAGATGAGAAGGAGGGAGATTTTGCCTGCGGGAGTGATGGTGGTGTAAAATGCTTCAGCTTGGTGAAAAAACAGCAGACAGTCAGTCAATGCACTTCCCCCCCTACTATAACAACTACAGTTCCGTGTAGACTGGTGCTACACACAGACTCCCCAAGTGATGTTCACGTACAGCTCCCCAAATGACACCCCCTCTCCAAAACGCATCACTTTCTTATGTCCATCCTGGCAAACCAATGGTTAATGCAACGTATTATTAAAAAAAACATGTTATCAGCAACCTCAGGTTGTTTCCATTCACCCTTTTCATATTCATCTCACTACATTTCATATTCTGTTGATCTATTTAATGCTTTAGTGTGCAGTTTAGAACTCTAACTCTGGTGGATTAGTAAATGCCTATTTGATTATACAGAGAATAGCTATTTTCTCTCGCTCTCTCGCTCTCAAATTAAATCAAAGGGCTTTATTGGCATGGGAAATATATGTTTACATTGACAAAGCAAATGGAATAGACAATAAACAAGGGAAACATTAGTAAACATTACACTCACACGTTTTAATAGTCCCGTGTTGCTCAGTTGGTAGAGTATGGCGTTTGCAACGCCAGGGTTGTGGGTTTGTTTCCCACAGGGGACCAGTATGAAAAAAAAAATGTATGCACTCACTAACTGTAAGTCGCTCTGGATAAGAGTGTCTGCTAAATGACTAAAATGTAAATTTCAAATGTTATATTATTGGCTATGTACAGGGTTGTAACAATGTGCAGATAGTTGAACTATGAAAGGGAAAATAAACAGATAGGTTGTATTTACAATGTTGTTTGTGCTCCACTGGTTGCCCTTTTCTCATGGCAACGGGCCAAAAATCTTGTGACTGTACACTGTGGTATTTCGACTAACAGATATGGGAGTTTATCAATGTTTGATTCTTTGTGGGTCTGTGTGATCTGTGGGAAATATGTCTCTCTCTCTCTCTCTCTCTCTCTGAGGAGTAGGCTGGTGGGAGGAGCTATAGGAGGTTGGGCTCATTGTAATTACTAATCTACCGGAGTTAGAGGTTTGAAACCACATGTTTGACTCCATTCCATTTATTCAATTTCAGCCATTACAATGAGCCTGTCCTCCTATAGCTCTTCCCACCAGCCTCCTATGCTCTCCCTGCCTCCCCAGACAGCCCTTGTTGTGTTGGGTTCATTGTATTCCTGGCAGAAAGCAGTGAAGCAGACCCTAACAGTCCATTTTAAAAGCTGCCGCTGTCTCTGATCTAAAACACAATCAGTGAGCCATTTTGCCTGGGTCCAACAGCAACATAAAAAATTCAATACACGAGTGCACTGTTTAATACAATGATGTTCACGTGTCATTTTTCTTTATCTATCTAAGGTCAGTCAATAGCATTGATTCAATCACCACCAGCAGGACAAAGGCATAGACACAAAAAAGCAACTATCCACAAAGCAAACCAAATGCATATAAACAGCACTAATACCTCAAATGGGGACAGTGCCGACCGGTACTATCTCTTTTGGGGCCCTAAGCTAATTTTGATCGGAGGGGCCACACTAACCCCCTAACAATCCATGATACACATACAAACATGAACCTACAAACACACAAATGAAAAAAGTTCCTGAGTGAACACACACACAACCAGGCAGCGATCAGATGAGTGTATGTACAGGTAACTGTCAAAATAAAGTGCCACCACGAGCCGCCAGAACAGCTTCATTGTGCCTAGGCATAGATTCTACAAGTGTCTGGAACTCTATTGGAGGGATGCGACACCATTCTTCCACAGGAAATTCCATCATTTGGTGTTTTGTTGATGATGGTGTAAAACTCTGTCTCAGGCGCTGCTCCAGAATCTCCCATAAGTGTTCAGTTGGGTTGAGATCTGGTGACTGACACACACACACACAAACACACCCTTTAAACCCCATATGCTCCTTTTAGACCCCTCTTTCAAAGTCACTGAGATCTCTTCTGCTAGCCATGGTAGCCAAAATAATGGGCAACTGAGCATTTTTATACATGACCCTAAGCATGATGGTATGTTTTAATTGCTCAATTAACTCTGGAACCACACCTGTGTGGAAGCACCTGCTTTCAATATACTTTGTATCCCTCATTTACTCAAGCGTTTCCTTTATTTTGTCAGTTACCGGTACATAGGCTTGGCCTTATGATTTTTGTGAATTTGTGTGTGAATCATGTTTGCAGAAGGGACAGATGTGCTCAACCACCAAAACCGCACATTTGGTGTGAAATGTTGTTTTGAAGCGCCATGACAGCTAATCAAACAGATTAACAGCAACAAACAGCCGACGGGATCAAAATAAAACACAAACAGACAGACAGTAGATGGGATACCGCCTGTCCGACTGACAGACAAATAGACAGACAGATAGATAGATAGCACGTTAACACGTGATCTGTGCCTGTAGGGCTGACTGGGAGGTTACAGAGACAATCAGAGACCTGTGAAAGAGGGAGGGAGGAATTGAAGGGGCTGCTTGAGCCAGGTACACCCCCAACCTGTAATAGCTATGGAAGCTACAGGGTAAGCCTGTGCCAGGCTTAGTGCGTTTTGTTGTTTTGTTTGAGAAGTAAGTCTTGTAAATATTCATTACCGGCTATCACCTATTGAGCATTGTAAATAAATATGGATACTTTTGCATCAGAGCCTCTTGCCTCCCACTGAATCTCTGCCCTAAGACCGCATCTCTACGCTACCTGTTTTGCAGAAGTGTATAGAGAGAGAGAGAAGTGAGAGAGAGAGGAGAGAGAGAGAGAGGAGAGAAGTGAGAGAGAGAGGAGAGAGGGAGAGGAGAGAAGTGAGAGAGAGAGGAGAGAGAGAGAGGACAGAAGTGAGAGAGAGAGGAGAGGGAGAGAGGAGAGAGGAGAGGGAGAGAGGAGAGAAGTGAGAGAGGAGAGAAGTGAGAGAGAGAGGAGAGAGAGAGAGGAGAGAAGTGAGAGAGAGAGAGGAGAGAGAGAGAGAGTGGCCACCAGCAGAGCAGAGGGGGGTAGATCAGAGTCAGGGCAGGAGTGCCCCAGCTCCTCTGATAGGTGATGATCTGTAAAGGAGGAAGTGGGAATTGGATGATCTGGTGTAGGTTATTAGTTGAGCTCTGTTAGACCATGTAATAGTCTCCCTGCGCAACAGGGGGTCTCTCTATTCCACCAGCCCACTGTACCCTGGATGATACCGCGATATGGGAGATACTCACAGCTCCACAACAAGCACAAACATGCAGGGTGGCTGTTTACAGGTGTGTGTCTGTGTATGTATGTGTGTGTGTGGGGCGAGGTGTGTGTGTGGCTAGTGCCACGGTGCGTTTGCATAAGTGCTGATTCGGCTCTTCCCATCCCCACAGCTCTGCATTTCTTCACACTTTCTTCCTCTTCCTCCCTGCCCTCCCATCTCCATCTCCTCTCCTCCTCCACTTGCCTCACACCACTTGCTTTCTCACCCTCACCCTCAATTCGTCGTACAAGCTTTTTCATTACCCCCCTCCTCTCCTTTTCCTACTGAGGGGTAAAAACAGCTTGAGGTCTCCTGCGTCTAGCTAGCCACCGATAACCCGGCATGGGGAAAGTGAGTGCTTGACAGTTATGAGAGCTATCAACCTCTGTGACTTCAGCGGGAGCAGAGCAGAGCGCTGCAGAGTGGTGGCTACAATGGAGTGCGCTGGCTGTGGAGTGGGCTGGCTGTGGAGTGTGAGGCCAGGAGCCACGACGGAAGAGCTGGACAGACGTCGTCTGAGTGGCGAGAGGAAGTTGATTACTTACAAAAAATAATTTAAAAAAAAGAAGCTCCAAGATAGGTTAGGAGTTGAAGAACTGGCTCTTATGAACTCTTCTGAAAGAGCAGGAAAAAACACAGCAGCACCCTGCTCCCACTTCATCATGTGCAATTAGGGAATAAGTAGAGAAGTAGAGGAAATGTCTCCTCTCCATTATGGTAGATTGGTGTCAGAGACTCAGAGTAAAAATAGACAGATCATGTTGATGAGTCACTCCAGGTAGGACTGGGTAGACTGAAGAGATCTTACCTTCCGCTCCTCTCCTCTTTTCTTCTCCTCTCTTCTCTCCATCCTCCACTTCAGACACGTAGAGCACCTGAGGACGTACCTAAGGACACTCTCCACAGTCTCCAGTGGAACACACAAGGAGAGAACTAGAGAAGTTTCACCTGCAGTAGATCCAGCAGTAATTGTGCAGTTTAACCGCAGGCACTTGTGGCTTATTATGTGAGTGTTTTTCCTGTAAGCTTTTAGCTGAACACCAATGTAATAGTGGTTGGTATAGTCTCCTGAGCATAGCTATCAAATAAAATCAAAGTTTATTGGATAGGAGCTAGAAACAGGGCAACCGTGTCTGTCGGCGACATCTTGTTGAGCACCGTTAGACTTTGTTCGAATGTGACACACACACACAAACTTGTGCAAACACACACACACAGACACACACGAATGCGCGTACACACACACACACACATACGCGCACACATGCACACACGCACGCACACACACACACACATACAAACACACACACATATACATACAAACAACTGCAGTGCACATTTGACTGTGCAGTAATCCAGCTTTGTTTAAAGGGAGTAAATACAACAAATGAATCAATAAACAAACCCCCTGCCAGGGTATTTTATGTGGCATCTGTTTCCCATTCCTCTGCTTCGGCACAAAGGGCTGGCCGGGTGCCGCGGCATTGTGGCCAAAGCCTCTCAGTCTGGGTGGGGTGAGGGATCTGCATTGGGCTTCATTATACTCTCTCTCTCTCTCTCTCTCTCTCTCTCTCTCTCTCTCTCTCTCTCTCTCTCTCTCTCTCTCTCTAGCTCTATCTCTCTCTCTCTCTCTCTCTCTCTCTCTCTCTCTCTGACACATACACACCACACCACACACACACCTTTATCTGTCGCCTGCAGTTTGGGTGTCTATCTGTCAAAGTGAAAGAGAGAGGGAGGGAGAGAGAGAGGGAGAGAGAAAATGTCCGAGGCAGTCTGTTGAGCTTTACAGGACAATGTACTGTACTTTAGAACAGTGTTTCCCAAACAAGGTCCTGCCCCCCCCCCCCTCCCCCCCCCCCCCCATTTAATCCTAGTAAAAATTCCCTGTCTTAGGTCAGTTAGGATCACCACTTTATTTTAAGAATGTGAAATGTCAGAATAATAGTAGAGAGAATGATTTATTTCAGCTTTTATTTCTTTCATCACATTCCCAGTGGGTCAAAGTTTACATACACTCAATTAGTATTTGGTAGAATTGCCTTTAAATTGTTTTAACTTGTGTCAAACGTTACGGGTAGCCTTCCACAAGCTTCCCACAATAAGTTGGGTGAATTTTGTCCCATTCTCCTGACAGAGATGGTGTAACTGAGGTCAGGTTTGTAGGCCTCCTTGCTCGCACACACTTTTTCAGTTCTGCGCACACATTTTCTATAGGATTGAGGTCAGGGCTTTGTGATGGCCACTCCAATACCTTGACTTTGTTGTCCTTAAGCCATTTTGCCACAACTTTGGAAGTATGCTTGGGGTCATTGTTATTTGCACATCATCTTTTGCACATCTATCATTCCGGTATTATACGAAATTGTAACTATTTTGCACTATGGCCTATTTATTGCCTTACCTCCATAACTTACTACATTCGCACACACTGTATATATATTTTCTGTAGTATTTTTGACTTTATGTTTTGTTTACCCCATATGTAACTCTGTGTTGTTGTTTTTATCGCACTGCTTTGCTTTATCTTGGCCAGGTCGCAGTTGTAAATGAGAAGTGGTTCTCAACTGGCTTACCTGGTTAAATAAAAATATAAAAAATAATTTTCCTTCCTCATGATGCCATCTATTTTGTGAAGTGCACCAGTCCCTCCTGCAGCAAAGCACCCCCACAGCATGATGCTGCCACCCCCGTGCTTCACGGTTGGGATGGTGTTCTTCGGCTTGCAAGCCCCCACATTTTCCTCCAAACATAACGATGGTCATTATGGCCAAACAGTTCTATTTTTGTTTCATCAGACCAGAGGACATTTCTCCAAAAAGTACGATCTTTTTCCCCATGTGCAGTTGCAAACCGTAGTCTGGCTTTTTTATGGTGGTTTTGGAGCAGTGGCTCTTCCTTGCTGAGTGGCCTTTCAGGTTATGTCGATATAGGACTTGTTTTACTGTGGATATAGATACTTTTTGTACCTGTTTCCTCCAGCATCTTCACAAGGTCCTTTGCTGTTGTTCTGGGATTGATTTGCACTTTTCGCACCAAAGTACGTTCATCTCTAGGAGACAGAGCGCGTCTCCTTCCAGAGCGGTATGACGGCTGCGTGGTCCCATGGTGTTTATACTTGCATACTATTGTTTGTACAGATGAATGTGGTACCTTCAGGCATTTGGAAATTGCTCCCAAGGATGAACCAGACTTGTGGAGGTCTGCACATTTTTTTTCTGAGGTCTTGGCTGATTTCTTTTGATTTTCCGATGATGTCAAGCAAAAAAAGGCACTGAGTTTGAAGGTAGGCCTTGAAATACATCCACAGGTACACCTCCAATTGACTCAAATTATGTAAATTAGCCTATCAGAAGCTTCTAAAGCCATGACATCATTTTCTGGAATTTTCCAAACTGTTTAAGGCACAGTCAACTTAGTGTAACTTCTGACCCACTGGAATTGTGATACAGTGAATTATAAGTGAAATAATCTGTCTGTAAACAATTGTTGGAAAAACTACTTGTGTCATGCACAAAGTAGATGTCCTAACCGACTTGCCAAAACTATAGTTTGTTGACAAGACATTTGTGGAGTGGTTGAAAAATGAGTTTTAATGACTCCAACCTAAGTGTATGTAAACTTCCGACTTCAACTATATGTAGTGCTAGGCAAAAAACTAAACGTGAAGCCTAGGGCGCCCAGGACCGAGTTTGGGAAACCCTGCTTTAGAGGGAGCTGGGGCAACATTGCCTATGGCCTGTATCTCCTATCTCCACCCTTCTTCACTTCTTCACGCTCCTATTTCTCCTGACTCCCTTTCTTTTCCTCCCTGCATCCTCCCCCCTCTTTCCTTTACTCAGTCTATTTCTCCTGACTCCCTTTCTTTTCCTCCCTGCATCCCTCCCCCCCTCTTTCCTTTCCTCAGTCTATTTCTCCCCTTCTATCTCCCTCCATCTCTCTCTCTTTTCTCATTCTCAGCTGTCTTCCATACCTCTGGGATCTCATTAAGCCACTAACTTCAAATAAATAAAACAAAGTGCAGAGACAAAATGAGAGATCTATAAAAAAAAAAGAAACAGGGTTGTAATGAGCTTTCCATTTCCCTATTCTGGCGCCTTTCTCCCTATCACCACTTCTCTCCTTCCGTCTCTGTCTCACTGGCTGCCTCTGTCAATTCAATCAATCTCAAACAGGCATTATTGGCATGACAGAGGCATTATGGACTTGCCAGAGCTTTTAGAGACAAACAGACAAAAAATTGTGCGTTATATCTGCCTCTTCTTCCTCCCCTTCCTGTGTTTTCTTCCCCTCCTCACCTCGACGTCTCATCACATTCTCCCTGCCAGTGTATAATCACTCCAGCCAGCCAGTGAACAACCCTCCCTCCTCCCCCCTTCTTCTTCTTCTCCTCCTCCTCGCCCATCTTCCCCCTTATCCCCCTCCTCTGTTCAGGTCTTTTCTCTCTACTATTGTCCATCTGGACGAGCTCAGTAACAATAATGTTCTATCAGTGTTTCCCATTAGCGCTGGAGAAGACTGCCAGTCTGGTCGGCTCGGCTCAGACACTCTCTAGTGACGCCATCTCTGTCTTCCTGCGCCACTTCCCTTACTCTCTCTCCCTCTTTCTCAATCCCATGTGGTCTTCCTCGCTCTCATCTCTCATCTCTCTCTCTCTCTCTCTCTCTCTCTCTCTCATCTCTCTTTCTCTTTCTCTTTCTTCTCCCCCCTCTCTCTCTCTCTCTCTCTCTCTCTCTCTCTCTCTCTTCTCTCTCTCTCTTCTCTCTCTCTCTCTCTCTCTCTCTCTCTCTCTCTCTCTCTCTCTCTCTCTCTCTCTCTCTCTCTCTCTCTCTCTCTCTTTCTCTGTCTGTGTAACAGTATTAGGAGATTGATTACTCTCTAAGCTCCCGTCTCTCTGCTTCAACAGTGGATGGGGTTGGTATCCCGGGGCCATGAGAAGTATTGAGGTTGATCCAGCCAGTCCTCCCTCTCCTTCAGAGAGCAGCTGTAGAAGGAGAGGCCTGACCCCGCGACTGTGTCAAGTCAGACAACCTGGGAATGCTCTGGGAATGTACTTACTGGGAATGTACTGGGCCAGGTCAGGGGTCAGAGAGCAATCGGAATCAAGATGGGCGTCATGGGAACATAGCTTATTATTTGAATCGATCAACCTTCAGAAGGGGTGAGTGGCAGCTGAGATCCAGCAGTGGAAGGCCTGTTACACTAGTCCATGGGACTCCCTGGACTACTACAGAGATCAAGAAAGTGTTGCTGCAGAAGAGAGAGAAGGAGAGAGAGAGTGTGAGAGAGGTAGAGTGGAGGGTAAGCAAAAGAGAGAAAAAAAGAATGGCAGGATAAAAGAAATCTTGATTTTGTCTGAGAGGGTATTGATTTTTTCCTCTGGGTTGCCCATGTGCGCCCAGTCTGTTATTAGTTTAGAAACAGAAAAAAGTAGGTTGTAGAGAGAGGGAGAAATTGGTGGAAGAGGTGGCGGCAGGGTTGTGTGTGTGTGTATGTGCATGTTTGTTCGAGTGTGTATGTGTGTGTGCGTGCGTGCATTCATGAGTGTGTATGTGCGCATCCACTTGTGTGTGTATGCACATCTGTGTGTGTGTGTGTGTCGGCCTGGCGGGTAGACTCGTATGCACCCCTGCGTTGGATCGCTTGGCCGGTTGGAGAGAGATGGGGGATTAGTGTGTGAGATTAGAGAGATGATTACACAATATCTTCGCTCTAATGATCCACACTGTTTGGTCATCTTATCATCCCTGCTGCACCGGATCTCGCTACCGCCGCTGATACGAGATAACACTGGGATTACCCCCCCCCCGAGACCAACGTAGCAGGGTGGACACACACACAGACCTGGCCTGTACAACACACTATGCTGCTGACCCCTAGAGTCCACTGAATCATTAGCCAGACCCCCTCATTTCTCAGAGAGACATTACACTGACCCCCTTAAGACCGTAGACTACACAGCCTTGAACACTGTTCATGCCTAAGACAGCGTTTTCCACCACCATCAACAAAACACCAAATTATGGAATTTCTTGTGGGAGAATGGTGTTGCATCTCTCCAATAGAGTTCCAGACACTTGTAGAATCTATGCCAAGATGCATTGAAGCTGTTCTGGCTGGTGTTGGTATTTCCTTTATTTTGTCATTTACCTGCATGTCTACATATTGTAAATGTATGCAGCACAATGTGTTAGTAACTTATAAGGGTGGGTGGGAGTGTGTGTGTTTGTGTGTGTGTGTGGGGTGGGGGGCACCTGTGTGTATGTTAATGTTTGTGGTGGCCTGCATCTGTAATAACACGTATGAGTGTGTGCAAATGTTAGTGTGTGTTTAAATGTGTGTGTGCGAGTAAGTGTTTGTATGAGTGTGTGTGTATGACTATGTGTGTGTGTTTGTGTGTGTGTGCACTTCTCTCCATGCCTGCACGCTGCTCTGATCTCCCCATTACAAGGTCGATTAAGCCACTAATCCTCAAAATACACGCGTCCAAAAGCACGACAGTGGAGGAAGGAGTGAAAAAGCCTTCTTCTCCCAAGGAAAAATGTCTGAAGCTTTCAGTGCTGCTGCTGCAGCTAGGGGCCTAAGCCTTAGACCAATCCAGTGTTGTACAGAGTATGAGCACGGTGATGTGTTTTACCTCCAGAACCATACTGACTGGGGATTAGCACCCAGACCTAAAGCCTGGAAAACGAGCCTTTGGTCTCCCCTTCCAATTGAATTCAATACACGTCCAGAATATAAGTGGGAATCTGTGATATTAAGTCATTATATTTCCGCACCAATGTTAAATACATTTACGGAACTTCATTCAGTTGGTGTTTTTTTCTTTTCTTGGTGGTGTGAGTGGGGGAGGGGTACATTTAATGAAAGTCACACTGCAACATGTGCAGGAAAATTAAATAGACTGACGAAACAGATTCCAAATTGCTGAACACAACTTAATAGAAAAAACAAGATAAAAATCTCCTACCTCCTTATTTTCTCCATCATACGCTTCCTAGCTCGTCCCGCAAATCTGTCTGTCTCCACCTTCTCTCTCTCCTCTCTCTGTCCTTCTCTCTCTCTCTCTCTCTCTCTCTCTTTCTCCTTCTGTCTCCATCTATCTCCATATTCCTCCCTATCACCTTCTCCATATGATTGCATGCTGAAACGTAGTAATTACAGTGGCTTTTTAATTATGCATTCCTTGTCCTCTCACTGCTCCTGCTGGATGGAGGGGGAATCGGCTTAACCTTTAATTAGTGTGAGTGAGCCGAGCTAGCCCACCAATGAGGCTCAGACTCAGCCAGGGATGGAGCTGGTCCTCTGGACTGTGGATGAGGCTGATAGGGTTGTTAGGGTGTATCCACTGGCCCATCTCTGATCTCTTATTCCATTCCATATCTGATCTAGCCCATAGATCTGCACCTGGGGAGCTGGGGACTGGATAGAGGTTGAAACCCCTGCATACTCGTATCCTGGCCCCAGCAACGCAGAGGTTGCTCTGTTGGCTCCTTCAGAGTTCAGACCCCCTACTCAACCCCCTGCTCCTCCCATCCCTCATCTACCCATTACTCCAGTGCCTGTCTCTCCCAGGATCCACACACACATACAGTATATAACCTTGTACCCCTCCCACTCCCTCTCCCAGCTCCAGCACCTCACCTCAGGTTGGCCCACCACCCCACCATCACCCCACCCCACCACAGAGAGCCTCCCCTCCCCTCCCCTCACAGCTAATGGCCTGCATGGTCTCAAAGAATCCAGTTAACACTGTTGACCTCTCTACCTACCTGCATATGTTGTCTTCCTCAACGTCCTTTAGCTCTGTAGTGCATCAGTAGGCTGAAGGTTTACCATCAGTAGGCTGAAGGTTTACCATCAGTAGGCTGAAGGTTTACCATCAGTAGGCTGAAGGTTTAACATCAGTAGCCTGAAGGTTTACCATTAGTAGCCTGAAGGTTTACCATTAGTAGCCTGAAGGTTTACCATCAGTATGCTGAAGGTTTACCATCAGTATGCTGAAGGTTTACCATTAGTAGCCTGAAGGTTTACCATCAGTATGCTGAAGGTTTACCATCAGTAGGCTGAAGGTTTACCATCAGTAGGCTTACCACAAGGAGCTGATGCAATGTGGCAGAGTTAGAGTCTGCTGCCTAATTAAAATGCAGTTAATTTAAGATCTGTCTTGATTAGACCCTCCGGTTCCGTCCCTGTGTAACTTCTCATGACTGTGGTAGTTAGCGGCTTGTTAGCGATGTTTTAGTCACCTACTGTAAGGTACATACAGTACTATCAAGGTGATGCTAAAGCATAGCCTCACTCGTTTCTTGTTGGTAACTAACTAGAGACATATGGATGGCAACAAAACGAATTAGGATCTGGCTTTATGAGGTAATTAGTATGTAGCAATGCAAGCATACGCAGTTCATTTGTATTGCTTATTTATGGCTTATAAATGAGTAATTAGTGGTGTGTTAGGGGCTAAGGTGATGTATTGGAACTGTACGGGACAATCATTAATAATAGATTGGTGTCACCTTTTCTAAAGTTCTCACTTATGAATTGCAAATCAGGGGGAAAAACCACAAGAGGTATGAGGAAATTAATTAAAAATCCCATATAAATACTAGCACACATCATTTTATTGTAATAATTTCACACTTTAATGATTTTATTCCATTCCATAAAAAATAAGAGAAAACAATATTCTAAGAAAATGAAGAAAATAAATCTTCCATTAAGAACTAGATTCTGTTCGGGTTTTATAAGTTCCGCTGAGTGCACAAAACATTAGGAACACCTGCTTTTTCCATATCATACACTGACCAGGTGAATCCATGTGAAAGCTATGATCCCTTATTATGTCACCTGTTAAATCAACTTCAATCAGTGTAGATGAAGGGGATGAGACAGGTAAAAAAATTATTTTCAAGCCTTGAGACGGATTGTGTATGTGTGGCGTTCAGAGGGTGAATGGGCAAGACAAAGATTTAAGTGCCTTTGAACGGGGTAGTAGGTGCCAGGCGCACCGGTTTGAGTGTGTCAAAAACTGCAACGCTGCTGGGTTTTTCATGCTCAACAGTTTCCCGTGTGTATCAAGAATGGTCCACCACCCAAGTGACATCCAACTGTGGGAAGCATTGTAGTCAACACGGGCCAGCATCCCTATGGAACGCTTTCGACACCTTGTAGAGTCAATGCCCCGACGAATTGGGGCTGTTCTGAGGGCAAAAGGGGAGTGCAACTCAATATTAGGAAGGTGTTCCTAATGTTTTGTACACTCAGTGTATATTTAATGTCTGGATTTGAAGCGGTTTCTCTCCAAGCCTTTAATATAAACTAAATACCTAATTGATTCCTGATTATCTTCTAATGAGCAAATAATTAGTGCTTCTTCCAAATGCACTGGGTTCCCCAAAAGGATACTTTCACATTGAATTTTAATGAAACAAAGACGCACGATTCAATGAAATAAAATGAACTTGACAATAATCACCAGCCGAGCTCCTGTTCTAAACAACATTCAAATGTAAAGACAATAAACGGGTCTCAAACAGAAGTTTTGAGAGGAGAGAAATTGTGTACAGTGCAAACCGTGACAGATTGCTGCATTGTTTTCATTCTCTCACGTTCTTCTATTCAAATACTTTCATTTCATTTCTCACCTTTTTTCCTTCTCACTCTCTCAAGAAGGAAATCTCTGGAGTCCAGGTGTCGCCGGGGGTGTGTGTGTGTTTGTGTTGGAATGATGATTCTTTTTTGTGCTGTTGTAATTATATTGTGCAGTTAGTGGAGTGGTGCGGCTGCAGTGGGTGATCAATCAGAGGCTAATGAGAGGCCCAGAGACCTGTAGCAGATTGACTGACTGCAGCCCATAGCCCCTCTACTCCGTCTCCACCCCACTCAGCTCCTAATCAGCCCAATCCCATAGGAACGCTGGGAATGTTTGGGATGCTTGGCAGGGCTGGATCCACCACTTGGCCCTCCACCCTTATCCCACTTATTCCCACCCTCCTCCTCCTCCCACTCGGCTCATGTAGGCTAATTAAAGTAGTAGGGAATGTGATGCGGATGTATACCTGAAGCAGATAAAAACATTTGTATAAATACAAATTATATAAATGGAAGATATTAAATGGCAACAGAAGCGAGAATTAGCACTGGATTTGGCGAGTGGTGGGTTCAAAAGAGGGCCGCGCTCCGGTGTAAAGGGTCACATGTAAAAGAGAGGGGAGATTGAATGTATGGCTTAATGAAAAACAGGGTCCATCTAAAGGTGAGTTAATTAAATGTGGGGGCCATCGTTTAATTAGATTTTCAAAAGGCCCTTCTTTCATTTGATTGGTATGTTTTCATCTTCATTCAGAGATGTATGGATGGACTGCTGATGCTGCTCTGCCTGTTGGACCCAGTGTTGTCGGTTCCTGGTCCATTATTAATATTCAATGCCAGCTCGGCTCCCGTTTTAATCATTATGGTGATTAGAAATGTTTGGCCTTCACACACCCACACTTAGCCGGGCTCTATAGAGCCTATTGGAAGCCATCGTATGATTTCTGATTTCCATTTCACTACATAATAACCTCCATCACTACAGTGCATCAAATGTATTGATATGCCATCCGGGATGATGATGTGCCATTTCATCATAGAGAGATTAATATTTGTGGCTTTTGTGAATGATGATCGAGGTCAAAGAATGGAGTCCTACAGTAGGTGAAGAATCAGAAATGGTCATGTATGAGTACTGTTTGGATGATTGACTATAGACTAGCCTATAATGTCTAGGATGTAATAGGGAATATAATGATAATATATATCTACACCAAATGTGTGTGCACTGCAGTAGTAAGGGGAGGAGAGAGAGAGACAGAGAGAGAGGATGAGAGAGACATAGTGAAAGTTACTTTTAGCGGCTGGAAAAATTAAATGAATGAAATATTCAACAGGCGAGAACCGCAGGCACTTTTTAATACACAGAATAAGATACCTGCACGCTGAAACGAGCGCAGGAGAGACAGGGAGGAGAGAGGGATGGAAATGGAGAGGGAGGGAGGGAGGGAGGGAGGAGAGAGGGATGGAGATGGAGGGGGAGTTGATATGCTACAGTCGATCCCTTGGGAGCAAAAGGAGTGAAAAGTTATTTAGTGTGTAGGTGTAATGTCGCTTTGTAAAGCCTTCACCGGCTTCTGTAGCAACCTGGAGCGTCTGTGCTGCTCAGTGCTGCTCAGCGGTTTACCATCAGGCTCCACCAGGCTGTAAAAGCTGCTCCTTGGTAAAACACACACACACACACACACACACACACACACACACACACACTGTGATTGTTCCAATAGAATAACAACACATTGTTCCTCCTGTCAACTGTGTGACTGTGTCCATGCCATTGGAAGAGTGTTACATCTGCTTTGTGACAATATGTCCCTTCAAAACATTTGATGTGCTGAGGGACTCTTTTGCTTCATCCTCAAGGATTTTTGGATCTGTCAAACACAGTTCTTTCTCTTTCTTGTCAGATTATTTGTCTTCACTAGTTTGTGTGATTATTTGACTTCTCACTACAGTGATACACTCTATGTTAAACAGAATGTATATGTGTGTATATTTACCATATAATCCCCCACATTACATGCACAGTATATTTATAGATTATAGTATAGTGGTGGACATTTGGCAGATGGAAATATGAACTACAAGCTGTCAATATTTAATGTTGCATTAACTAACTTCAACAACAAAAAACTAATATTTATAAACTTGGCAGTGGAAGAAAACTATTACTGTGCTTTCTGTAGCACAGACTTTTATTTAGCTTATTTATATTCCAGGAGAGAAACAAACAAGAAGTTAGTGGACAAACAAATACCGAACCAACTAATAAGCAGTCTGTCCCAGTTTGGCATCCAACACCTGTTCCTCTTCACACAATGAAATAAATATCCCGCTAAAAATGCCCTCTCACGAAATTAGTCCCACACAAGACTACACTGTTCCATTTCTGTTTTAATTCGAGCTTCGCAAAAAATAAACAGGTTACAACATCTGTTACTGCCACACTTTGCCGAATTCTCTGTCAGCAACGTCCATATGGTCACTGCCACCCCAAATCAGTCCCTGAATAACACTGTTTTCTTAATGAAATGGAAAATTTGAGGTTCACTACTTACTCTAATTGGAAATAGTTAGATGAATGGTTGGAGCGGAGGAGACAAAGGGAGGAAGGAGGGAGGGGAGAGAGGTAAAGAGACAGAGGGAGGGGGTAGGATGGTCATGAAGGAGGGAGGGGAGAGAGGTAAAGAGACAGAGGGAGGGGGTAGGATGGTCATGAAGGAGGGAGGGGAGAGAGGTAAAGAGACAGAGGAAGGGGGTAGGATGGTCATGAAGGAGGGAGGGGAGAGAGGTAAAGAGACAGAGGGAGGGGGTAGGATGGTCATGAAGGAGGGAGGGGAGAGAGGTAAAGAGACAGAGGGAGGGGGTAGGATGGTCATGAAGGAGGGAGGGGAGAGAGGTAAAGAGACAGAGGGAGGGGGTAGGATGGTCATGAAGGAGGGAGGGGAGAGAGGTAAAGAGACAGAGGGAGGGGGTAGGATGGTCATGAAGGAGGGAGGGGAGAGAGGTAAAGAGACAGAGGAAGGGGGTAGGATGGTCATGAAGGAGGGAGGGGAGAGAGGTAAAGAGACAGAGGAAGGGGGTAGGATGGTCATGAAGGAGGGAGGGGAGAGAGGTAAAGAGACAGAGGGAGGGGGTAGGATGGTCATGAAGGAGGGAGGGGAGAGAGGTAAAGAGACAGAGGAAGGGGGTAGGATGGTCATGAAGGAGGGAGGGGAGAGAGGTAAAGAGACAGAGGGAGGGGGTAGGATGGTCATGAAGGAAAGGTGGAGAGAGTACTTATTGTGTTGAGTATGGCTAGAAATTGCGTCTGAAAGCGCTGTCTGTGACTTGCTGTCTGGTTGAGATGAGGTCTGTTTGACATACTAATAGGCTGCTATGTTTTGGCAGGTGGAGTCCAATGGAAGCCCAAAGAACTCTTAAAGAGATTTTCCGGTGAATTAACCTCCCGTTTTGGACTCGATGTGTCAATGTATGGCTCATACATGTATAATAAACCATCTGCAGTCCTCTCCCAGCGGAGAATGGCACCGAATCTTTACATTCTAACCTGCTATAATTTAGTGCAAGAGATCTTCGCGCTCATTCCTGTCATGTAGTGAACACATGCTCTGAAGCAAATGGTATGAGTGGCTGCATGCGTTACCATTAGTTATTTTGATAACAGCGAAAATACATAGAATACATCAATCAAATCCATGCATCAGAAGTTAGAAAACATCCAAAATTAGAAGTTAGATCTATTAGACCTCGGTAGTAGTTTAATTTCTCTCTTTCAATGCATTTATCTGCAAACCAGAACATTTTTGTGTGCTAAAGATGGCATTGTAGCCACACAAATACATTAGAAGATGATTGTCAAGACGATCAGAAAAACTCTATTTTGTTTGAATTTTGGAATATATTGTGCAGTAGGCTATAAGGTTTTTACCAGGCATGGTTCCATCCCTTTATCCTGTTTGTGAACTGAGACACACATACAGTGTGGAAAAAAGTATTTAGTCAGCCACCAATTGTGCAAGTTCTCCCACTTAAAAAGATGAGAGACGCCTGAAATTTTCATCATAGGTACACGTCAACTATGACAGACAAAATGAGATTTTTTCTTACAGAAAATCACATTGTAGGATTTTTAATGAATTTATTTGCAAATTATGGTGGAAAATAAGTAGTTGGTCAATAACAAAAGTTTCTCAATACTTTGTTATATACCCTTTGTTGGCAATGACACAGGTCAAACGTTTTCTGTAAGTCTTCATAAGGTTTTCACACACTGTTGCTGGTATTTTGGCCCATTCCTCCATGCAGATCTCCTCTAGAGCAGTGATGTTTTGGGGCTGTCGCTGGGCAACACAGACTTTCAACTCCCTCCAAAGATGTTCTATGGGGTTGAGATCTGGAGACTGACTAGGCCACTCCAGGACCTTGAAATGCTTCTTACGAAGCCACTCCTTCGTTGCCCGGGCGGTGTGTTTGGGATCATTGTCATGCTGAAAGACCCAGCCACGTTTCATCATCAATGCCCTTGCTGATGGAAGGATGTTTTCACTCAAAATCTCACGATACATGGCCCCATTCATTCTTTCCTTTACACGGATCAGTCGTCCTGGTCCCTTTGCAGAAAAACAGCCCCAAAGCATGATGTTTCCACCCCCATGCTTCACAGTAGGTATGGTGTTCTTTGGATGCAACTCGGCATTCTTTGTCCTCCAAACACGACGAGTTGAGTTTTTACCAAAAAGTTATATTTTGGTTTCATCTGACCATATGACATTCTCCCAATCCTCTTCTGGATCATCCAAATGCACTCTAGCAAACTTCAGACGGGCCTGGACATGTACTGGCTTAAGCAGGGGGACACGTCTGGCACTGCAGGATTTGAGTCCCTGGCAGCGTAGTGTGTTACTGATGGTAGGCTTTGTTACTTTGGTCCCAGCTCTATGCAGGTCATTCACTAGGTCCCCCCGTGTGGTTCTGGGATTTTTGCTCACCGTTCTTGTGATCATTTTGACCCCACGGGGTGAGATCTTGCGTGGAGCCCCAGATCGAGGGAGATTATCAGTGGTCTTGTATGTCTTCCATTTCCTAATAATTGCTCCCACAGTTGATTTCTTCAAACCAAGCTGCTTACCTATTGCAGATTCAGTCTTCCCAGCCTGGTGCAGGTCTACAATTTTGTTTCTGGTGTCCTTTGACAGCTCTTTGGTCTTGGCCATAGTGGAGTTTGGAGTGTGACTGTTTGAGGTTGTGGACAGGTGTCTTTTATACAAATAACAAGTTCAAACAGGTGCCATTAATAGAGGTAACAAGTGGAGGACAGAGGAGCCTCTTAAAGAAGAAGTTACAGGTCTGTGAGAGCCAGAAATCTTGCTTGTTTGTAGGTGACCAAATACTTATTTTCCACCATAATTTGCAAATAAATTCATTTAAAATCCTACAATGTGATTTTCTAGATGTTTTTTTCTCAATTTGTCTGTCATAGTTGACGTGTACCTATGATGAAAATTACAGGCCTCTCTCATATTTTTAAGTGGGAGAACTTGCACAATTGGTGGCTGACTAAATACTTTTTTTCCCCACTGTAACTTTGATGTGCTCGAGAAATGTACACTGCAAACTTTCATCCACTTCCGCCTACCTTTATGTTGTCTACCATCCATCCAAATCAAATAATTCCATTTGTCCACTTTTGGTCTTTATAAACTTTCACACATGTATTCCATGATATGGGGTAATCCAATGTGGGCAACACTGCAGCTGTTGATTGCCAGGGATCATCATTCATCACGTAGGCATATATTATCAACACACAACTTTCAAGGAGAGAACATTTCATGTAAACATATAAGTATACATTTTCCGTTGTATAAAATTACATTATCACATTCGCTTGCTCGTTTGCCATACTAGTCTGATGAGTCCTGCAACAATCGAACGTGATGGACAATGTTGATTGGCAGGTGGAATGATGTCCAATGAGGTTGCAAGGTTAAAGTGGGAGGCAGGATCAGGTCAGCACAGTATTGTCCAATGAGGTTGCGGGGTGAGCCCAACATGCACACCACATGTACACCACATGTACAAGACAATTCTTTTTTTTATTATTCTCTTTGTGCATATGCTACAGAGGCTCAAGAACAATGATGTGATGACATTGTACACAGTTTTGCACGATTTCCGGTGACCCGTTTTGGCTCGTGAACGCTACTTTCAAAACTACTGGCTGAAATTATACAAAACTTTTATAACGCATCTTTAAATGAAACAGAAGTGTACATGAGGGATAAGCCACAACTCACACAGGTATATTAAAACCTGTTGGTAATGATAGATAATTGCTGCTGTTGTGCTACTTGTGTAACTGTTTGGAACATTTGGACAAAATGCAATACTCCAAACACTCACTTGGCTTTTTGTTTATGGTCCCCCACAAATGTTTTTCAGTTTGTCTTCATGCACACACACATGCACTTATATACTTCAAAACATACACACTTTCTTTCTCAAACACACACTAATGCAAATGAGTGTGGGCACACACACCGAGACGCACGCTTACACACACATGCACACATGCACACACACACACACACACACACACACGCACACACGCACACACACACACACACACACACACACACACACACACACACACACACACACACACACACACACACACACACACATACACATCCCTGTCTTCCAGACAGTTCTCTCAGGCATGCAGCACTCACTCAGAGGTCATGTTAATTTGCCCTTCAGGTTAAGTCTTTCTCTCCCTCCCTCTATTCTCTCCTCTCTCTCTCTCTCTCTCTCCTCCTATGACAGGTACATGTACTGTATGCCTGAGAGACGTCTCCATTTCCCTGGTGAGATGGGCAGTTTCATCTTATTCTACACATTAAGGGAGCGAGGCACAGAATGAAGGCGGAGAAATGTGATCAGACGCACGCCGCTTCCTCGACAGGTGACAGTAGAAATGAAAGGAACCGGATCAGGATTTTCTGTGTATAAATATTTCTGATTCTTTCATTATTAATAATTGCTCTTGGGGATTTCTCCACCCGTTGGTTCCCTGTCAATTAAGTGCACATCAATGGAGACAAGCTCACCTCCATTGGCCCTCTCCTAGCAAACACAACTAACTCATTTTTTCCGCGAATCAATTCTCAATGGTAGACTTCAGTAAGCTAATTAGGCTCTCGCCAGGCACGGTCTCCATTACGGCTGCATAATTACCACAGAATAACGGCTGTATTCCCTCCCTTCTTCTCCTCCTCCGTGAACAAACGGAACACCTTCATTCTTGGGCTTGACAGTAATTATTGTTATGATACATCACCTGGGAGCGAGCGCAACATTGACTTCCTGTATTGTACCTATATGTACAATGCAGTAGTGTACTCCTGGAGAGGGAGTGTGTGTGGGTGTGTGTTTGTGTGCTTTGTATGTCTGCTCACGTTGATAATAACAGATACAGGTATATTATAGATATTGAATTGTTGAGAAGTTGTTCTCTGTCTTTTTGTTTGCGTCAGAATGTTTTTGATTTTTGTTCATGCATGTTTTGTGGTGTGTGTGTCTGCTGCATGTGTTTACACAGTGTGTTGTGTTTGTCTGTCTGTCTGTCTGTATAATGAATGTATTTGTACAAAAAATGGTGTGCATGTGCCTGTATGGTGTGTCTGTATGGTGTGTCTACATGGTGTGCCTGCATGGTGTGTCTGTATGGTGTGTCTACATGGTGTGCCTGCATGGTGTGTCTGCATGGTGTGTCCACATGGTGTGTCTGCATGGTGTGCCTGCATGGTGTGTCTGCATGGTGTGTCTACATGGTGTGTCTACATGGTGTGTCTGTGTGGTGTGCCACCTGTATGGTGTGTCTACATGGTGTGTCTGCACGGTGTGTCCGCACGGTGTGTCTGCACGGTGTGCCTGTATGGTATGTCTACATGGTGTGTCTGCATGGTGTGTCTGTGTGGTGTGCCTGCATGGTGTGTCTACATGATGTGCCTGTATGGTGTGTCTGCATGGTGTGTCTGCACGGTGTGTCCGCATGGTGTGTCTGCATGGTGTGTCTGTGTGGTCTGCCTGCATGGTGTGTCTGCACAGTGTGTCTGCATGGTGTGTCTGCACGGTGTGTCTGCACGGTGTGTCTGTATGGTGTGTCTGCACGGTGTGTCTGCATGGTGTGTCTACATGGTGTGTCTACATGGTGTGTCTGCATGGTGTGTCTGCATGGTGTGTCTGCACGGTGTGTCTACATGGTGTGTCTACATGGTGTGTCTGCACAGTGTGCCTGCATGGTGTGTCTGCACGGTGTGTCTGTATGGTGTGTCTACATGGTGTGTCTACATGGTGTGTCTACATGGTGTGTCTGCACAGTGTGCCTGTATGGTGTGTCTACATGGTGTGTCTGTGTGATCTGCCTTCATGGTGTGTCTGCACGGTGTGTCTGCATGGTGTGTCTGCACGGTGTGTCTACATGGTGTGTCTGCACGGTGTGTCTGTATGGTGTGTCTGCACGGTGTGTCTGCATGGTGTGTCTACATGGTGTGTCTACATGGTGTGTCTGCATGGTGTGTCTGCATGGTGTGTCTGCACGGTGTGTCTGCACAGTGTGCCTGTATGGTGTGTCTACATGGTGTGTCTGTGTGGTCTGCCTGCATGGTGTGTCTGCACGGTGTGTCTGTATGGTGTGTCTACATGGTGTGTCTACATGGTGTGTCTGTGTGGTGTGCCTGCATGGTGTGTCTGCACGGTGTGTCCCCACGGTGTGTCTGTACGGTGTGTCTGCACGGTGTGCCTGTATGGTGTGTCTGCATGGTGTGTCTGCATGGTGTGTCTACATGGTGTGTCTACATGGTGTGTCTGCATGGTGTGCCTGCATGGTGTGTCTACATGGTGTGTCTACATGGTGTGTCTACTTGGTGTGTCTGCACGGTGTGTCTGCACGGTGTGCCTGTATGGTGTATCTACATGGTGTGTCTGCATGGTGTGTCTGCATGGTGTGTCTACATGGTGTGTCTACATGGTGTGTCTGCATGGTGTGTCTACATGGTGTGTCTGCACGGTGTGTCTACATGGTGTGTCTACATGGTGTGTCTGCACAGTGTGCCTGTATGGTGTGTCTACATGGTGTGTCTATGTGGTCTACCTGCATGGTGTGTCTGCATGGTGTGTCTGTATGGTGTGTCTACATGGTGTGTCTACATGGTGTGTCTGTGTGGTGTGCCTGCATGGTGTGTCTGCACGGTGTGTCCGCACGGTGTGTCTGTACGGTGTGTCTGCACGGTGTGCCTGTATGGTGTGTCTGCATGGTGTGTCTGCATGGTGTGTCTGCATGGTGTGTCTGCATGGTGTGTCTGCATGGTGTGCCTACATGGTGTGTCTACATGGTGTGTCTGCACGGTGTGTCTGCACGGTGTGCCTGTATGGTGTGTCTACATGGTGTGTCTGCATGGTGTGTCTACATGGTGTGTCTGTATGGTGTGTCTGCATGGTGTGTCTACATGGTGTGTCTACATGGTGTGTCTACATGGTGTGTCTACATGGTGTGTCTGCACGGTGTGCCTACATGGTGTGTCTGCATGGTGTGTCTGTGTGTTGTGCCTGCATGGTGTGTCTGCACGGTGTGTCTTTATGGTGTGTCCGCATGCTTGTGTGAGGGTGTATGTGTGTTTGTGTGTGCACATAATCTTCCTGTGAGTGTGGTGTGTGTATGTGTGTGTGTATGTGTTTGTGTGAATATGTGCATTTGCCCACGTCTGTGTGCTTACATGTGCACACGTGTAAATGCACAGATGGGATCTGGGTGGCTGGAGCGGGGAAGGGAAGGCAGCCGTGGAAGTAGCAGCCACGCGTTGACTTTTCTCTTCTCTCTCCTTTCTCTCTCTCTCTCTCTCTCTCTCTCTCTCTCTCACTCTCTCCCTCTCTCTCCTCTATCCCTCTCTCTCTCTCAGGCAGGCGGAGGTGTCGATGCAGAGGAAGTGTAACATGACAGGGAGATAATAAAAAATGCAGATCCATGTATATTAAAAAGCCTCAGTGCTGAGGGAGGAGGACTGGGCCAGGATCATTAGGATTCTGTCCATAATGTAAACTTAACTTGGGCCCAGCTGAGCACCCTAAACACAACGACACACACATAACTAATATTTCATTACTTGGAGTCTGATGGGACTGAGTGCTCCCCCCCCCCCCCCCCCCCCCTTCCTCCCCCTCCCCCTCCTTCCTTGTCCACCTGCTCAGTACCTGGCTCTGAGAGAGCTATGCACGCGCGCGCGCACACACACACATACACACACAGGGCACAGGGTCCCTACGGGAGGCCACTCTGAGCCACACTGGGACCCAAACTGGTAAATGACATTCCAGCCTTGCCCACACATGTATGTGTGACTCAACAAGCACTTAGCGCTGGCTCCATGGGGGTTAATGTCACCTCCTGGAAAATGCAATATATCACTGTGCGGCATAAATAACATTTGCTATTGCTTTTTTTTTCCCTTGCAAGACCAACCTAAGCCACTGACAGATCCAAACTATACTGAACAAAAATATAAACGCAACATGCATTAATTTCAAATATTTTACTGAGTTACAGTTCATATAAGGAAATCAGTCAATTGAAATAAATAAATGAGGCTCTAATCTATTGATTTCACATGACTGGGAATACAGATATGCATCTGTTGGTCACAGATACCTTAATAAAAAAGGTAGGGGCGTGGATCAGAAAACCAATCAGTATCTGGTGTGACCACCATTTGCCTCATGCAGCGCGCAACATATCGCATAGAGTTGATCAGGCTGTTGATTGTGGACTGTAGAATGTTGTCCCACTCCTCTTCAATGGCAGTGCGAAGTTGCTGGATATTGGCAGGAACTGGAACACGCTGTCGCACATATCGATCCAGAGCATCCCAAACATGCTCAATGGGTGACATGTCTGGTGAGTATGCAGGCCATGGAAGAACTGGGAAATGTTCAGCTTCCAGGAATTGTGTACAGATCCTTGAGACATGGGGCTGTGCATTATCATGCTGAAACATGAGGTGATGGCGGTGGATGAATGGCATGACAATGGACCTCAGGATATCGTCACTGTATCTCTGTGCATTCAAATTGCCATCGATAAAATGCAACTGTGTTCGTTGTCTGTAGCTTATGCCTGCCCATACCATAACACCACCACCACCATGGGGCACTCCGCTTGCCCACACAATGACATACACGTGGTCTGCAGTTGTGAGGCCAGTTGGACATACTTTCAAATTCTCTAAAACGATGTTGGAGGCGGCTTATGGTAGAGAAATTAGCATTCAATTCTCTGGCAACAGCTCTGGTGGACATTCCTGCAGTCAGCATGCAAATTGCACGCTCCCTTGACACAATTGTGGCATTGTGTTGTGTGACAAAACTGGCCTTTTATTGTCCCCAGCACAATGTGCACCTGTGTAATGATCATGCTGTTTAATCAGCTTCTTGATGTGCCACTCCTGTCAGGTGGATGGATCATCTTGGCAAAGGAGAAATGCAAACAGGGATGTAAACAAATTTGTGCACAACATTTGAGAGCTGTTTGTACTTATGGAACATTTCTGGGGTCTTTTATTTCAGCTTATGAAACATGGGACCAACACTTTACATGTTGCGTTTATATTTTTGTTCAGTGTATATCTCCAAGATTTGACTTTTAACCCTGGAATACACATGAGAAGACAGGCTAAGCGATGGAGTTGACACAACAGCTTATGCGTCAAACAACACTGAGTACATATTGATACACGAGGAAGAAGGCACATCTGGATGCGTGTTACACGTTCTGCGGTCTGCTGCCTTCCCAACCCCCTCTCGTCTGACACACTGACAACTGTGTGTTACACACAGGTGAAGAAGGAACAAGGTTTCTGTCTGTGAGTTGTGACTGGTCTTTGTTCTTTCCTTCCTGGTTGGTGAGGTTTAGTGTTTATAACTAGCTAATACCTGCCCTGAGAGCACAAGTAACGACATGATATCTATTACAACAACACCACAGGATCTAATAGGATCCCAGTGGTTGGGAGGTGAATATATTTCTGGAGGGGATGATTAAATGAGAACATTGCAGAGGAGGTGATAGATGGGAAAAAAGAGAGGAGAGATAGAAATGTGCTGGGAGGGAGTGGGAGGGCTGAAACAGAGAGAGAAGTGAAAATTAGCAGGTGGGTGTGAGAGAGCAAGAAAGAGAGAGGGCGGCAGGCTGAAAGTAAGAGACATAGCAGGTAGGAGGAGGAGGAGGAGAAGAAGGAGAAGAGTGGAGAGTCAGAAAAGCAGAGAAAAAAATGAGAAAATAGGAGAAAACAGCAGTGAAGAGAAGAGAAGATAAAATAGTATAGTGATTACAGGAGAGTAGTTACCAGACTGTACCAGTTGACACGTTCATTATGTACTGCAGTTTGGAGAGGGGATGTTTGTAGATAGAAAAGTGTGAGTCTCCTATTACTGCACTCCTGCTTCCTGAAATACACCCATCAAGCCCCCACCACCCACCTCACACCCACCACTGGCCCCTGGACAGACAGACCCTCACAGTACCAGGATTGCCCTCAATTTCCCCTCAATTCCCCCTCATGTCCAGAGTACAAGAGCTAGGGTCACAGTATACCAGTCTGGAGGTCAAACCCCAGCCTGAGTGTATGGGTGTGTACATACAGCCTGGTATCGACTGATAAGCGTCAGACTGGTACGCTTTTGCAAAAAGATATACAAGGCATGACACATAAGTCAATACATTGCATTCAATGCGAAAAGATATTGACACAAACATAAGCAAAAGTAAATATATTTGAGCAAAATCTTACCAGACTGACACTTATCAATGATATCATGTGGGTACGTGTGTGTGTCTACACTGTGCAGTGTGAACTAAAGGAGACTAAGGAGAGATGTAACTGCAGAGAGGGTCATTGAATGTTCGGTGCACAGTTTTCCTTGATGGCAGCAGCAGTGCGGTGGGGGAAGGAAGGAGGGAAGGAGTGCTGTGTGTGTGTGTGTGTGTGTGTCTGTGTCTATGTACGTGTGTGTGTGTGTGTCAGACAGAGAGAGAGAGACGGGTGGGTTCTGTCTTCAGTGTGACGGCCACGTCAGCGGCCCATATTAAACACATTAAACAGTGGGCCGCACTGCTCATTAATCAGAAGGGCTGGATGACAGCAGCTGCCGCTATCTATCGGCCTGCCACATCCACATCATCCACACACACAGTCTAACTGGGCTCCAGGTAATATAGCCGAGCCCAGATAACATGGTGATAGATCGACTGCTATCCCTGTGATTGGTGATTTGGATCCGCCAATGTAATACCACATTGTCTGCCTTTATCAAAGCAGCCGATTGAGGAGCTCTACCAGACCAGGTTTTAATGAGGATGATGACGGCATGCTGGATATTCCACGATCACAGAACCTGCTGTTTTTTTACAGTGACATTGATGTGTGTATATGGGGGGGGTTTTACAGGTTTGAAACATCACAGACTAGTGTTATTGTAACAGATACTTTAAAAATGTATTTAGAATAAAACATTTTTATGTATTATGTTGTATGTTTTTTTCTCAGTGGTATATTTAGTAAGGGACTGTACATTATTTATAATGAGGGATACATGGAGAAAATCTGACCTCTTTGAAATGAAAATGGATGGCCCTCCCTTCAGTAAAATATCTTTCTGCCCAACCCTCCCTAAATGCTTAGAAAACTAAAACAAGTGACCCTCCCCTGTATCCAAAATAATAATTACAACTTAAAGTGGATAGCAGAGAACATGTCTACCATTTACCTTCCCTCCTAGGACATACCAGAGCTTTAGAGATGCAGTTTTAGAAACTGTTCTTCATTTTGTAAGCATTACATGACAAAGTAGCCAGGAGGTTGTGGATTCGCAGACCACCACAGACAAGGATTAGTGTGAAAAGATATCCATTATAATAAAAGCACTGCATGAATCTATCGGCCTGAGAAAAAATGACCTTTTATAAACACATTTCATGCAATTCTATGTAATTTTACATGACTGGAGACAAGCATAATCGTTTGTAATACCACAATTACAGGCTGTTGTTAAAAAATAGGATTGTCTAAGTTTGGAACAGTGCTGAAGTCTATCAACTGTAAAAATTGAGCGCAACAGAACCAGTTACAACTGATGTATCTAATCACCAATGAATTCGAGAAAAATACATTTTTGTTTTTTAACACAGCATCCGCATATCATCAGGTAGGCCTATTTGCACTTTTATTTATTCAATTTTATTCCATGATATTGTTGTTAAAAAAGGTATTTGTGTCGACTGTGATTAGGACATGGGAATATAAGAGCATCTGCTAGGCTAAACTAGGAAGAAATAGGCTCCAACACAAAGCCCTCATGTTGCTAGTAGCCTAAAGTCAAATTCAAATGACGACTGTTTAAATGAATTAGGCCTCGAATTAGCCTACTTTCAGAACACATGAGCTGTCCATCTCCACGGTAGCCACTTCATAGTAATGTAAGTTATGTAAATTATTGATTATGGCTTATTGTGACGTCTATAACTCTTATAAATAGCTTCATTATGGGCAATTTAACATATTGCTTTTATTCAAATCAATTATAGCCATAGCAAGCTTAATTCCGGTCCTCCTTCTCATCTTTGCGGTCTCCCTCTCAAACTGAACAGGACATCAGTAGGCCAAGTAGGACATCAGTAGGTAATACATTATTATTTTCGGAAGAAGCCTTTGATTAATCACCTCCTGAACTGCCACCATACACACCACAGTCATTGGTTAGGCAGCACAGAAGGATTGGGAACGCCTATCCATTGCAGTGTGTGATGCAGTGAAGCCTAGTTTTACATTCACCATCCAAGCAGCACAAAAACTTGGGAAAGAAGTACATTTTCTTAGAAATATAACTTTGCCCTGTGCTTCTCCGAGCATGCTCTTCATATAGCCTAGGCCTATAGCCTATAGTATAGGCTATGGATCATTTTATTGAGACCACACTAGGTGACCCTTGATATTGTGCGCCCAGCAGAGAATCAGGGATGAGGGGCATCATCGGGCACACATCAAGATACTATAATAAGCAACTATATAATTCTCAAACCCTAAGTAATATGTCAATTACAAATTACATGATCCTCCCCTGGACTAAATAAAAAAAAATACTAAACCCTTCCCCTGACTGATATTGAGAAAGCATGACCCTCCATCATTTTCCTCTTGGTAGCAATTGTGTAAACTTTGACCTCTCCCTAAGTCTCACCGTCTTCCCTACTATGATATAGCAGCTAGGTCACCAGTGATACAAGTCAGTATTCAACGTCCATCCATGCCTGAGGTTGTCGGGAGATGACCATCCACAAGGGCCAACGGTGAACGCTATTATCTTCAAGTAGGTTTCGGTTTCGCTAGTGTGTTGTGGATGGGGATGGCAGATGGGTGTAAGCATCTGATTCCAAAGGTTGCAAGTTTGAATCCAGCGATATAAAGTAATTTTTGTTTTAAGCCTATCCCAAACCTTAACCCTTACCTTAACCATTCAGAGTTAACGCCTAATCTTAAGATATCGGAGTTAAAGCCTAAACTTGACCCTAACCTTAAAAATTCTGAGTTAATGCCTAAACTTAACCTTAAACACTTTGAAATTTGACACTTCTAAATTTGATGTTTGAGAAACATGGATGAACGTCTAATTCTGAGGCGAGACTGTGAGAGCTTGTTGGATACAGTGCACCAAACCATACACTCACCTGCCTACGTCACAAATCCAGCAGCGGCTGGCACATCATCCATAACCAACTGTTCTTCCTCCAGCCCTCCTACAACCCTCACCCAGAAGCTCATTCTCTGGGAACACGTTTGAGGCTGAAAGCAGGAGATTTGCGAATCACACCAGTAATTGCGGTAGTTAGCAGCTCAATTTGATTAATGTGGCTTCATTAGGAGGTCCTTCTAGAAAGAAAACTGTGGTGAGTAGAGCGGTGAGGAGTGAGACGGAGATGGCGGCTCTGGGTAAGTTGGTCTAATGCCCAGCAGAGCCTGTATGGTCCTCTGTGGTTATGGTACACTGTGATGTGGTGGTGTGAAGCTCCACTAGGTGTCTCTCTTTAGACAGGCTGGTCTCAGAGGCTCAGGCTGGGAGAGGTCAGGGAGAGCTGGGCTTGTAGAGTAGCACTAGCACAGGTCTCCTGGTCTTCTTGGTGATGTTGGATGGACTTTTTCACTGTTTTCCCAGCCTCCCTGTGTATCCTTAAATGTTTGCTTGTTCTTCTTAACCACTGAATTTAGATCTTTTACACTAGTATTTTTTTCTATATATCTATAGTGCTTTACAGTATTTCTTTACATTTTACATTTTAGTCATTTAGCAGACGCTCTTATCCAGAGCGACTTACAGGAGCAATTAGGGTTAAGTGCCTTGCGTAAGGGCACATCGACAGATTTTTCACCTAGTCGGCTCGGGGATTAGAACCAGCGACCTTTCGGTTACTGGCACAACGCTCTTAACCACTAAGCTACCTCTCTTAAAGGATCCTTAACTTCTTTCAAATTTTTGGAAACTTAATTCTTTGTATGTCTATATTTATTGTATTGTGTCTCCCAGTGCTTCCATGTCTAGAATATAATAAAATAGAATAGAATAGCTTTATTTCTCCTAAGGGAACATTTTACTATTCACATATGGCTGGTCCAGATTCAGATCCAGCACTCATACAAGTTCAACACTCTCTTGGTTCAGAATGGTTGTATGTCCGCTCCCCTTTTCTGTCTGGGCTTTTATTATTTACTGGTTATGTCTCTGAGACTACTTTTGTTTAATCCCTGTTAGTTTTCCACTGACCATTTTCTTTGTTTAATCCCTGTTAGTTTTCCACTGACCGTTTTCTTTGTTTAATCCCTGTTAGTTTTCCACTGACCATTTTCTTTGTTTAATCCCTGTTAGTTTTCCACTGACCATTTTCTTTGTTTAATCCCTGTTAGTTTTCCACTGACCATTTTCTTTGTTTAATCCCTGTTAGTTTTCCACTGACCATTTTCTTTGTTTAATCCCTGTTAGTTTTCCACTGACCATTTTCTTTGTTTAATCCCTGTTAGTTTTCCACTGACCATTTTCTTTGTTTAATCCCTGATAGTTTTCCACTGACCATTTTCTTTGTTTAATCCCTGTTAGTTTTCCACTGACCATTTTCTTTGTTTAATCCCTGTTAGTTTTCCACTGACCATTTTCTTTGTTTAATCCCTGTTAGTTTTCCACTGACCATTTTCTTTGTTTAATCCCTGTTAGTTTTCCACTGACCATTTTCTTTGTTTAATCCCTGTTAGTTTTCCACTGACCATTTTCTTTGTTTAATCCCTGTTATTTTGCCACTACCATTTTCTCTTCTTCTAACCTGGTCTTCTTGTATATTTTTTCTATTGTGTTTTGTGATGTTTTCTACAGCTCAAAGTATCTCTTTCTTTCTCTGTTTGTCTGTATGCTGTATCTGTTTGCCCATCAGACTCTATCCTCATGTCTATCTCCGTCTCTCTGGCTCTCTTTCTCTCTCCGCATCGGTGTTCATATTTTTATCTGTATCTCTGTGTGTCTTTCCGTCACTCTCTGTGTTTTTGTGTCAAGATGTGCTGCTCCCTGCCTGCATCCTGTTCTCTCTCTCTCTCTCTCTCTCTCTCTCTCTCTCTCTCTCTCTCTCTCTCTCTCTCTCTCTCTCTCTCTCTCTCTCTCTCTCTCTCTCTCTCTCTCTCTCTCTCTCTCATTCTCTCTCTCATTCTCTCTCTCTTTTGTTCTCTCTCTCTCTCTCACCCCTCTCTCTCTTCCCTTAGAGGGAGCACATGCATTTCTCTTATTCTCTTTTCTCTCTCCCGTTCCTTTGTATGAAATGCAGTCTGTATGATAAATAGGGTATAGTAGCTTTGTGTAAGAAGGTCAGAAGTGCAGCTCTACTGTCGCTTACAGACTGCATTCCTGTGAGGACAGGAACTGAATTCAACAAAATCCCTCTGAAACCCAAGAACATACTGTACATACTGAATAATCATGAAACAAATGAGGAGGGTACAAAGAGTGAAAAAGAGAAGGAGGTCCACACTTATCTCCACAGACATTCAGTCCTAGGTGGACTAATTGACAAATGCTGCTTTCATTTGGGCTTCATCAGTGTCAATGTAAGTACAAAAACTAAAAAAGGAAGTATCAATAGTTGTGCCCTGCTGTACCATTAGGCTATCAGTGTAAAACATTTACCCTCACCCAAACAACATCGTTCTTATTCCTCCTACCCTCCCTACCTCTGTGACAGTGTACAGGCCTTCTAGAGTGCTGTTCTGGAGCATGTTGGGATGTGACTATGTGCGTGTGTCAGCGTGCTGCCTGCTGGAGATGGAGCCTGTCTGTCAACATGCACACACACACACACACACACAGAGCCCTCCTTCATCTAGTCAGTGGTGGAGCCTATACCCCACTGCAGTAAGACATGGACCCAGCCTAATGACTTTCATTATCAGCACCACACAACACACAGTGACAGGGACGGGGAGGGATGGGAGAGGAGGCAGGATGGAGAGGATTCACAATGGGAGATATGAAATCTGCCTTTCACTCCTTAGTCTCTGTCACGGTCACACTCACAGGCTGCCAATGAGGGAGGGAGGGAGGGAGGAGGGAGAGAAAGAGCGTCTGAGAGAGAGAGAGAGAGAGAGAGAGAGAGAGAGAGAGAGAGAGAGAGAGAGAGAGAGAGAGAGAGAGAGAGAGAGAGAGAGAGAGAGAGAGAGAGAGAGAGAGAGAGAGAGAGAGAGAGAGAGAGAGAGAGAGAGAGAGAGAGAGAGAGAGAGAGAGAGAGAGAGAGAGAGAGAGAGAGAGAGAGAGAGAGAGAGAGAGAGAGAGAGAGAGAGAGAGAGAGAGAGAGAGAGAGAGAGAGAGAGAGAGAAGAGAGAGAGAGAGAGAGAGAGAGAGAGAGAGAGAAGAGAGAGAGAGAGAGAGAGAGAGAGAGAGAGAGAGAGAGAGAGAGAGAGAGAGAGAGCTCAAAGACATTGCTCCTGCATTTTTAACAAAAAATATAGATTTAGAGTCAGATAAAGTAGGATTTTTTGGCAGGGACATATACAGGATGCTACCCTCCACAACATAACCTTCATTCCAAACCAAAACTCCAAACCTACAACCTGATTTTGGACGGAATTACCTGGAAAGCTTTCTACTACCAAGGATTACTATTCTCAAACTATACAGCAAATGCTCTGGCAAACAAACAGAAACCTGAAAACACCATCCAACCTGGAACAGAGTGAGTAATGTTTAGTATGAAGCTATTTTTCACTTTCAAAAACCAAGAAGAAAAATACATTACAATGATATATTTTATTTTATAAGGACTGAATGCTAAGGCTACCAAGCTTAAACTTGCTTTTACAAAGAGATACAATTTCAATTAGCACTGACGTGTGAAGTGAGAGGTGTCAAAGCCCCTGAGCCCAACAATGGCAGGAGAGTCGTACAGTCTACCCCAACCAAATGGAGAGGCCTTAGAAGCACCCCCCCACTGTTCAGAGGTCATTAAAATACAGTACCCTCTGAATGTAAAAAACGACAAGACACGAAAAGAGTACAAATTGAAACTTCTTTTGGGGAAGCAGGAGACACTTTTTGCTGATTTGTATAAAAATGGGAACATAAGCAACCTTATCTTCCACACAGACCATCCCCTGGCATGGCACAGTGCTATACTAGCACACTACCCCTCTGTTAAGAGGGGGGGTGTTAGCGACGGGTGGAAACTCAGGATACTGGACAACGAGGACTCTGAGTCGTCTAATATTAATCTCTATAAATCTGGAACCATTTTGGTTCAAGGCAACACCAAACAGTTCCAGCTGGACTTTCACCTAATCAAAGAAATAGCTCAGCAGGAGAAGCTCTCCCTTGAGAAAGATACCCCTACCCCGAGCGGGTCAGACCAGACCTCTTCATTAAATAACCCCACAGAGCAACCCCAAACAGAAAGTCAACTTCCCAGCACAGAGTACTACTCCCTCATTGAAATGAAGGATAAATTCACCCAGCTGGAGGTAAGGCAGGTGGAGCTGGAACAGCAGGTGAACACACTCCAGTCAGCACAGACCCAGACAACAGTCACGCACAACAACACCCCCTTAACTAGACCTGGAGAGCTGCAGGTAGAGAGAGACATGTCTGCACTCTGGACTGTGGTGAGACAACATCAACAGGAGAAAGAGCAGGAGCAGGAGAAGAACAGAGCACTAGAGGAGAGGATCAGAGTGCTGGAGGAGAAGGTGAGAACGATGATGGGTGACATAGAACAACCCATTAGAGAGCTGGCCACCCCCGCAGAGAAGCCAGCAGAACAGCCCACCTCAGATCCTGGCCAAAGTCTCGACACCGCAGCAGAACAGTACACCCTAGACCCTGACCATAGCCTCGACATCACACACAGACAAACAAATGAAGAACCCCAAGCCCAGGGGATCCCAACCCCTCTGAGCAACCCCCCAGTCAGACACCCTGATAGCCCTCATGACGACCCCCCCACACCCACTGAGGACATACACAAGCCACAGATTGTACTCCTTATGGACTCAAATGGGAAATACATACAAGAAAATAAACTTTTTCCAAAACACACAGTGTCTAAACTCTGGTGTCCAAACACCCAGCGCGCCCTAGACCTTCTGTCTGAGGACCGACTAGGATCACCCAGCCACATAATAATACACACAGGCACAAACGACCTGAGAACACAGCAGGAAAGGGTGGCCACAGCACTCAAGGGAGTGATAGAAAAAGCTTCTTCTACTTTCCCCAACGCACAAGTGGTTATCTCAACCCTGCTACCACGAAAAGACTTCCACCCTGCTACCATACAGCGGGTAAACGCAAGTATTTCCCGTGACTGTGCATCAAAACCAAATGTCTACCTGGCCCACCACTCCACCCTGGACGTGAACAGCCTTTATGACCAGGTCCACCTATACAAGGCAGCAGTGCCCACCTTCGCCCGGACCCTAAAGGATATCGCCCTCAACCGCAGACCCAACACCTCACACAGGAGCAACAGATCAACAGACACCCCGCCCAGACCAGCGAGACACTCTCCCAGACCTGCGGGATCCCCCCCAGGACCTACACATAGAGGACTCCCGCAGAGAGGACCTACATCCAGACCACAGCACCATCAACCACATCTACACCCCCACCAATTAACTCCCCCCCAAGTCAACCATGCCCACACCCCATTTAGGCCCCCTCAGATCAGACCTATGCCCCTCCTACCCACCCCAAGCCCCCCACTCCCAAAAAGAGGGCCTCAACATGAAAGTCACACATACGCCCAGGCCGTGAGCAGGCAAACAGGCCCAACACCCACTCTTACACTAGCCCAAGCCAATGGCATGTACCAGATGCTCAGCAGGCTCTGCTCACAATTACTGGCCTGAGGCCAAACCACACAACCAACAACATTAGACACTTTATGGAACACAAAGCCTTCACTATTTCATCCTGGAATATCCAAGGCCTGAGGTCATCTGCCTTTGGCCTAAAGAGCAGGAATCTGGACTTCACCAAAGAAATCGGAAATACAGACATTGTCATCCTACAAGAAACATGGTATAGAGGAGACGGACCCACTGGTTGCCCTCTAGGTTACAGAGAGCTGGTAGTCCCATCCACCAAACTACCAGGAATAAAACAGGGAAGGGACTCAGGGGGTATGCTAATTTGGTATAGAGCAGACCTAACTCACTCTATTAAATTAATCAAAACAGGAACATTTTACATTTGGTTAGAAATTCAAAAGGAAATTATCTCAACTGAGAAAAATGTCCTCCTGTGTGCTACCTATATCCCCCCACTAGAATCCCCATACTTTAATGAAGACAGTTTCTCCATCCTGGAGGGGGAAATCAATCATTTCCAGACCCAGGGACATGTACTAGTCTGTGGCGACCTAAATGCCAGAACTGGACAATAACCTGACACCCTCAGCACACAGGGGGACAAACACCTACCTGGAGGTGACAGCATTCCCTCCCCCATATGCCCCCCTAGGCACAACTACGACAACATAACCAACAAAAACGGGTCACGACTCCTGCAGCTCTGTCGCACACTGGGTATGTACATAGTCAATGGTAGGCTTCGAGGGGACTCCTATGGTAGGTACACCTATAGCTCATCTCTTGGCAGTAGTACTGTAGACTACTTTATCACTGACCTCAACCCAGAGTCTCTCAGAGCGTTCACAGTCAGCCCACTGACACCCCTATCAGACCACAGCAAAATCACAGTCTACTTGAACAGAGCAATACTCAATCATGAGGCATCAAAGCCAAAGGAACTGAATAATATTAAGAAATGCTATAGATGGAAGGAAAGTAGTGTTGAAACCTACCAAAAAACAATTAGGAAACAACAAATTCAATCCATTCTAGACAACTTCCTGGACAAAACGTTCCACTGTAATAGTGAAGGTGTAAACTTGGCAGTAGAAAACCTAAACAGTATATTTGACCTCTCAGCTTCCCTATCAAATCTAAAAATCTCTAACAGAAAACCAAAGAAAAGTAATAACAGTGATAAATGGTTTGATGAAGAATGCAAAAACCGAAGAAAGAAATTGAGAAACCTATCCAACCAAAAACATAGAGACCCAGAAAACCTGAGCCTACGCCTTCACTATGGTGAATCACTAAAACAATACACAAATACACTACGGAAAAAGAAGGAACAGCATGTCAGAAATCAGCTCAATGTAATTGAAGAATCCATAGACTCTAACCACTTCTGGGAAAATTGGAAAACACTAAACAAACAACAACACGAAGAGCTATCTATCCAAAATGGAGATGTATGGGTAAACCACTTCTCCAATCTTTTTGGCCCTATAACAGAGAACAAACAGCAAAAAAATATACATGATCAAATGCAAATCTTAGAATCAACTATTAAAGACTACCAGAACCCACTGGATTCTCCTATTTCATTGAATGAACTACAGGACAAAATACAAACCCTCCAACCCAAAAAGTCCTGTGGTGTTGATGGTATCCTCAATGAAATGATAAAATATACAGACCACAAATTTCAATTAGCTATACTTAAACTCTTTAACATCATCCTTAGCTCTGGCATCTTCCCCAATATTTGGAACCAAGGACTGATCACCCCAATCCACAAAAGTGGAGAAAAATTTGACCCCCATAACTACCGTGGGATATGCGTCAACAGCAACCTTGGGAAAATCCTCTGCATTATCATTAACAGCAGACTAGTTCATTTCCTCAGTGAAAACAATGTACTGAGCAAATGTCAAATTGGCTTTTTACCAAATTACCGTACGACAGACCACGTATTCACCCTGCACACCCTAATTGACAAACAAACAAACCAAAACAAAGGCAAAGTCTTCTCATGCTTTGTTGATTTCAAAAAAGCTTTTGACTCAATTTGGCATGAGGGTCTGCTATACAAATTGATGGAAAGTGGGGTTGGGGGAAAAACATACGACATTATAAAATCCATGTACACAAACAACAAGTGTGCGGTTAAAATTGGCAAAAAACACACACATTTCTTTCCACAGGGCCGTGGGGTGAGACAGGGATGCAGTTTAAGCCCCTCCCTCTTCAACATATATATCAACGAATTGGCGAGGGCACTAGAACAGTCTGCAGCACCCGGCCTCACCCTACTAGAATCTGAAGTCAAATGTCTTCTGTTTGCTGATGATCTGGTGCTTCTGTCACCAACCAAGGAGGGCCTACAGCAGCACCTAGATCTTCTGCACAGATTCTGTCAGACCTGGGCCCTGACAGTAAATCTCAGTAAGACAAAAATAATGGTGTTCCAAAAAAGGTCCAGTTGCCAGGACCACAAATACAAATTCCATCTAGACACCGTTGCCCTAGAGCACACAAAAAACTATACATACCTCGGCCTAAACATCAGCGCCACAGGTAACTTCCACAAAGCTGTGAACGATCTGAGAGACAAGGCAAGAAGGGCCTTCTATGCCATCAAAAGGAACATACAATTTGACATACCAATTAGGATCTGGCTAAAAATACTTGAATCAGTTATAGAACCCATTGCCCTTTATGGTTCTGAGGTCTGGGGTCCGCTCACCAACCAAGAATTCACAAAATGGGACAAACACCAAATTGAGACTCTGCATGCAGAATTCTGCAAAAACATCCTCCGTGTACAACGTAAAACACCAAATAATGCATGCAGAGCAGAATTAGGCCAATACCCGCTAATTATCAAAATCCAGAAAAGAGCCGTTAAATTCTATAACCACTTAAAAGGAAGCGATTCCCAAACCTTCCATAACAAAGCCATCACCTACAGAGAGATGAACTTGGAGAAGAGTCCCCTAAGTAAGCTTGTCCTGGGCCTCTGTTCACAAACACAAACAGACCCCACACAGCCCCAGGACAACAACAACAACAACAACAACAACAACAACACAATTAGACCCAACCAAATCGTGAGAAAACAAAAAGAGAATTACTTGACACATTGGAAAGAACAAACAAAAAAACAGAGCAAACTAGAATGCTATTTGGCCCTAAACAGAGAGTACACAGTGGCAGAATACCTGACCACTGTGACTGACCCAAACTTAAGGAAAGCTTTGACTATGTACAGACTCAGTGAGCATAGCCTTGCTATTGAGAAAGGCCACCGTAGGCAGACCTGGCTCTCAAGAGAAGACAGGCTATGTGCACACTGCCCACAAAATGAGGTGGAAACTGAGCTGCACTTCCTAACCTCCTGTCAAATGTATGACCATATTAGAGACACATATTTCCCTCAGATTACAGCGATCCACAAAGAATTCGAAAACAAACCCAATTTTGATAAACTCCCTTATCTACTGGGTGAAAAACCACAGTGTGCCATCACAGCTGCAAGATTTGTGACCTGTTGCCACAAGAAAAGGGCAACCAGTGAAGAACAAACACCATTGTAAATACAACCCATATTTATGTTTATTTATTTTCCCATTTGTACTTTAACTATTTGCACATTGTTATAACACTGTATATATACATAATATGACATTTTAAATGTCTTTATTCTTTTGAAACTTCTGAGTGTAATGTTTACTGTTAATATTTATTGTTTATTTAACTTTT
>NC_140015.1:26355987-26365987 GCF_964263955.1 Coregonus lavaretus | reverse complement strand
CACCTACCCAATGAAGACTGCAGGCAGGCACGAAGCCTAGGCACTGTGTGTGTAGTGTCACATTCTATTCCCACATTCAAACACAGCGGACAGAATTAAACCAATTCTGTGTGTGTGTGTGTGTGTGTGTTTGCGTGTGTTTGCGTGTGTTTGTGTGTGTGCGTGTGTGCGTACATGTTTGTGTGTGCGTGTGTGTGTGTTCATGGTCTGTTTTTCTTCTATCAGTGCAAAGTTAAAATCTACTTTAGATTCTTATGACTCCACTCTCTAGGAAGGCAGTGGTCAATGATTGCAGCCATTTTGGAGTATATTCTCTCTCTGTTCCTTTTCACTCCCCCCATCCGTTCAAGATGGCGCAGACGAACATGGTAGGTGTTTTTCTCTAATTTTCTTACTCTGTTTGTTTTGTGCATTACTTCGTACACCCACTGGGTACTCCTGAATTCCCGGAGACGGCGGAACAATGGTCTAGCCTTTCAGGTGGTGTGCCGGGTAGCCTGGGATTCATACCGGAGAGAATGTGCAGACCAGCTAGCTGTTGTGTTTTCTGACATTTTCAATTTATCTCTAGCTCAGGCCATTATCGCCACCTGCTTCAAGATGTCCACTATCATCCCCATGCCCAAGAAAGGGAAAGTAACTGAACTGAATAACTTCCGAACCGTAGCACTCACTTCCGTCATCATGAAGTGCTTGGAGAGGCTAGTCAAAGACCACATCACCTCCTCCCTTCCCGACACACTCGACCCTCACCAATTCACCTACCGCCCAACAGATCCACGGACAATGCAAATGCCATTGCACTGCACACCTGGACAAAAGGAATGTATTTCTGATTATGCTGTTAATTGAATACAGCTCATCCTTCAATACCATATTGCC
The DNA here is from genome assembly GCF_964263955.1 of Coregonus lavaretus. NCBI lineage: Eukaryota > Metazoa > Chordata > Actinopteri > Salmoniformes > Salmonidae > Coregonus > Coregonus lavaretus. Next base: position 26,365,105 of record NC_140015.1, on the reverse strand, counting down.
CTCTAAGCTCAGCACAAAGCTCACGGCCCTGATACTGAACTCCTCCCTATGCAACTGGGTCCTGGACTTCCTGACGGGCCGCCCCCAGGTGGTGAAGGTAGGCAACATTACCTACATCCTCAACACGGGGGCCTCACAAGGGTGCGTCCTCAGTCCCCTCCTGTACTTCCTGTATACCCACGACTGCATGGTCTCACACAGTTTCAACTCCATCCTCAAGTTTGCTGTTGACACAACAGTAGTAGGCCTGATTACCAACAACGATGAGACAGCCTACAGGGAGGAGGTAGGCACTCTGACGGCAACAACCTCTCCCTCAATGTCAGCAAAACAAAGGATTTTGGACTTCAGGAGGAACCAGGCTGGGCGGCGTACCATTCTCATCAACGGGTCCGCCATGGAGATGGTCAAAAACTTCAAGTTCCTCGGCATACACATCTCTGAGGAGCTGAAATGCTCAAACCACACGGACACCGTGGTGAAGATGGCAAGACAGCGACTCTTCAACCTCAGGAGACTGAAGAAATTCGGTCTCTCCCAGAGGGCCCTCACAGTGTTCTACAGGAGCACCATCGAGAGCATAATGTTAGGCTGCACCACAGCCTGGTACGGCAACTCCACCGACACTGACCGCAAGGCTCTACAGAGGGTGGTACGCTCAGTCGTACGCACCATTTGGTGCACACTGCCTGCCCTCTAAGACATCTAGAACACCAGGTGTCACAGGAAGGCCAAGAAGATCATCAGGGACCTCAGTCACCTGAGCCACGGCCTGTTCTCTCCGCTTCCATCACTGAGACGCAGGCAGTATAGGAGCTTCATGGCAAAAACTGTCAGATTGGCCAGTAGCTTCTACCCCCAGACCTACAGGCTGATGAATAGCCACCGTTAGGCAGCTACCAGCTCTTCACTTTTTCTCTTCTATTTTTTCTTCCCTGTTTTTCCCTCCGACTGGCTAACCAGAATCGTTCCACTCATTTCCAATTTCCCTTTACTTGAATGTTTTATTTTCTCCTTTGTTGTTTAGTCATTCTCTCTCTTTCATGTGCATGCGGGTGTTTTCCATGTACCCTATGTATTGTATAGATACAAATAGCATATGTGAATAGTTTAGCAGGCTATCTCTCTATAGTTCTCTTTCTACATATGTTTATCCCTTTGTGTGTCTGTCTTTCTGTGATGGGTGATTTGAAGGAGTTAGGCAACGGAAGGTAAATCACAGAATGGAGAGTTTATTCCGGAATACAGAGTTATGCAGAATAGCGTCAAACAGTCCAGTGAGCAAAACAGGTGCACTGGAACAAAACAGGCACACAGGGAAAATATACCCCGGCAATACAATATACACGGAGCTCATCCGAGCTACTCACTCCTCACATTAAACAATCACCCACAAGGACAAGGGGGCAGAGGGAACACTTATACACATACTAATGAGGGGATATGAACCAGGTGTGTGTAATAGACAAGACAAAACAAATGGAATGATGAGATGTGATGCGGCAGTGGCTAGAAGGCCGGTGACGACGAACGCTGAAGCCTGCCCGAACAAGGAGAGGAGGCAGCTTCGGAGGAAGTCGTGACACTTTCTCTCTCCCCATTGTATGACTGCTTCTCTTTATGCCATCTAGCCTGGTTGACCCAGCATTCTTTTCATCCATCAGTCATAAACTCAATAGTGGCTGTATGTATGCTGCTGAGAAGACTGTCTATAGGTGGGAACTGTAGAAACTCACTGTAACACTTGATTTGGATAGTCCATCTGTAGATGCTCTATGGACTATCTACAGACTATCAGTAACATTTCAACTAACTATCTACTAATCCTAGCCCTAACCCTAACCTTAATCCTTATCCTAACCCTTACCCTAACCCTTATTCTAAACCTAACCCTAACCCTAACCGTAACCTTAGCAAGCAGTTGCTTATCAACAGATAGTTTGTTGATAGTATGGCCATCTGTAGACCATCTACCAACTATCCGGACTATCCAAATAAAGTGTGACCAAACTCTGCTTCTGCCTGGTATTAGCAACAACGGCACCCGAAGGAACACATGCAGTACAATATCTTCTTGAGCATACAGTACACAGTAAAAGCACCAAACAGTTTGATAATAAACTCTTTCAATATACTTTACAAATAGTAAAACATACACGCACACAAACACACACACGTGCGCATGCACACACACACACACACATACATACACACAAACACACACACACAGAGGGACATGGACACCCTCTCAAATGGTTATTGTGCTAATATGTTTTTAATGTCTTTGGGATGTGTTCGACATCTCTAATTAGTTTTTGTCTAAGCTGTGTGCTTACGTGGACCAGGGACATCAAAGCTGTAGAAATAGCATTTCTCATTAACCAGCATTTCCATCTCATTTATTTTTCTGGGCCTAAGTTGGCAGTTTGTCCACAAGAGTGTTTTTTTAGCCGCTGCTTGTGAGGTTGTGAAGAGGAGTTATGAAGAGGAGAAAGTATGAAAATGTATGCACTCACTAACTGTAAGTCGCTCTGGATAAGAGCGTCTGTTAAATGACTAAAATGTAATTGTAAAATGAGAAAGATAATGGGCTTGTGCACCGACATTTTCTCTGCTGTTTGTGTATAAAACTACAGTGGTTCATCGTCAATAGAGACATCTAGCTATAGATCTCCTCTTGAGTCAATGGTTTTGTATTGTACTGTAGCATCATACCCCCCACTGGGCACAGACCTCAATTTCAACATCTATTCCACGTTGGTTCAATGTAATTTATTTGAAATGATGTGGAAACAAATTTGATTCAACCTGTGTGTGCCCAGTGGGCCATGTTTTTGTGTGTGATCTATGGTATCCTAAAGACCCACAGGTGTTTCTCTCCGTGAAACTACTCCTATCTTTACAATATGTTATCCATTTGTAACATCACCACATTAAATGCGAAATTAAATGATATAGAATGAAATGTTATGCATGCATTCATAGGAAGAAAAACTTTACGTATCGGGTCATGTGATTAGGAAGGTGAGAGCAAAATGGCCGCTGTGCGAGAAACATTTAAGGAAATGTTTGTTTGAAAACTTCTGAAGTAAAATAGTGAAGTGATTGTTCTGTCAACATGTTTGGATTATCTGCCTGGAAAAAGGTAATTATTGGACTCACTCACAAAAGATCTGTTTACATCTGATCCGGTCCTCCTCAAAGAAACGCCAACGCCAACACAGGAGAAGGTCAGGCGTCCTGGTTCGACTTAGACGCAGAGAAAATCGTCCAGCACTTGGCAAATGTTCAGTCACATAATAAGATGGATGAGCTCAGAAGGACGGCATCCTTTCAATGAGACACGAGAAACTATAATATCATGTGCTTCACAGAGACATGGCTGTCGGACTCGTTTCCCCCCTCAGCTACTCAACTCGATCGATTCTCCATGCACCAGCAAGATTGAACAATGGACTCGGGGAAATCCAAAGGGGGAAGGTTGTGATTCTTTGTCAACAACAATTGGTGCGCGGCTTCCAGTGTGGAAAAAATCTCAACCTGTTCACTTGTCCTGGAATACCTGATAGTTAAATGCAAACCCTTCTACCCTCCGAGAGAAGTCTCATCTATTATCATCACCACTGTCCCACCACAGGCCAACACCACCTTGGCACACAATGAACTGTACAGGGCTTTAAGCAAACAGGAAACCACACATCCAGAGGTTGTGCTTATTGTTGCTGGTGACTTTAACTGGAAATCTCAGATGAGGTCTTCCTACATTTTACCAGCACAATACTTTTGGACAACCTCTACACGAAACACAAACACGTGTACAAGGCCCTCCCTCTACCTCCCTTTGGAAAATCCGACAACGATTCTATCCTTCTGCTTCCTGTTTACAAACAGAAGCTCAAGTGAGAGGAGTCAGTGATAAGCTTAGTGCAAAAATGGTCTGAGGAAGCAGATGCAATGCTACAGGACTGTTTTGCTAGCGCAGACTGGAATATGTTCCGGGACTAATCCGACAGTATCGACGTGTTTACAACAACAGTTACAGGTTTCATCAGGAAGTGCATCGACAATGTCGTCCCCACAGTGACTATGCGCTCGTACCCGAACCAAAAGTCACGGGTTAATGGTGAGTTTCACACTGTGCTAAAAGCTAGAGCTACCACATTTAACTCAAGTCAAGGACAGGACACGGACGCATACAGGAAGTCCCGCAATGATATCCGTTGAGCCATCAAACATGCAAAAGGAAAATACAGAAGTAAGATTGAATCCTATTACAACGGCTCAGACGCTCGTCGCATGTGACAAGGTTTGCAGACTATTGCGAATTACAAAGAAAGATCCAGCCATGAGTTGCCCAATGATGCCTCCCTCTCAGACGAGCTAAATTACTTCTATGCTCGCTTCGAGGTGAACAACACAGAGCCTTGCATGAGAGCCCCTGCAGTTCCGGATGACTGTGTGATTGCGCTCTATGTGGCTGACATGAGTAAGACTTTTAAACAGGTTAACACTCGCAAGACCACGGGACAAGACGGAATACCAGGCCGAGTCCTCAAAGCATCCTTTTTCAATCTGTGCTTGTCCCGGTCTGAAATCCCAACATGTTTCAAGCTGACCACCATTGTTCCTGTTCCCAAGAACTCTAGAGTAACCTGCCTAAATGACTATCGCCCTGTAGCACTCACATCTGTAATAATGAAGTGCTTTGAAAGGCTGGTCATGGCACACATCAACACCATCATCCCAGATACCCTGGACCCACTCTAATTATCATACCGACCCAATCTCAAATGCACTTCACACTGCTCTCTCCCACCTGGACAAGAGGAATACCTATGTGAAAGTGCTGTTCATTGACGACAGCTCAGCATTCAACACCAGAGTCCCTCCCTGGGACTGAACACCTCCCTCTGCAACTGGATCCTGGACTTCCTGACGGGCCGACCCCAGGTGGTGAGGGTAGGCAACATCACCTCCGCCACACTGACCCTCAACATTTTACATTTACATTTTAGTCATTTAGCAGACGCTCTTAACCAGAGCGACTTACAGGAGCAATTAGGGTTAAGTGCCTTGCTCAAGGGCACATTAACGTCATTTAGCAGACGCTCTTAGCCAGAGCGACTCACAAATTGGTGCGTTCACCCTATAGCCAGTGGGATAACCACTTTACAATTTGGGGGGGGGGGGGGGGGGGGGGGGGGTTAGAAGGAATACTTTAGCCTATCCCAGGTATTCCTTAAAGAGGTGGGGTTTCAAATGTCTCCGGAAGGTGGTGAGTGACTCCGCTGTCCTGGCGTCGTGAGGGAGCTTGTTCCACCATTGGGGTGCCAGAGCAGCGAACAGTTTTGACTGGGCTGAGCGGGAGCTGTGCTTCCGCAGAGGAAGGGGAGCCAGCAGGCCAGAGGTGGATGAACGCAATGTCCTCGTTTGGGTGTAGGGACTGATCAGAGCCTGAAGGTACAGGGGTGCCGTTCCCCTCACTGCTCCAAAGGCAAGCACCATGGTCTTGTAGCGGATGCGAGCTTCAATTGGAAGCCAGTGGAGTGTGCGGAGGAGGGGGGTGACGTGAGAGAACTTGGGAAGGTTGAACACCAGACGGGCTGCGGCATTCTGGATGAGTTGTAGGGGTTTAATGGCACAGGCAGGGAGCCCAGCCAACAGCGAGTTGCAGTAGTCCAGACGGGAGATGACAAGTGCCTGGACCAGGACCTGCGCCGCTTCCTGTGTAAGGCAGGGTCGCACTCTCCGAATGTTGTAGAGCATGAACCTGCAGGAGCGGGTCACCGCCTTGATGTTGGCGGAGAACGACAGGGTGTTGTCCAGGGTCACGCCTAGGCTCTTCGCACTCTGGGAGGAGGACACAGCGGAGTTGTCTACCGTGATGGCGAGATCATGGAACGGGCAGTCCTTCCCCGGGAGGAAGAGCAGCTCCGTCTTGCCAGGGTTCAGCTTGAGGTGGTGATCCGTCATCCATACTGATATGTCTGCCAGACATGCAGAGATGCGATTCGCCACCTGGTTATCAGAAGGGGGAAAGGAGAAGATTAGTTGTGTATCGTCAGCGTAGCAATGATAGGAAAGGCCATGTGAGGATATGACAGAGCCAAGTGACTTGGTGTATAGGGAGAAAAGGAGAGGGCCCAAAACCGATCCCTGGGGGACACCAGTGGTGAGAGCACGTGGTGCGGAGACAGCTTCCCGCCACGCCACTTGGTAGGAGCGACCGGTCAGGTAGGACGCAATCCAGGAGTGAGCCGCGCCGGAGATGCCCATTTCGGAGAGGGTGGAGAGGAGGATCTGATGGTTCACAGTATCAAAGGCAGCAGACAGGTCTAGAAGGACAAGAGCAGAGGAGAGAGAGTTAGCTTTAGCAGTGCGGAGAGTCTCTGTGACACAGAGAAGAGCAGTCTCAGTTGAATGACCAGTCCTGAAACCTGATTGGTTTGGATCAAGAAGGTCATTCTGAGAGAGATAGCAAGAGAGTTGGCTAAAGACGGCACGCTCAATAGTTTTGGAAAGAAAAGAAAGAAGGGATACTGGTCTGTAGTTGTTGACATCAGTGGGGTCGAGTGTTGGTTTTTTGAGAAGGGGAGTAACTCTCGCTCTCTTGAAGACGGAAGGGACATGGCCAGCGGTCAAGGATGAGTTGATCAGCGAGGTGAGGTAGGGGAGAAGGTCACCGGAGATGGTCTGGAGAAGGGAGGAGGGGATGGGGTCAAGCGGGCAGGTTGTTGGGCGGCCTGCAGTCACAAGTCGCAGGATCTTATCTGGAGAGAGAGGGGAGAAAGAAGTCAAAGCATAGGGTAGGGCAGTGTGAGCAGGACCAGCAGTGTCATTAGACTTAACAAACAAGGATCGGATGTCGTCAACCTTCTTTTCAAAGTGGTTGACGAAGTCATCCACAGAGAGAGAGGAGGGGGGGGGGGGGGAGGGAGGATTCAGGAGGGAGGAAAATGTGGCAAAGAGCTTCCTAGGGTTAGAGGCAGATGCTTGGAATTTAGAGTGGTAGAAGGTGGCCTTAGCAGCAGAAACAGATGAAGAAAATGTAGAGAGGAGGGAGTGAAAAGATGCCAGGTCGGCAGGGAATTTAGTTTTCTTCCATTTCCGCTCCGCTGCCCGGAGCTCTGTTCTGTGAGCTCGCAATGAGTCATCAAGCCACGGAGCTGGAGGGGAGGACCGAGCCGGCCGGGAGGATAGGGGACACAGAGAGTCAAAGGATGCAGAAAGGGAGGAGAGGAGGGTTGAGGAGGCAGAATCAGGAGATTGGAGGGAGAAGGATTGAGCAGAGGGAAGAGATGATAGGATGGAAGAGGAGAGAGTAGTGGGAGAGAGAGAGCGAAGGTTGCGGCGGCGCATTACCATCTGTGTAGGGGCAGAGTGAGTAGTGTGGGAGGAGAGTGAGAGAGAAAAGGAAACAAAGTAGTGGTCGGAGACTTGGAGGGGAGTTGCAGTGAGATTAGTAGAGGAGCAGCATCTAGTGAAGATGAGGTCAAGCGTATTGCCTGCCTTGTGAGTAGGGGGGGACGGTGAGAGGGTGAGGTCAAAAGAGGAGAGGAGTGGAAAGAAGGAGGCAGAGAGAAATGAGTCAAATGTGGACATAGGGAGGTTGAAATCCCCCAAAACTGTGAGGGGTGAGCCATCCTCAGGGAAGGAACTTATCAAGGCGTCAAGCTCATTGATGAACTCTCCAAGGGAACCTGGAGGGCGATAGATGACAAGGATATTAAGCTTAAATGGGCTAGTGACTGTGACAGCATGGAATTCAAATGAGGAGATAGACAGATGGGTTAGGGGAAAAATTGAGAATGTCCACTTGGGAGAGATGAGGATTCCTGTACCACCACCCCTCTGACCAGATGCTCTCGGGGTATGCGAGAACACATGGTCAGACGAGGAGAGAGCAGTAGGAGTAGCGGTGTTTTCAGTGGTGATCCATGTTTCCGTCAGCGCCAGGAAGTCGAGGGACTGGAGGTTGGCATAGGCTGGGATGAAGTCAGCTTTGTTGGCAGCAGAACGGCAGTTCCAGAGGCTGCCTGTGACCTGGAACTCCACGTGGGTGGTGCGTGCAGGGACCACCAGATTGGAGAGGCAGCAGCCACGCGGTGTGGTGCGTTTGTGTAGCCTGTGCAGAGAGGAGAGAACAGGGATAGGCAGAGGCATAGTTGACAGGCTGTAGCAAATGGCTACAAAAATGCAGAGGAGATCGGAATGAAATGGGCTAAGCATCTGGGCTAAGCAACCAGGGCCCCCCAGGGTTGTGTGCTTAGTCCCCTCCTGTCCTCCCTGTTCACCCATGACCCCATGGCCACGCACAAGTCCAACACCATCATCAAGTTTGCTGACTATATGATGTCAGCAAACAGGGAGGAGGTGTCAGAGACCTGGCAGAGTGGTGTCTAGACAATAATCTCTCCCTTAATGTCAGCTTCAGCATCAGCCTTTATGTACATATCTACTTCAAATACCTTGTACCCCTGCACATTGATCTGGTACTGGTACTCCCTGTATATAGCTTCATTCTTGTGTATTTTATTCCTCTTGTGTTACAATAATATTTTTTTTACTCTGCATTGTTCTCAAGGGCTCGTAAGCAAGCATTTCATTGTAAAGTCTATACCAGTGTATTTGGCGCATGTGACAATTATTTTTGTTTTTAGATTCTTCATTTGTTGATTATTGATCATTTCTCTTTTTATGGAGTTAACCTTTTTCTTTTTTTAAAGAACTGAGTTGAATTGTTTTTTGGATTTTGGATCTCAAGGATATTTGATACTTTTTTGGTTGGACAGAATCTCATTTAGATTTTGTGACCTTTGAACTCTGGATTATTGAGTGAAATGACAATTGACTTAAATTGCTTTGATTGCTGGCTATATTCAATACAGAAAGCCTTATTGCATACAATTTTGAGTTGGTTTTAGATTTTTCTTGCTAGTGCTCTACTGCTGCCATTGTATTACTAATCAAAGCTTTCATCTGATGCTTTAAATATGCTTTCCCACTGGGCACAGACGTCAATTAAACATCTACTCCACATTGGTTCAACGTAATTTCATTGAAATTTCTGCATACTGCTTGCCATATTGCAGAAAGAGGTTAAACAATATGCTGCACG
>NC_140015.1:26333487-26353487 GCF_964263955.1 Coregonus lavaretus | reverse complement strand
AATATGTACTTCTCTGAGGACTATGCCTATGGTGGTCTAAAAGAGATCCTATTAAATTATCAACAACAATGTCTCTCCATCTCACTCTCATACCACCCTGTTTCACCAGTCGTTGAACTTCTCCTATCATGACTCACCACCACTCCTCTTTAAGTCCCCTGCTCCTACCCTCCTCTTCTCCTCATCTCTTCTCTCCAGAGAAAAGAAAGATGGTCTTTGTCAGACAGTGAAGCTCAAGGCTGGGCTCAGCAGTCATTCAGGGGCAGAGTGATCAAAAAAGGTCAGATGAGAGAGAGAAAGAGAGAGAGCAAGAGAGAGAGAGGGGGGAAGAGAGGGAGGGAGGGTGAGAGAGAGGGAGAGAGAGAGGGAGAATAAAGAGAGGGGGGAGAGGGTGTGAGAGGGAGAGAGAGAGAGCAAGAGAGAGGGTGGGTAGAAGGGGGGGTAGAGCGGGAGGGAGGGAGGGAGGGAGGACGAGAGAGAGAGAGAGAGAGAGAGAGAGAGAGAGAGAGCGAGAGAGGGAGAGAGAGAGAGAGAGAGAGAGAGAGATGGACACTCGGTTAGGGGAGGAGCGGGGGAAATATGAGCCAGGGAATATCATTCACACTGATCTCATTTGGAGACTCGATAACACGGTCCGAAAGAGGAAAGATCAATCTGGCCTCTCTCTCTCGGTTTAATTCTCTCTCCCTCACTGTCCCTCTGCTTATTTATGTGTCTCAATCTAACAACGCTCTTATTTGTATATGTAGCCCATTGATTCTAATTGAATTTGGATGGAGCAGGCCCTTCAGACAATTGTCTGCAGCGAAGCCCACTGATGGATTCTGGGCTTCTCCTCCAGTCATTGCAGATTAATGGGAGGTGGAGGGTACGCTGGACGGAGCAGGGCAGAGATCAATTCCTCAATAATCCCATATTTACACATCCTCATGTGGAGGGAGAGAGATAATAATATAATAATATGCCATTTAGCAGACGCTTTTATCCAAAGCGACTTACATTTATTTTATTTTTTTGTGTGTATGGGTGGTCCCGGGGATCGAACCCACTACCTTGGCGTTACAAGCGCCGTGCTCTACCAGCTGAGCTACAGAGTGAGGGAGAGGAGAGGAGAGGAGGGGAGGAGGGGAGAGGAGAACAGAAGAGAAGAGAGGAGGGGAGAGGAGGGGCAGTAACTACTAATGACCTTCATGAGTATCAAGATCTCTAATGTAAAGCCTTATTTAAAACGCCTCCCCTGGGAAGAAGTAGAGGGGGTGAGAGATGAGTGAGATGTAATACTAATGATACAGTGGGTATCATAAGTATTCACCCCCCTTGGAATTTTTCAGTTTGTTGCATTACAAAGTGGAATTGAAATATATTTAATTGTGCTATTTTGGTCACTGATCTACACAAAATACTTAATAATGCCAAAGTAAAAAATAAAATTCTACAAAGTTTTACAAATTAATACAAATTAAATACCTAAAATATAGTTGTTGCATAAGTATTCACCCCTTTGTTCAGGCAAGCCTAAATTAGTTCAGGAGTAAAATGTGGCTTAACAAATCACATAATAAGTTACATGGACTCACTCCGTGTGAAATAATAGAGCTTTACATTATTTTTGAATGACTACTCCTTCCTCTGTCCCTCATACATAAAACATATGTAAGGTCACTCAGTCAAGTATTGAATTTCAAGCACAGATTCAACTACAAAGACCAGAGAGCTTTTGAAAGCCTCATAAAGAAGGGCAGTTATTGGTAGATAGGTAACAATAACAAATCAGACATTGCATATCTCTTTAAGGATGGTCAAGTTAATAATTATGCTGTGGATTATGTATTAAACCACACAGACACATGAAAGATACAGTCGTCCTTCTGAACTGAGCTGCAGGACATTTGTGATTTTAAAAGGTTCAATGGCTGATGGGAGAAAACTGAAGATGGATCAACAACATTGTAGTGACTCCACAATAATGACCTAAATGACAGAGTGAAAAGAGGAATAAAAATATTCAGAATACAAATATTCGAAATAATGCATCCTTTATGCAACAAGACACTAAAGTAATACAGCAAAACAAAAAAACGTGGCAAAGGAATAAACCTTTTGACCTAAATGCGAAACCTTATGTTTGGAGCAAATCCAACACAACACATCACTGAGTAACTGCGTCCTTATTTTCAAGCATGGTGGTCATTGCATCATGGTATGGGTATGCTTGACATCGGCAAAGACTGGGGAGTTTTACAGGATAAAAATACATTAGATGGAGCTAAGCACAGACAAAATCCTAGAGGAAAACCTGCTTCAGTTTGCTTTACACCAGACACTAGGAGAGAAATTCACCTTTCAGCAGGACAATAACCTGGAGTTGCATACCAAGAAGACAGTGAATGTTCACTCTGTCAATCACAGCATTCTTAATGGAAGACTAAATAGCCTTGGTTTCTCAAATGACTGCCTCGCCTGGTTCACCAACTACTTCTCAGATAGAGTTCAATGTGTCAAATCGGAGGGCCTGTTGTCTGGACCTCTGGCAGTCTCTATGGGGGTGCCACAGGGTTCAATTCTCTGGCCGACTCTATTCTCTGTGCATATCCATGATGTCGCTCTTGCTGCTGGTGACTCTCAGATCCACCTCTACGCAGATGACACCATTTTGTATACATCTGGCCCTTCATTGGACACTGTGTTAACAAACCTCCAAACGAGCTTCAATGCCATACAACACTCCTTCCGTGGCCTCCAACTGCTCTTAAACGCTAGTAAAACTAAATGCATGCTCTTCAATCGAACGCTGCTTGCACCCGCCCCCCCGACTAGAATCATTACTCTCGGCGGGTCTGACTTAGAATATGTGGACCACTACAAATACTTAGGTGTCTGGTTAGACCGTAAACTCTCCTTCCAGACTCACATTAAGCATCTCCAATCCAAAGTTAAATCTAGAATCGGCTTCCTATTTCGCAACAAAGCCTCCTTCACTCATGCTGCTAAACATGCCCTCGTAAAACGGACTATCCTACCGATCCTTGACTTCGGCAATGTAATTTACAAAATAGCTTCCAAGACTCTACTCAGCAAATTCGATGTAGTCTATCACAGTGCCATCCGTTTTGTCACCAAAGCCCCATATACTACCCACCATTGTGACCTGTACGCTCTCATTGGCTGGCCCTCACTACATATTAGTCGCCAAACCCACTGGCTCCAGGTCATCTATAAATCACTTCTAGGCAAATCCCCGCCTTATCTTAGATCATTGGTCACCATAGCAACACCCACTCGTAGTATGCGTTCCAGCAGGTATATCTCACTGGTCATCCCCAAAGCCAACACCTCCTTTGGCCGCCATTCCTTCCAGTTCTCTGCTGCAAATGACTGGAACGAACGGCAAAAATCTCTGAAGCTGGAGACACTTATCTCCCTCACTAACTTTAAGCATCAGTTGTCAGAGCATCTTACCGATCACTGCACCTGTACACAGCCCATCTGTAATTAGCCCACACAACTACCTCATCCCCATATTTATATTTACATTGTTATTTATTTTGCTAATTTGCACCCCAGTATCTCTATTTGCACATCATCTTATGCACATCTATCACTCCAGTGTTAATACTCAATTGTAATTATTTTGCACTATGGCCTATTTATTGCCTTACCTCCATAACCTACTACATTTGCACACACTGTATATATATTTTCTATTGTGTTATTGACTGTACGTTTTGTTTATTCCATATGTAACTCTTTGTTGTTGTTGTTGTTTTTATCGCACTGCTTTGCTTTATCTTGGCCAGGTCGCAGTTGAAAATGAGAACTTGTTCTCAACTGGCTTACCTGGTTAAATAAAGGTAAAATAAATAAAATAAAATAAAAAATAAATGTTCCTGAGTGGCCAACTTACAGTTTTGACTTAAGTCTGCTTGAAAATCTATGGCAAGACTTTAATATTTCTGTCTATCCATGATCCCCAACACCTTGACATATCTTTAAAAAATATTTTAAGCATAATGGACAAGTGTTGCACAATCCAGGTGTGCAAAGCTCTTAGAGACTTTCCTAATAAGACTCACAGCTGTAGTTGTTGCCAAAGGTGTTTCTAACATGTATTGACTCAGGGGTGAAAACGTATCTAGTCAAGGTATATTAGTGCTTTATTTTTCATTCATAAAAAAATAGAAAACATACAAATTCCTTTTTCTTCCACTTTGACATTACAGAGTATTTTGTGTAGATTGTTAATTTAAAAAAACTACTAAATCTATTTTAATCCCACTTTGTAACACAATAAAATGTGAAGAAATCCAAGGGTGAATACTTATGATAATACTTATGATAGGCAAATCAAATAATATTTTATTGGTTGCATACATACTGTATAATTAGTAGATGTTGTTGCGGGTGTAGCAAAATGCTTGTGTTATCATAGGCACTGTATGTATACCTATGTAAGCCACTGACACTATGTATGGAGTTTACTCTGAAACATGTGGAGACAGTTAACTTGAATTCATTAATTCAAACTGTCATGCAACAGCTTGCTAATTCTAATCATTGTACAGTAACTACTCTCCAACTAACATGAAATTGTAGTGACATGACTTTGGCTATTGAAGGTATAATTTCCTGGAATGCTGCTCTGAAGTGACACTGTCTTCACAGTACATTCGGTTTGACACATCGTGCTTGCAAGGTCAGTGTTGTGACACTAGAGCCTGAGGAGGTTGCTAGGCATGTTGTTCTGTCATGTGGATCATCTCGATTCTCTCCTCTCATGTCAAAACACTGTTGAATCATCATATTACATTCGCCAGGAATTATGTCATGTGGATAAAGTATCCCCTGCATATGCCAACTCCATTACCAGGTTAGTGAGATAGATACGGCCTTGTCGTTGCCATTGGCTGTGTCTGAAATGGCATAATTTTTCCTATGTAGTTCAGTACTTCTGATCAGGGTCCACCATTGTCTGCATCTTAAATGGCACCCTATTCACTATGTAGAGCACAACTTTTGACCTGGGCTCTATATAGGGAATAGGCTGCCATTTGAGACACAGACATTGTCTCCTGGCCAGATCTTCTCTTCTGTAGTGTGAGTGAAGCAGCGGTGTCCCTGGCGCACAGCTCTAAGCTCCTGACTGACTCCCTGCAGGCTAACTCCACTGACTGGAGATCAGGCCATATCAGTATGTGTGAGAGGTACAGCGGGATCTGAGCACCGGATCCTATTTCAGCTGATCCAGCACACTGAGAGGTGGCTGCTGCCAAAGAGTGTGTAGTGTGTGTGTGTGTGGGGGGGGGGGGGGGGGGGGGGGGGGGGAACAGTGAGTGAGAGGACACCAAGAAAAAACGAGAGAGAGGGAGAGAGAGAGAGAGGGAGAGAGAAGAGAGTGAGTGAGTGAGTGAGTGAGTGAGTGAGTGAGTGAGTGAGTGAGTGAGTGAGTGAGTGAGTGAGTGAGTGAGTGAGTGAGTGAGTGAGTGAGTGAGTGAGTGAGTGAATGAGTGAGTGATTGAGTGTACGAGAGATGGAACATTTGTTTGCCCTGCTCACTCAGATGTGTTAGTGTGGGCGTGCATTAACATCTATGTGGGCCGGAAGGGGGATGAATATGCAAAACTGTTCGAACAAAGGCTGATAACTACGGAACTGCAAAACAAAAGACAATACCTTTCTTTGACTCTGGTGCAAACTAAATACACTTTTTTTGTTACTGTTTGGTCTAGCTTGAGCAGTTGGCAGACTCTATGCTAAACCCCAGTGAGGGGGTTCTCTGGAAACCACAATGAAACAGGCGTTGAAGGCAAAGTTGCTTACATTCACTCCACTCTCTATTCTCTTTCCCTTGTGTAGGAGCTGTCACCTCAGTCTTTTCACTTCAGTGAGAAAGGGGAAAAGAGGGTGAGTACTTAACTCCAAGACCCCCAATACTCTACAATGCAGTGTCAGGCCTCCTGAATACCATACCTCTCACATTTGACGAGTCTGTCAAGTATCACGGAAGATCAGCGTTAAAATGTAAAGGTAATTTCCGATTGAGCCGACATAGTATGCAGCGTTTACCGTGAAGGAGGTCTCCGGGAACCAATCAATCATTCAGCATGAAATAAAGATGCTGTTAGATTCCACCGGAGCAGACTGCTAAAATACCTACGTGCACGCGTAATTAGGCCTAAACATGTTTGATTTGATCTGTTTATTTGTTAAAATGTGAAACGATGTCCGGCCATCATAAGAGAATGGAAGTTAAAGGTAGTTTCGAGTTAGCTGTTTGGCTGACACCAAATTAGTCTGGGACACATCTTGCATCTGAGCGGACCACTCGCACATTTTTCCAACATGTCTGGAAAATTATCGGGATGCCGTAGAGCGCCCGGGAGCCCATAAAACCTAACAAATCTCAATTCGGAGAAGTGCTTACACGTTGCGGGCTGACACTTAACATTTGTCTGAGAAATGCTCATCAGGTGCCTGCAGACGGGGCAAAAATTGTGTAATGTCTAGCCAACCCTTACAGCCATTGCTTATTATGGTGATACAAGTACTTCTCCTCTCCTCTCTGAGTGCTTCCTTTCCTCCTTCTCTTGACTCGAGCCTTCTATGATTCTCACAACTCTCAGAGGAAATATCAAGAGCTGTATTGTATTTAATGTATGTATGCGTTGGATATTTACCATACATGTGGAATGATGATATGTGAAGGCGGAGGTGACTTGGGAACACATGTTAAGCATCTTTCTGTTCTTTTACTTTCCAGGAGGATAATTGCGCCGGGAGCAACGAGCACAACTCACCTGTCCTTGGCCATGCCCTTGTCCACAGCAACTCACAATGCTTCAACGTTTTCTTGGAAAGTGAAGAGTGTTTATTAAAATTGAAATTGAAATGATCATGCATCTGTGTATAAGCATGCTCCATCTGAGCTCTTGTCTGAGCAGTGTAGTCTGTTCCATAGAGCTCCCCTAGTGGTGGAATACCAGAGGGCAGAAGCCCAAACCCTGGGTTGTATACGTTGGTGCACACAATAGCAAAATGTCGCAAAAAGGTTTGCAATGGAAAACAAAAACAATAATTTCTTATTGGACAAGTTCAGGTAGTCACCTCCTGTTTCAGTCGGTTTCCTTGCATTCCTGGTTCACTTTCATAGGTTAGCATGGATGCATGTTGGCCACATCATAAACACACAAAGAGAAGTTCAGTGGAACTCAATGTGATGCTGCCATACCCTCTTTGACACTACAACCACCTCTTACAGGGTTTCACTCCTTCAATGGAGGTTTGAGAGGGGAGAAAAACCCTTGATTTTGTTTCTATTTCTGGGTGAGTTTTCCTTTGAATGTGTGTGTTCTTGTGTGTGCATGCCAGCGTGCAATTTTGTGTGTATGCATGTATTTTTATGAATATGAGTGTGTGTCAAAGTGTGTATCTTTTGTTTCCGCTGTGGGGGTGAGGAAGGTTGTTGGCAGGAAAGGGATTAGAAAAGTGAGATTTTGAACTTCTTCATGTTAAAAGTCAGTTTGATCAATGTATGCAGTAGCTCCAGCTAGCTGGAGGGCAATGTGAACCACTGATAGACGAATTCCTCTGTGTGAGCCACGGACGGATGTGTAGGTGTGTAGTGATGTAGTGAGGTAGCGTACGTGTGTGTGCGTGTGTGTGCGATTGTGTTCACGTGTGTGTGTGCATGTATGTATGTGTGTGTGCGTGTGTGTGTGTGTGCATACTGTATGTGTGTGTCCCTCCTAGTGTTTGAATTTTCACTGCAGTGGCTGCATATCTGCCAGCTAGTGGGTGGGCTGTGCAGGCTATTCACTGGTCAAATCACACATCCAAAGACCTCTAATTAGTATCCTCTTACTTACGGGGCTTAGAGCGAAAAACTAACGAAGACACGTCAGGCGCCCATCAGCCAGTCCCTGGTCAAAAGTAGTGAAACATATAGGGATTAGGGTGCCATTTGGGACAGCTGTGTGTAGTAAGGCTTTTAAAGCACCATCAATGGGATTAAAGCGCCTCTCTTTTTTGCGCCCACTGTTGATGTTCAAATAAGTGTTCTAGTGGGCTGCTCAGATAAACACTAAAAGCTGTTTTTCATCACGCCAATAACTCATATTTCTAACTGGATCATTGTGTTTCTTCTGATTTGGAGGACATCAGGGAGGGTGCGAGCCAGAGACTGTTCCTCTGCCTCCTCAGCCGTTGAGAGACAAAATAATGATGCCGAGGATAAAAGGCTATGATGACACAGCACTGACAGAAAGTGGCAGCTTGATAAATTGGCAGCGAGAGAGATTTCTGTTTTTTGATTCCAGTGAAATTATTTTGAGTGTGTGTTAGTGTGTGTGTGTGTGTCAGTGCATGCATGTGTGTGCGTGTTCGTGTGTGTGTTTACTGATGTGAAAGGCAGGTAGAACATGAAAGGCTTTCCTCTCATCATCTCCATGCAGTGTGTTGGCAGAGTGTCAGGACAGGAGAGGGATTGATTAAGTTCTGTCTATCCTAGTGGCCAGTGCTGTTCTGTGGTGATGCAGAGGTTAGAGCACTGGACTGGAGAATGAGATTATGTTCATATTGGACAAACACTACAGCTCTAATCCTGTACGGTATTAACACAGTGAGCATAAAGTTAGCATACAGTAACATAACATAAAAGTAATTCTTCAGAGTATTCAAAGCAATATGCTTTAAACAGTACTATGCTAATATGCTAAAATAGTGAAGCCCAATGGCAAAATAAAGCACTATACGCAATAAATGCCTGAATGCTTAATTATTCTGAGGCTCAGAATCACTGGTCAAGGAGCTGTGTGTTGGGAAGGTATGTTGAAATGTGGAGTGACTCCTGATAAGGAATACAAATCAGTAAAAACACTGGCTCTTATTCCATCCCTATATTGGCAGAGCGAACAATGGGAGCCCTATCTCCATTCTCCATCAGTGGGTGACCTTTACCAGGGCCAATACCTGTAAAGCCTTTCCCCCCCACAACCGCACACCTTCCTGGGGGCTCAGGGGGACCTGTGTGGGTGGTGCTATGGCAGCTCTCCCCTATGGGATCAATAGCTCTGTCTAAAGCTGTTTGCAGACACACCTTTGGTGCCCGAGGTGGCCTTGGTTACACAGAGATAAAAAGAGAGAACACTGGAGGCTAAGTTAGTGTCACTCTCTCTCTCTCTCTCTCTCTCTCTCTAACCCCCCTCCCCCCTCTCTCTCTCTCTCTTTCTCTCCCCTCCTTACCCTATCCTCTCCCCTTCTCCCCGTGACTAGGTGCACGTTAGCAGGGAGGGGCAGACTTGCTAATATTTTCATGATCCAAGACAATATTTTCATGACTTAACCTTTTTCAGATGGAGGGAGACAATCGGGCGAAGCAGCCAATCTGCTGTGTGCTGAGGCAGCACAACGTGCCAGGGAGGAGGGCTCCATGTATATTTACTAACTCTCCTCTCCATCCATCACAAGCCAGTGTGTGTTGGCTCCACCTGTCTGTCAGTGTCCTCTCTCATTCCCTCTCCACTCCCTCTCCTGCTGCCAGTAACAATGCCCCAGCTCATGCACTAGATATGTGAATGTTTAAAAGGCTACAACTCTCCTCCTCTCCTCTCTTTGTCAGCCCTCTTTCTTCTCCTCTCCTCCAGCTGTCCCTGGCCTTTCATCTCTCTCTCTCTCTCTCTCTCACACACACCCACTCTCTCTCTCACCCACTCTCTTACCCAGTCTCTCACCCACTCTCTCTCTCTCTCTCTCTCTCTCTCTCTCTCTCTCTCTCTCTCTCTTTCCACCCACTCTCTATCTCTCTCTTTGTGTCTTTCTCTCGCTCTCTCTCTGTCTCTCACTCACTCTCTCTCTCTCCCTCCCCATCTGTGTTGTGTTGTCTCTCCCTCCTCTCTGGTCTCTCTCTCCTCTCTGCTCTGCTGTGTGTCTGTGTCTCTCCCAACAGGCTGCTGAGGGTAATTTGAGCCTGTGTTGGTGGTGGTTCCTTGGGGCTTTGATACTCAGGCAGGTAGGCTGGGAGGGCTGCTGCGTTTGGACGCTCTACTGAGAGACAGCCAGGAGAACGTGGTGTTGGTGTTGACGTCACCAAAGCTGCTAGGATCAGTAACACCTTGTTAGAAAACTGCGGAAGTGCAAATGAGTAAAGGAGAGACTAGCTCGGAGAGGAGTGCTAGTAGCTTTATCCGCACAGACAGTCGACAGAGTCGACAATGATGTCCCCTCTCTGCTGAGCACCGTGTTTGCTTTTGCACTGAAGTCCATTTGCACCTGACATGGAGAGAGAAAACAGTGTTTTTTCTGCCTGAATCCATGTGTGTGTGTGTGTGTGTGTGTGTGTGTGTGTGTGTGTGTGTGTGCATGCGCATGTGTGGTGTGTGTGTGCGTGCATGCATACGCATGAATGTGTGTGTACATTTGTTTGTTTGAGAGCGTTTGTGGGATTCGGTGCAGGAGTGCATGTAAGTGTATTGCTGTGTGTACAGGGGTAGATGGAGAGTGTGTGGTGAGGGACACACACACAGTTTAGTTGGAGTAAAATAAACAGTAGGTGCGTGGCTGGTAGAGAGACAGTTTTAATATGTTTGTCTGTCTCTCTCAGTCAGACTCTCCTCTCCTCTCCTCTCCTCTCCTCTCCTCTCCTCTCCTCTCCTCTCCTCTCCTCTCCTCTCCTCTCCTCTCCTCTCCTCTCCTCTCCTCTCCTCTCCTCTCCTCTCCTCTCCTCTCCTCTCCTCTCCTCTCTTCCTCAGTCCCTCCCTCCCCTCCCCTCCCTCATTCAGCTCAGGGACAGCACTAATGCCATTAACTGTGGGACAGATCTGTTCCATGTCTGCAGGCCTGCCAGTCTGCTGGTCTGCCCCGAGACCACATTACCCCTCTAATCCCATCCTCCCATCCTCCTCTCCTCCTCCTCTTCCACGCCAGAGACAGAAAGAGGCGGCGTGGCGGGGAGAAAAATCTAATAAATAAATGAGAGGATGCAGGAGGAAAATAATATATAAATTAAGTTCTCAGTTCTCGTAAATCATGTTGCGAACTTCCAGTAGACAGGAGGGGCGGCGCTTAGCACAGGAAGAGAGACGCGAGGAGTGGAGAAAAAGAGAAGAGAGGGATAGAGAGGAGAGAGGGTAGAGGGAGAAGCGTTTCCGTTCCACCCTCAGCCCGGGCCGGGCTCTCGAGACTTGGCGGCAAGGTGTTTTTAATTGATTTTTGATTAGACAGACATGGGAGGGGAGGAGGGGTTGTGATGTCCATTAGCATGTGGGGGATGAGAGGAAGAGAGAGAAGGAGGAAAAGAGAGGTACAGTAGAGAGCAAGAGATACAGAGAGAGAGAGCTGTGTGTAAGACACTTATGCAGTAGTTTGTGAGGGGAGCGAGTAACGAGAGGAGAATGAGTGCAGTGGCATAATATTTGACACGCACCGCTTGGACAGACAGATCAACTCTCTGTCTTATTCAAACTCTTTCACGGCTTAATTGACTCAATTATTTGGCTTAATTAGTCACAATTACCCTGGAGTTCAAGAAACTCATTGACTGATGAGAAAAGCAGGAACATTTTCTACTCTCTGGATTCACTCTTGATACAGACACACTCACACTTACAGTATGTGCACACATTAAACGCATGTGTCGCACATTGAACGCATGCATGCACACATGGACACACACGTCGCACATTGCATGCACACACACACACACATACATAGACACACACACACACACATACACACACACAAACACACACACACAGCTTCACATATGTGCTTGTATACTAATAGAGGAATAGAGACACACACCAAACAGTCATACACATGCAGAGGGGTGAATTCATATTTAATTAGGAGAAAACACACTGAGTGATTCCCATAAGTATGTATTATGCAGTCTCTCACACTGATGTCCACACTGAAGCATTGACACAGCCACTCTCAGGGATTGATGTGCTTAGACTCACACATAACGAGTATTCAGGCCAATAAAAATAAACTAAACTGAGTTTTATGTTATTGAGACTTGTCTTATTTTGAAATTCCTCAGGTTAGGTTGTGATGGAAGGAAATCTGTGGAAAAGATTGTGGAAAAGTGTTTCTCTCTGTGAAAAATGAGATTTCCACCTGGAGCAAAACTTTGACTTTGTTCCTGTGAAGCTGATCCCTGTTCTCATAAGTCTTCATGTCTCCAGACACCCAACCCATGTTCATCTGGTCAGCGGAACTGGTCCCAACTCACTTAAACACAGAAGCAGACTTGCCAACGCCGACACATTCACACACTCCCTCACTCCACTCCCACAAACACTCCCTCCCTCCCTCCAAGGCACAGGAGGAGTATACTAATTTCCAAAGTGCAGGTGGGACCAAGATTCCTCACAGAAGCAGAAGAGGCCAAAGGATGAGCGGAGGAGTGGAGGAGCGCGGTAATGGAGTGATGATGACTGCAGTGGGTAGAGGCTATAGGAGTGGTGGTGGTGGTGGTGGTAGCTAGCTACTCAAAGACTTGGGGAACTCGCTCGCTCACTAAGAGGCTATAGGAGTGGGGGTGGTGGTGGTGGGGGTAGCTAGCTACTCAAAGACTTGGGGAACTCGCTCGCTCACTAAGAGGCTATAGGAGTGGGGGTGGTGGTGGTGGGGGTAGCTAGCTACTCAAAGACTTGGGGAACTCGCTCACTCACTAAGAAGCTATAAGTGTGGTGGGGGTGGTGGTGGGGGTAGCAAGCTAATCAATGACTTGGGGAACTCGTTCACTCACTAAGAGGATATAGGAGTGGTGGTGATGGTGGGTGTAGCTAGCTACTCAATGACTTGGGGAACTTGCTCACTCACTAAGAGGTTGTAGGAGTGGTAGTGGTGGTGGTAGTGTGTTGGTGGTGGTGGGGGTAGCTTGCTACTCAATGACTTGGGGAACTCGCTCACTCACTAAGAGGCTATAGCAGTGGTGGTGGTGGGGGTAGCTATCTAGGTACTCAAGGACTTAGGGAACTCGCTCGCTCACAACTGTACCTTATGACTAATTGGTAAATTAGTGAAACCTATTTCAAGCTGCCTCGCCGAAAGCTTTGGGGGACACTCCCAGCTCATTACCTGCTCCTAGTCTGGGCAGGAGAGGCTGTTGTGAAAAAATAAAGGAAATTATACAATTGGTCAGCTGAGGATGGCAATTAAGCATGTGGTTTACTTCACAAGCCAGAGGAAATAACCCTCATATAAGCATAATTTACCTCCAGATCTCTAGTGCCTATCTTTGACTCACCACTGATCCAGGCCATGATGAGTAGAGCTTTGAAAGGAGAGAGTGAGAGATGGAGAGAGAGAGGGGCTGTATGTGAGTGTTTGTGTCTGAGTGTTATGTGTGTCTGCATACCTAGAGTACAAGTCTATGTGCATACGTGCATGTGTGTGTACGTACACATATGTGTGTGTGTGTGTCTATACATAGTGGTGTTGTTAGTGTTCATGAATTATTAAAACGCTGTACCTTACATTGCATATACATATCTCTGTTCTATAGGTGTGTTTAACCAGTGAAACCTGCTCGCTATCACACAGCTTAATGACTTCCTGGCAGTGTTCCGCTCTTAAGAACTCTGTAAGCCAACTAATCTCCTCAAATACATACTGTGAGGCTATGGAAGAACCCACATCTGGGTAAGGACAGTGTTAGTTGTATATTAAGAGGGTGTCGGTGGGTCTACACTATGGAGGTTTGTAATACGGTCATGTACTGTGGAGAAAACTTTAGTCATGCTTCAGTGTGGAGTAGATAGGCCTGTGTCACCAGTGAAAGTCTGAAAATGAATTATTATGAATATTTTTGCTCTAAGCGATATCTCCCTCTTTCTCTCTCTCTCCCATGCTTTCCCTCTATCATTCTCCTAGTTCTCCCTCCATCATTCTCCTAGTTGTCCCTCCATCATTCTCCTAGTTATCCCTCCATCATTCTCCTAGTTATCCCTCCATCATTCTCCTAGTTGTCCCTCCATCATTCTCCTAGTTATCCCTCCATCATTCTCCTAGTTATCCCTCCATCATTCTCCTAGTTATCCCTCCATCATTCTCCTAGTTATCCCTCCATCATTCTCCTAGTTATCCCTCCATCATTCTCCTAGTTATCCCTCCATCATTCTCCTAGTTCCCTTTATCTCCTTTCCCTCTCCTCCTCCTACATCTCCTTATTAACACCACTCCATCTTGATCCTTTCTTCATGATGACCTCCCTTTACCCTCCTCTTCCTGTCTCCTCCTCTCCTCATGTCTCCTCCTCTCCTCCTCTCCTCATGTCTCCTCCTCTCCTCCTGGTCTCCTCCTCCTGTCTTCTTTCCTCCATTAGATGACCATCTCCACAAGGAGACCATCGATATCTCACTAAAAACCTCCTCCCTCTCTCTAACCCACTCCCCCCCCCGCCCCCGCCCCCGTCCACAACCAATTTGCCAGCCAGTAAAACTAATATTGTCTTTAATCAGATGCAATTAAGGCTGCAAGTTAAGATCTCCTCCCAATTAAAACTCATTAAGTCCATAATATCATTAGAAGAGAGCTGGGTAACTGGTGCTGCTCATCATGGAGCGAGGCGGCGGGACACTCAAGGATGTGTGGGTGTTGTTGCGTTGTCACCGCCAGCAACACTACTAGCCAATAACAGTGAAGTGATGTGGGTATACAACAGTGGCTCAGACTACAGTTAACTCCAGTTAAAGGATACATTTTATTTTTTCCAACCAAATCCCTATTTTTGATGTAAATGGCATGTTATAGAAAGGTCCAGACACCTTTTTTGTGATTTCACATGTTGGAGAAACTTACCCCAAACAGTAAATAACTTCCTCATCCTCGTTGTGTAGTATGGGGGCCCTGAAAAAACATGAACAAAAACACCCAAATACGTCCTTTTAGAAACAG
The DNA here is from genome assembly GCF_964263955.1 of Coregonus lavaretus. Classification (NCBI taxonomy): domain Eukaryota; kingdom Metazoa; phylum Chordata; class Actinopteri; order Salmoniformes; family Salmonidae; genus Coregonus; species Coregonus lavaretus. Next base: position 26,338,592 of record NC_140015.1, on the reverse strand, counting down.
CAAAGCTCTCAGTATAGTGATTCAGGTCTTTAGATGTTGTACACATGAAATTGTGTCTTAACTCTCTGTCCATTCTACAGGTAACTGCCAAAATAAAGGAAACACTTGAGCAAATGAGGCATACAAAGTATATTGATTGATATTGATATTATACATGGGGTGCTTCCACACAGGAAGTTCCAGACACTTGTAGAATCTATGCCAAGACGCAGTGAAGCTGTTCTGGCGGCTCGTGGTGGCCCAACACCCTATTAAGACACTGGTGTTTCCTTTATATTGGCAGTTACCTGTAGCATGAGGCTACAAGGAGAATGGAACAGCTGGATAGGGGCAATGACTCTAGTCGCGCAAAAGGGAGTATAACATTGCGGATAATGTTCGGAATGACACAATTTCATGTGTACAACATCTAAAGACCTGCATCATTATACTGAGAGCTTTGCTGTTTCTAAAAGGATGTATTTGAGTGTTTTTGGAGCCTTTGTTGATGTTTTTTCAGGGCCCCCGTACTGCACAACGAGGATGAGGAAGTGATTTTCTGTTTGGGGTAAGTTTCTCAAAAACGTGAAATCCCAAAAACGGTGTCTGGACCCTTCTATAACATTCCATTTACATCAAAAATAGAGATTTGGTTGTAAAAAATACAACTTTAACCCTCTGAACTCCACCTCCCCCCCGCCCAATGCAATGCAGGGTTATAGTATACCTAATATAACCCTGCATTGCATTGCCTGCATTTTGGTCCATTTTTATCAACTACTTTCCTAATAATATACAAAGGCTGTATGAATCCTGTTAGTGCTACTGTATGTTTTCCTGTATGTTTTTATAATATATAATATATATATATATAATATAATATAATATAATATGCCATTTAGCAGACGCTTTTATCCAAAGCGACTTACAATCATGCCTCCATACATTTTTTTTTTTGTGTATGGGTGGTCCCGGGGATCGAACCCACTACCTTGGCGTTACAAGCGCCGTGCTCTACCAGCTGAGCTACAGAGGACCACCCCGAAAGAGACTCACCCCTCTTGAATTTCCCCAGATGGAGCATGTATCAACACAGCATAAGATCAATATTTTACCAAGAAATATGAAGTTAGTTCAGAGCTTGTATTTAATCGATCATCCTATAGCCATGTTGATGTAGTTACATTGTTTGCATAACTACTGCTAATGCACACTTTCCTGCACAAAAACAGCAATGCAGGTTTTGACTGAGGCTCAAGTATGGCTGGTGCTACAGGCTTGTTCCTAGCATATGGAGCTATCCATGGTGCTGAAGCTGAGTTACATTAAAATATACTTATTCTGAAGGACAGTGTTTAGTCAATGGAGCTCTCCATGGTTCTGAAAGGTTATTTACCATGTTTGGTCCTCAGTGCTGAAAACTCCACTTAAAGCCTTGAGCCTGAATGCACGAAGTCACACAAAGACTGAAGTTTACCATAGAAAACACAAGGTTAACAAGTTAATCTTATTATTCAGCATCACAAACCTGTTAACTTTATTGTGCCCTCCAACACATTGCCTTACCATGCATAACTGAAAGCATATGTGGCAGTATTCTTTCTATTTAAAAGGCCTCCTGCCTATGGTCATTTACATTACAGCATATTTGATCAATAGAGAGGAATGTTATGTGGTGATGTGATATAATGTGGGTTATGAAACTGTTTTAAACACCACCTACAGTATATCAATACAACTATTTTGATGGGGGCTGTGGAGTGTCACAGCCAATCAGGGATAATTACCAGAGGGCCTTGAGTTTCTCTCCTGCCTTCTAATTGGCTCTCGCTGTCAATCAACAAGTTGTTTCAGTTCACAATTGAACTGCAGAGAGACGACACAAGTGAGGCCAGTGGGATCATTGAGAGTAATTGAGCGGATTGCGGCTTGGAGAAGTTGGCTTAATCGGCACTCACACAATCTGTAGCATGCAGAAAGGAAAAATGTGAACAGAGAGAGGAGTCAGATCTTAATGATAATGAACAAAACACAACCTTTCATTTCTCCTCTCCACCCTGGAGGAAATCTCTCTTCATCTTATGTGAATGATCGTCCTGTGTGCTGCATGTCTCCATGTCCTGTGTATGGGAGAGGAGAGGCACCTTTGATCTCTACACCCTCAGCTCTGCTAGCTCTGCTAGCTAGCTACACCAGCCTTGGGGCTAACACACTTGCATGGCCCAAGTCTTAGGAGCCCCAGGTGAAACAGAGGAGAGTTGTGTGTGTGTGTGTGTGTGTGTGTGTGTGTGTGTGTGTGTGTGTGTGTGTGTGTGTGTGTGTGTGTGTGTGTGCAGCGCACATGAGCAGGGCCGTCCCTAGGGCAAAACATTTTAAGGTCCCCCTTCTTGACGACGTAGAGAAGAATGTTAGTTTTAAAGCTAATTTCCTGAAATTCTCCACATTTTGCCATGGGGACTAGAGAAAATAATGCCGTTTTAAAGCAAGCTTTCTGCAAGTTTACACATTTTGCCATTTTGTACAAATTTCATTTAATTCTACTAATTTTGCCATTTTGCCATCTTATCCAGAGCAATTAGGCTGCCTTGCTCAAGGGCACAACGACAGATGTTTCACCTAGTCTGCTCGGGGATTCGAACCAGCAACCCTTCGGTTACTGGCCCAATGCTCTTAACTGCTAGGGAGCCCCCTGGAGGTCAGGGCCACTGAGCACATGCCATGCATGCCCGGTCGTCATTCAGCCATGATTAATACAAGTTTATATAGCTGGCTAGACTATTTTACCAGTCTAAAAATTGTTTGCTGACATGGCTAATTGAGTGACTGTCAGTGATTAACATAACAATAGAAAACTGCTGATGCACAACCAAATTTCTAAATTTTACCTTGTGTATTCTACTATTCTAACGCTCAACAGTAAGTTGAGACCTTGACTGAGTTCCTAAAAATATATACAGTGCATTCGGAAAGTATTCAGACCCCTTCCCTTTTTCCACATTTTGTTTTGTAACAGCCTTATTGTAAAATGGACTAGAATTTCTTTGCAAATGTATTAAAAATAAAAACATTTACATACACTACCGGTCAAAAGTTTTAGAACACCTACTCATTCAAGGGTTTTTCTTTATTTTTACTATTTTCTACATTATAGATGAATAGTGAAGACATCAAAACAATGAAATAACACATATGGAATCATGTAGTAACCAAAAAAGTGTTAAACAAATAAAAATATATTTTATATTTGATTCTTCAAATAGCCACCCTTTGCCTTGATGACAGCTTTGCACACTCTTGGCATAAGGGATTTCTGTTCTTTATTCTTAATAAATGTGCAAAAAAATTCTAATAACCTGTTTTCACTTTGTCATTATGGGGTATTGTGTGTAGATTGATGAGGAAAATTTGTTTATTTAATCCATTTTAGAATAAGGCTGTAACGTAACAGAATGTGGAAAAAGTGAAGGGGTCTGAATACTTTCCGAATGCACTGTATATATATTATTTTTGGTCCAGGGCCACCTAGCGGCCGGGGGCCCTAAGCAACCACTTATGTCTGGAGCCGGCCCTGTGTGTGTGTGACTGTGTCCACTTGCATATATAATCACTATTGTATGTACAGTATGTATGTTTTGCTGTGGGTGTATGTGAGAGAGAGAGTGTGTGAGTTTAGTATGCGTGTGTGCATACTTCATGGTTTGTGCGTCTTGCTTGTGGCAGCAGGGGAGGTGGGGGTGTTTTTCTGTATGTGCAACACATGTACAAATGCCTTATGTAGTCCTTTCCTTTCCTGCAGTCAAATGATTAGTGCCCTCATAGGTGGATTGTTAGTAATATTTTTCATAATTTTGCGATTCAAACTCAAAATTGAATACATTTCAACTCTATATCTGACATGGTACAGGTGTTTTCTTTTTTGTAAGCCTATAACCATGTGTGTGAGGTGTATACTTTTGTTTCAAAGTAGGTTTGTTTAAGACTACCAAGAAACACTCTGTGTGGTACTGATTTAGCCCACTGCAGTAAAAGGTTATAACAGTGTAAGTGTTTCCGTGCGTTTACAATACAGAGGCAGCACATGTAAGACAGGGGCAGGAAGACGGCCCCTCAATTTAGTTTCTCATCATCTCCCCCTCCTTCCCCTCCCTCTTCCTTCCTCTCCTACTCTCCCCATCTTCAAGAGCTACTTACCTTCCACCTCTTTGAAAAAAAGGAAAACATTTCACTGTGCAATTTACATTTCCATATGCTGCCAGTGGCGCCAGGGAGAGTGGATAATTGGGCTAAATGCGGTGACGGTGAGAGAAGGATAGAGAGAAGGCCATCTGAAAAAAGAGCCATTACTGGGTGGTTTGCTTTTTTCCCGTCCACCACTCGTCATTTTACCATACTGCTCTCAACCACTTGTGCAGCTGAAATGTACCTTGGCCTCCCTCGTTCTCTCTCTCTCTCTCTCTCTCTCTCTTTTCACTCCCTCAGCCTCATCTCTACTTCCCTCCCCCAGCGCACCCTCCCTATACCCGCTCTCTCTCTCCCTCTCTGTCTCTCCCTCTCTTTATCTCTCTCTGTCTCTCCCTCTCGGTCTCTCCCTCCCTGTCTCTCCCTCTCTATCCCTCCCTCTCTATCCCTCCCTCTCTGTCTCTCCCTCTCTATCCCTCCCTCTCTGTCTCTCCCTCTCTGTCTCTCCCTCTCTTTTATCCCTCTCTATCTCCCTCTCTATCCCTCCCCCTCTATCCCTCCCTCCCTGTCTCTCCTCTCTATCCCTCCCTCCCTGTCTCTCCCTCTCTATCCCTCCCTCCCTGTCTCTCCCTCTCTCTCCCTCCCTCCCTGTCTCTCCCTCTCTATCCCTCCCTCCCTGTCACTCCCTCATCCATATTCATCCAGCGTCTCCTCCTCTCCCCATGTCACCCACAGCATGGCTTTAATACACCAATTAGCCCTGAGAAGAGATAATGGACTATTTCATATTGCAAAGGAGAAAGAGAGACAGAGCGACACAGACAGAGACTGAGAGAGAGAGAGAGAGAGGAGAGGAGAGAGAGAGAGAGAGAGAGAGAGAGAGAGAGAGAGAGAGAGAGAGAGAGAGAGAGAGAGAAGAGAGAGAGAGAGAGAGAGCGAGAGAGAGA
>NC_140015.1:26304395-26333287 GCF_964263955.1 Coregonus lavaretus | reverse complement strand
AGGGCCTCCCTATGTAGTGAACTACTTTTGACCACAGCCCTATGCGAACAAAGTCAGAACTTGGAACAAAGACACATGCTGTGTCCAAAATGGCACCATAGTGCACAACTTTTGATCAGGGCAAAAGTTGGACACTATGTAGGGTGTGGGGTGCCATTTCAGACACAGACAGTACCGTCAGAATGACAGGCAGAGTTGACCGATGGGACCATCCAGTCAGAATGTGACGTTTCCGTATGAAAGCGATTCCAGAGAGAAACCATCCATCAAACCAGAGACGTATTCATGAGGTTCCTTCCCCCTAAAGTCTCTCCCAACCTTAAAAAGCTGAGTTTTGCCTTCACGCCTTATTTATGTATTTTTCTAATGCTTTATTTATCTCTATATTTATTTATGTATTTGGAATATTTTTTTCTATGTTCATTTATTCATGCTTTATTTTTAATTTTTCAAGATCTCTCTGTCTGAACATAGCTGAGCTGTGAAAAGGGAATGCTGAAGGAAGCACATTAAAATGTGCTGTATGTTTAGGCAAGTAGATGGATTCTCCAGCGTCCACTTCAGGGTGACATTTGGTTAGGGCCTGGGTGTCCCACTTCTTCCTAAAGAGTCCTAAAGGGCACATTGAATTTAGTTGTGGCTCTTGGGGGAGAAAGAGAAGGATTGAGAGGCGGGATAGAATGAAGAATATATTAGATTTTTCCTCAATTTCTTCTTGGGAGAGGAATATCTCTTAGTTCAGACTAAGATAGGAGGTCCTGTCATCAGCATCCCAGGTATTCTAAAGGAGACGTGTGCAATACTGTGCTGGTGTGTCTGACTTGATTTAACGTTGGAATGGGCCTGGTTGGGTGGTGCTACTATAGGCCTACCACTGGACCGCTGTGTATGTACAGTATCTGTGTTTACAGAAGGATCCGATCATTATGCACATTTTCTTTTGCTTGTTATTGGAAATATTAATAAAATTTTGGTCTTGCAGCTCATAGTTAATTCAATAGGAGCATTGACCGGTCAGCAATGGCCAATTTAATGTATTTTGATTAGAAGGATTAAAGAAAAGTGAATTAATGCCTACACTGACCGCCATCATCATCATCATCATCATCACCATCATCACCTCCTACACCTTTATTGATGTGATCTATAAAGTTGATCTTAACGCTCAGCTGGTGACCTCACAGGGACAGACACTGTGTACAGACAGACTCACCAGGAAGGGAAGAACCTGAATCACCATCTCCTGTGTGTTTCTCACCCTACTCTATGCACTCTCTCTCTCTCTCTCTCTCTCTCTCTCTCTCTCTCTCTCTCTCTCTCTCTCTCTCTCTCTCTCTCTCTCTCTCTCTCCCTCTCTCTTCCCTCCCCTTTCTCGGTCTCTCTCTTCCTCTCTCTTCCCTCCCCTCTCTCACTCTCTTAACATCTTATTCCACCAATGGATTCTCTTTAGCCCAGCATTAATCCCAGAGTTTTGTTTGGAGTTAATTTGTTTGTCTAAAGCTTTGTTTACACCAGATTGATATCTCAATAAACAGTGGAGCCGTACTGTATTGTGGTAATGATAGTGATTATACAGCAGAAAGCGCTGTAGGACCCTGCTCAATGGGAGTTTCACCCCCATCTAAATCCCTCTGTTACCTCTGATTAGGATAATAACACTGGCTAATCATTTACTGGGCAGAGACCACAGAGGGAGAAACCTCTCTACACACACTCTCTCTCTCTCTCTCTGTCTCTCTCTCTGTCTCTCTCTCTCTCTCTCTCTCTCTCTCTCTCTCTCTCTCTCTCTCTCTCCCTCTCTCTCTCTACTTCCCCCTCACTCTGTCTCTCCCTCTCTCTCTGTCCTTCCCCCTCACTCTCTCTCTCCCTCTCTCTCTGTCCTTCCCCCTCACTCTCTCTCTGTCTCTCTCTCTCTCTCTCCTTCCTTCCCTCTCTCTCTCTCTCTCTCTCTCTCTCTCTCTCTCTCTCTCTCTCTCTCTCTCTCTCTCTCTCTCTCTCTCCTTCCCCAACTCCTCTCTCTCTCTCCTCCTTCCCCCCACTCTCCTCTCTCTCTCTCTCTCTCCCTCCCTCTCTCTCTCCTTCCCCGACTCTCTCTCTCTCTCTCCTTCCCCGACTCTCTCTCTCTCCCTCGCTCTCTCCTTCCCCGACTCTCTCTCTCTCTCTCTCTCTCTCTCTCTCTCTCTCTCTCTCTCTCTCTCTCTCTCTCTCTCTCTCCCTCTCTCACTCTCTCTCTGTGTGCAGACAGGTGGATTGAAGGTTCTTATAGGGTAAAGTTGGAGTCAGTCTGTCCCTTCAGTCTGCGGCCCCTGCAGCTCTACCCCAGTAGAACAGTCATCTCTCAGTGTACCAATAGACAGTGAAGGACCCTGTGATCTGACAGTAACGTTGCCCTGCTGCTGACCTTCTCAGATGGACTGTTTCTCCCCCAGATTTGTGTCACCCATATCCTGTGACCTCTGCATTAGTGTGAAAACATGTCAGCGGTTCCCCTGCAGCGGAGAGGAGAGGAGGAGCACTGGGTCATGTAGTCTATCCCCAGGGAACTGCCATAGAGGGAGCGGTGTCAGGACATGTGATGTCAGAGTTAGCCAGGGACAGAGTGTATATGTGGGGGGATGGGTGTCAGTGTGCCTGTGTGTGTGTATTCGTGCAAGGTTGTACAGGAAGCAGAGATAAGGATGTGATTTATTGTTGTAGATGCCTTACTGTTGCCGTGGTGAGAAGTCAGGAGGTTATCAGAGAACTGTTCCAGTTGATCAACTAACCAGGCGCATTAGATCAACTCCACTGGCCTTCAAAACCCATTGCAACAGTAACACAGAGGTCTCTCTGTCTGTGTAGAGAGAAATTATTGAGATATAATATGAATCAACTGCCACATCTACTGGACAAGGGAGATTTTCAGAGTGATAAGGAATGCAACCTGGCTTTCCTATAGAGATTTTTAAACTGAAATGTAAACAATGATAAAGTAGTACTATTTTGTTATTGGTCTCTTGTTACGTGTCCACATGACTATATACAGTACCTATATCATAGTTTTAAGAATATGTAGGAATATGATGACACAAATGCAGTGACAAGGATTGTCTTTTTGTGTTGGGTAACTGTCCTTCTGTGGAGCTGAGTCACGGCTCAAAGTGGCGGCCATCTTTGATACACAGGGTGGGACTACAACAGATGGAATTCTGGGTAGGGTAGGCTGGGTACTCTACACACAGAACCTCTGGTCCAAAACCAAAAGACAACACACACACACATACTACACACATACTAACACACATAAATGTCCAGTCAGGTTAGGTAGTTTATACTACTGTGTACAGTGAAGTGGAGCTAGAGATCATAAAAGATCATAAGGGATTTACCGTTTACATGTTCAAAGTCGATCCACGTAACCGTAGGAGCTAGGAGCAGGCTAAAGTTGACCTATTCATTTTTGTAGGCATGTTTTTCTATTTCTGCATACATATCCCAGTACTCTGACTCCTCTGACTGTGTGACTCTGATCTGAACTGTGTCTAAAACTCTGTGTGGATGACTAACGGTATGGGATACTGATGAACCATCTCTGTAGTGAGCAGCTCCATGGGACACACACTCCCCAGGAAACTGACTGGTACACTGTAGGCTAGAGATGCTGGTCTAAATGGCCAGCCCCCTATCAAGGTCTATTGGTGAGTGTTCTGCAGCAATACCAGAGGCATGGCTGTAAATGTACAAGAGCAGGGTCTGGGAAATGTGCATGATGTGTTCTGGGCTCTATACTGTAGGAGGGGCTGTGATGCTGTTAGTAGCAGGTCAGTATGGTCATTGGTCAGACCCAGCCAGACAGTATTAGACATTAGGAATGACCTGACAGGTAGACAGTCAAAGGCAGAGCAGTGTTGGGAAGAGATGAGTGATGACTGGTATAACTGTTATTAATGATGGTGTGTGTATGGATGGAAGGGTTCAGTTTGGGAGGTGGGATATGTTCATCATCAGTAGGAACTTTGAGGACTGAGTACTGATGCCATTGGGGTGATGATAATGTGTAGAACTCCATTTAGAGTACTTCTCTTAGATTTTACTATGATGGGTTTTTCTCCATTAATTTATTCTGTACTGCTGAATCCTTTCTAAAGAGAGGTTGATGTAAAACCTTGATTATGTTTCTTTTTTTTTTTTAGGACTGATTTGTGATTATTTTCTCACGTCATTGCTTTGACAGCTGTCTGTCTGTCTGGGCCAAAGGGGATGGTGGTTTTCTGTGAGCGTTTGCGTCATCGCAGGTCAGCGCGACCCTGTATCAGCACATATTAATAAAAAACTATTCAAAATCGATCTACTTTGTGTTAATAATTGACTAGAGTTTCTCTACAATCTTTCTATGTGCATTCTAAGCTTAAAATGAAAAGGTGTCTTTAAGTGCTAATGCTTTGAGATGATTTATTCATGGTTTGGCCCGCAGGGTGATGGGATCTGAATATGGTGGTGTATTAAACCTCTGCCTCGTACCAACAGGAGTACAAGACTCAACCCTCCCTGCCTCTGCCTTGCTCTGAGTAAGCTCTCTTGTCAACCACATGCAGATGTAACTGTGGGTGGATTGATTATTTTTCTTGTCTTCTATCCAAGACCTTCAAACAAACAGAACAATCAAAAAAAGCAAAATAAATGAGAAAAAATGAGAGAGAAAGGAGAAGTTGTTTCTATACGAGTCATACTCTCACTCCCACTCAGGGTTGGTTGGTTAGCGAGTGGTCCTGTACGCCCACCATGATTGGAAGACAACCAACAAGGTTATTCTATGTTGAATAGAGGGAAGGGAGGGTTAGTTAATGTAGAGAAATCAACGGTTGTTCATAACAAATGGTGCTGAGCACCAGTGGCAGACATTGAGAACAGAGGATGGTGGTTTCAGTCAGGGCTGGGCAGATTACTTTAAAAATGTAAAGAGTTGCTTAGGTATACAGTAGGCTTAGTAGGCCATATGATAATGCCAACTGCAGATCACATGGATAGAAGGATGGTACAGTACTGTACAACCACCATTTTGGATGTTTCATAGCAGAAAGCCAGCCATTCACAGGAAGTGAAACTACATTAGTGAGTTTGCCATGGCGACAACAAACTACAAGCATTAATGTTTCTGTAGTGTTCACTTCCCCTTAACTTATAATTTGTGATGTGAGGGCCCTACATCAAAAAGTGAAGGGGTTTGTAGTACAGTAGCCAGCCTCCCTTGAAAGCTCCTTGTTACTGATAGTGTGTCATCAGTGTTTGATGAGTGTCTTTTGCTTCCTTGATGGCTCATAATCCTGGCCATTGTAGAATCTGATCGCCATCTAATTAGCTCTTAGCTTATTATTATGTGCATCAGAGCGACTTAATTCATAATTATATGGCTCCCTACTACCATCATCATCAATCCTGTCCCTCTACTCATTTGCTCTGTCCGCTTGGTGTGTGTATGTGTGTGTGTGTGTGTCTATGTGTGTGTTTCATACAAAATGTGTGTTTCGTACAGTATAGTACATGTATGATACACACACACTCCTCCCTCTCCCGACCCATACTGTGCCCCCTCAGTGGTAGTCCCTGTGGGGGAGCTCTCCAGCCTTGACCACCCAGTCACCCCACACTTCAGCACTGTTACAATAGCAGACACACGCAATCACACGCCTAGGGCCTACTAGGTAGACAGATAGAGGGGGAATCTGCATCATTTACACAGCCTCCGTGTCACCCCAGATACACTCCTCCACTCCCCAGCACTCACACAGCCACAGAGGTGAGGCCATCTCAGCAGAAAGGTTAAAATAGCCCTTGCCAATGTTAGTGGCCATTTTGGGCACTCTGAGATGGCATGAGTAGTACACATCACACACAGAACCTAACATCACTGTAATAATAGAGAGTCAGCTATTAAACTCAAACTGAACCAGCACTGGTGATGTCACTGGGTTCTTCCTGGTTCTTTACTGCCCTCAAGTGTTTGGATTTAGCTGTGTTCCTTTATTATACAGTATGTGTCAAGGTAGTGATAGTAGGCTATGATTCTCCTTTATTTTTCCCTCTGTCTCTCCGTCTCTTTGTTAGTGTTTGCTACAGAGTAGTGTCCTCTCTTTCACACCTCTCTGCATTCCCTTTCTCTTCGAAGCCAATACTTTATCAAGTAGAATATTAGAGATCAGCAGATTCTCTTCCACTCCTAAAGGGTGTCTCTCTGCTCCATTTATATTTGAAGAAAATACAGCATGCGGTATGAGAAGGAATATATATTTTTTAATTGCATATATTTTGGATACAAATAATGGAAAATGTTTTAGTCACTAACAGAATATCCCTCTATACGGGAGGGTAAAATAATGAATGGTCATTGAAGCATTAGTAATACTAATTCAATCAAAAAGCAATAAAATAAAAGCAAACAAATATATCACACAAAAAAAAGGGATTAACAATTGTTACATAAAAACCTGACTTACACTTCAGAATAACTTTGTCTCTAAGAAGTGCTAGTTTACTGAAACAACTAAACTAACTAAAAGCAATGGATTTGAACCACAGTTTAGCATGGGCACTCTGAATAATAGTAACTACAGCTGGGGGCAACCCCAAAGCTAGCAGCTTACCAGCGCAGTATTATACTTACATTTTAGTATACAGTTATGTCCTGTGAATGCATTAATGCATCATTCATGTTGTTAAGAATGCATTCATAAGAATATACAACACTATACAAGAAGCAGCTTCAAGTAAGTGTTACGATATTATATAATGTCCTATTATCTTATACTGTTTTATATTACAGTGTATATTATGTTATATTTTATTATATTTAGACTTAGTTTCATGTTATATGTTCTAATATATATATATATTATACATTTTCAACTGGCTTCACGCCATTGTTGACCAGTCCTGGTCCTGCTTGTTCACCAGAGCAGTTTTCTTCATCTGCTGACCCACAGGGCTGTTCTCCAACCCTAGACACAGAACACAGTAAGACAGGCAGGATCAGGAAACAAAACATTGTTATTATTAAAATACAGTGGAGCAAAAGCTTAGAACAGTGTTACTTTAGCAATAGTTATAAAATCACCTGTCAGACAGCAGAGGTCCTCCTCCATTCATCTGAGGAGGTCCTGGACTCTGTGCATCAGGAGTCAGTTCCTTAGTCTCGTCGTTAACCCTGTTGGAGAAATAAGACATCATCAAGATTCACATTCATGATCCACCAAAACACTGTTCCCTATAGAGACAGAGACTAACATGAACCGTGGGATGATAGGGTTGTTGAGGTTATTATCTAATTAGTAGATGTATCAATACATACTGGATCAGGCAACATGGTCTCACATACTCAACCTTCTCTACCATTCCATGCAACTCTAAATGTGTAGTATGTGCTGCTATACATGGAACATTGTTTGAAAAATAAACACTCACCTTCTATATGTCACGCGTCCATTGCTCTGAGGTTGACCCAGAAGTTGTGTGTCATCAGTCTGGCCGTTAACCCTGTGGGAACAATAACAGGGTGGTCATCAGGGTTAACACTTTTGATCCACCACAAGAAAAAGGTTATTAACATGACCCATGGTGAGATTACAGATGAAGGATCTTAATTTGATCACTCTTTTGTTGCTGAGAATTTTCCTGCACAGCAGGAAATGCAATCTTGTAGTGTATTCAAGGTATAAAAAGGTTTCTAAAGTTGGTAATTTCCACTTTAAAATGGCAGACTATCAAGGTATTCATCAATGAAGAGCTATCAAGGTATTCATCATGTGGTAAAGTTTACCTGGCCTTATGGTTTCCATTCACCAGAGTAAATCCAGCATGTCTCTTCTGAGAGAATGCAGTGTCTGTTCCCTCACTGCCCATTGGCTGCACGATCCTCTCGCCTTGACTGATAAAACATTTATTTACATGCATTAGCATTTATCATGCTCATTAGATATTACATGCATTAGAAAATAAGGATAATGTGTAAAACAAACTGGTCTTTCTATTAAACCTGTGGGAGCAAAGACTCATGGGATCAGCTCTGCCTGATCCAGCTCTGACTGAGTATAGAGTATAGTGAGATCCAATCGGTAAATGAAGTAATGAGGATCTCTCTCAGAGAAATGTTTACCTGTTCACAAGATGCCCATTCAGTAGAGAGGACTCAACATGTGTCTCCTGACCGTGTGTTGGGTCCCTCTCCTCTTCCACCCCATCCCCATTGTCCCTGATGGTTCAGAGTGGCAAATGCAATTAGAGATTGAGGAAAACATGAAGTATAGTTGGAGCATAAATATTATGTTCAATAGATAGGCTGTCTAACCTGCCAACGACAAGCACAGATCGGAGAGACTCAGCATCCTCAGCAGCTGGATCATCAGGATCTCCGTTGTCCCTGAGAGAAGTCCAAAAACGTACGTGTTACTTCTTGCTGCTCTAAGATGTTGTCTGGCCTGATAACTGACATTTAGTAATGTATCGTGAATCACTTCAGCATATTTGTCAGGCGCAGGACACAGAACTGAGTAAACAACGTACTTTACTCGGAAAAAAACAAACACTAATTTCCACGCAGGGAAAACACACCAGCTCACAAAAGCGTATGACACAACACAATGAACAAACACGCACAAAACCAGATGTGTACAAACAAGACAAAACAAATGGAAAACAGAAACGTAGATCGGTGGCAGCTAGAAAGCCGGTGACGACGACCGCCGATAGCCGCCCGCACAAGGAGAGGCACCAACTTCGGCGGAAGTCGTGACAATATTAAACCACGTAACTCCTAAAAATGTCCTCAGGTTGACTGAGTCTGACTCACCTCTGGTTTTCCCAGTTGGTGTTAAGGTAGTCCCGATCCAGCCGAACTAGCTGTGCAAGAGCAAGCCTGGTGTTGTGTGTGATGAACAAATGAAAAACAAAGTTCAGTCCTTGGACCCTAATACAAAAAAATAAGCTATACATTTATCCTCTCTGAATTGATCTTGGACAGCTAAGCTGACTGGCTGTACACTCTGAGCAATATTGTTGCTGCAGGTCATAAAAGGTACTCACGGCTGTTTGTCTCTCCAAGGAATGTAGCCATATCTATACAATAAGAAACCAGCAATGCCCAGCAGCAGAGTCAAGCTAACACCAGCTGAAAAACAAAATGCTGTCTACGTCAGTTGTTGAGATCCTGTTAAACTGTGCTATCGAAGTATCATGTAAAGGAAACAAAACTTGACGCAGACCAATTTTTTGAAATATATATTTGTACAATTATAAAGACAAACAGAAAATAAACAAAAAAAGAATCACATACACAAAATACATTGCATACAAAACTAAATCAAATAGCAGCAGACCATTTTCATCAGTCAATACAGTTTTTAAATACGGTTAGTATTACAACTTAGCAATTGATAGCAGCAGATATACTGTACTGTCATAATACTGTTAATGTTGTTAATGCAGACACATTTTCTGAGCTTTTCAAAACAACTAGTAAAATAAATGTAGATAAAATATCAAATAGTAGTACTCTTTTAAGAGCTTTTTCAATAAAGGACAATAGGAGACCATACTTTCAAGAATGGGAATCCGCAGTTCTGTAAGTCCATTGTTAATTCTTCTAATGGCAAGAAGTCTGCAACTTGTTTTAACCACAGTTGAAAAATGTGGGTGGGTTGTCATTTTTCCAACACACAAGAATACATATATTTGCAAAGTAAGAAATAGTTATCAGCAACCTTATCTTGTCTGAATCAATAATAATATATATATATATATAAAAAGGAATGATGTATGCACTAACTGTAAGTTGCTCTGGATAAGAGCGTCTGCTAAATGACGTAAATGTAAATGTAGATGAAAGTGCACAATACTGCCTTATCTAGACACAGAATGGTAAAATAGTCAGGCTTAACATATCAGTTAGACCAAACGTTTTGTTGGATGAAAGCTGAATTGAGAATGTCATGATTTATTGGTTATGTTAACATGTATTTGTGAATCAACAGAACTGCTGTATTAATGTGGGGAATCTGTAAGTATCCTGTCAGATGTGTTGGTGAAGCAAGGTAGGTTTATGGAGTCCAGGTGAGTATGGTGTAACATTTATTTAAACATGTCAGCATCACATGTATTTCTTTAGTGTTACTGTTTTTCTGGGTGAATAAGGTTTGTAAAATATCCTTGGGGTTGGGGGTAATTTCTAAAGTATGGTAAGCAGAAGTGGTCTCATCTCATTGGCAACAATAGCAAGGTAAGTTTATGATGAAACTTGCATGTGTTTTGATTAAGTTGATCACATAGTCCTCAGTCATACAATTGTTAATAATGGAATTTTCTCTGAATGTCTTTTCTTGTAACAAACATTCTATCACAGGTGCAGAATGCAGTGTCCAGTGGGCTAACTGGCATAGCCTGCACAGATGAGCAGCGACAATGGAATGCAGGGACTTGGAGGAACCTTGAGCCAAAGCGGTTAAACAGCATTGACTTCACACACCATAAGGCCAGTGACCAATATGCAGAAAAGTGTCCAGAATGTCCACCCCTGCCTCCCACTCCTGCATTCCGACAATAATATCACAGCCAGTAGCATTACAGGTCAAATTGGACTGAAAGGAATATTTATTTGTAGCTGTACAATTTTAATGTATTTGTACTGATGTGTGTCTCTTCTGTTCAATGCTTTCTAACTCCATATAATAACTTAATATAGATTATCTACCCTTTCCCAGCCACATGGAGAGCATGTCAATTACAACTGCCAGAAGTGCCTGTCCTACAATGAATTTCTGAAACTTGACCCAACCCAGTCGACTGCTTTAGAACAGATCACAAAAGGAGCAGAGTGCCTCACACTTGTGGCATGACTCAAGGAAGCTTTGACTTACTGCAAGCTCAGCCAAGAAGGTCCCTGTCAGGGAATCCACCAACCCTGGTAAGTTTCACCAGGAGCATCTGTATCCCAGGTTCCGAGGGAATGCAGCCACACGCTACGGGAAAGATAATGAGCTGATGGACTCCCAGTGGCTGGAAGACTGTGGATACTCTGTGGACCACAGAGGCACTGTTGTCAGGGTTGAAGAGCCATGGCTATCAGCAAGCCCTGACGGAGTGCTGAACTCCAAGGAGCTGTTGAAGATCAAATGTCCTGTCATGGGGAAGGGCTGTGATTCTCTGGATGATGTCTTCAATGGGAAAGCCTGTGATGTGAAGGTGGTGGAGGGCACACCCCAACTGCAACCACGTGGGCCACGTGGCAACTACATGCAGGTGCAAATTGGTATGTTTTGCACAAGACTGAGAGAAAGTAAGGTGCTCATCTGGACTCCCAGCAAGTTGTCATCTCTGTTCTTTATGATGCACCTATCTGTGCAGAGGCTGTCATGAGGTTGAAGGCCTTCTACTTTACACACATGCTGCCATTTATTGTTGAGGAGCATCAGGCAGGCAGATTGTCACTGAGTGACAAATATATGCAGCTCTGTAGAAGTATGTAGTCAGATATCTCTCCTGTTTGCAGTTACTATTAACAAATTGTTTTCAATTAAAAAGCCTGACTTAATGCATCAACAGTCACAGTATTGTGGAAATTGTTTTTATGGCTTTGTTTTTTATTAATATTAATGAGTATGTAAAACAAATAATTAAGTTGAGTTGTTATAGAATGAATTTAAATGTATTTAATGTAACTTTTGACAGAAATTTTATATATTGGGAAATCGACCCTGTGAATGGCATTTGACTGGTCAGTTCATTCAGCATCTTCATGAATGATATCCCCACGCAGGTTACACATGGCAGCACAGATTCAAAGTATTTTGTCCATTTTAGATGAGAGGTTGATTGGCACTGTCTGTGAGATGAATCTAAGTGTCACACCATGACTCAGGGGACTAGTATATGTTGAGTCAGGGTGTGTATATTCCTTGTTGTATATATTCTATGTTGTATGTATAGATCTATGTTGGCCGGTGTGGTTCCCAATCAGAGGCAGCTGTCGCTCGTTGTCTCTGATTGGGGATCATACTTAGGCAGCCTATTGGCACTGTGTAGTTGTGGGATCTTGTTCCGTGTAAGGTATGTTGTGTCTTCTACCTTGGACTTCACGTTTAGTTTCGTTTATTGTTTTGTCGTGTGTTTATTTAGTTGAATAAACATGTACGTATATCACGCTGCGCCTTGGTCTGACCCGTCATTCAACGAACGTGACAGAAGATCCCACCAAACGAGGACCAAGCAGCGTGCCCAGGCGGAGCGAATTGCCATGTCACAGGTGGGCAATTTGTGGTCATGGGAAGAGATATTTGCGGGGAGAGGACCATGGGCTAAGGTAGATGCCCAGGCAGGAGAGGTGCAACGGCAACACGGAGGAGGCCGGTCGAGGAGGAAGCCCGAGAAGCAGCCCCAGTAATTTTTTTTTGGGGGGCACACAGGGTGGTTGGCGGAGCCTAGTGTCAGAGCAGAGCCAACTCCCCGTACTCACGCGAGGAAGCGTATGACTGGGCAGGCTCCGTGTTATGCGGAGCTACGTACTGTGTCGCCAGTGCGCCGGCACAGTCCTGTACGTCCTGTGCTTGCACCACGCACGTGCCGTGCGAAGATGGGCATCCAGCCAGGAAGGGGTGTGCCGGCTCAACGCTCCTGGTCTCCAATATGCCTCCTCGGTCCCGCATATCCTGCGCCAGTTCTACGTACTATATCGCCAGTGCGCATGCACAGCCCAGTGCGTCCTGTGCTGATGCCTCACACATACTGTGCGGAAGTAGGCATTCAGCCAGGACGGGTTGTGCCAGCTCTCCGCTCCAGACTTCCAGTCCGCCTCCACAGTCCGGCCCGGCCTGTTCCTGCTCCTCGCACCAAGCCAGTAGTGCGCGTCGCCAGTCCGGCCCGGCCTGTTCCTGCTCCTCGCACCAAGCCAGTGGTGCACGTCGCCAGTCCGGCCCGGCCTGTTCCTGCTCCTCGCACCAAGCCAGTGGTGCGCGTCGCCAGTCCGGCCCAGCCCGTTCCTGCCCCTCGCACCAGGCCAGTGGTGCGTGTTCCTAGTCTGGTCCGGCCCGTGCCTGCTCCTCGCACCAGACCAGTGGTGCGTTTGTCCAGTCCGGCACGGCCCGTGCCCGTTCCACCGGTGCCTGGTCCGGCACCGGTCAGCTGCTCCACTCCGGAGCCAGAGCAGTCCGCTCCACCGGTGCCTGATCCAGTTCTGGTCAGCTGTTCCACTCCGGAACCAGAGCAGTCCGCTCCACCGGTGCCTGATCCTGCTCCGGTCAGCGGCTCCACTCCGGAGCCAGAGCAGTCCGCTCCACCGGTGCCTGATCCAGCTCCGGTTAGCGGCTCCACTCCGGAGCCAGAGCAGTCCACTCCACCGGTGCCCAGTCCAGCTCCGGTCAGCGGCTCCAGTCCAGACCATGACGTCAGCCCCTCTCCAGGTTCGGGGTCTCCCACACCAGGGTACAGACAGGGCCTGGCGTATCGTGGGAGGAAGGAGAGGGGAAGCAGCGCGCCGAGGTCCAGACCAGACCAGGGGCGCAACAGGGAGGCGGAGAGGGTGTGGTCGAGGCGGAATGCCCACCCGGCCCCTACCCTGGTATGTGAAGGTGGTGCGGTCGGAGTACTATCACGCCCTGACTCAGGGTACTCGTATATGTTGAGTCAGGGTGTGTATATTCCTTGTTGTATATATTCTATGTTGTATGTATAGATCTATGTTGGCCGGTGTGGTTCCCAATCAGAGGCAGCTGTCGCTCGTTGTCTCTGATTGGGGATCATACTTAGGCAGCCTATTGGCACTGTGTAGTTGTGGGATCTTGTTCCGTGTAAGGTATGTTGTGTGTTCTACCTTGGACTTCATGTTTCGTTTGTTGTTTTGTCGTGGTGTTTATAAGTTAATAAACATGTACGTATATCACGCTGCGCCTTGGTCTGACCCGTCATTCAACAAACGTGACACTAAGTCGTTTGAGCCTTTGAATTACGCGTTCCACATGAACCCTCACGTTAACTATCCGTATTGTACATGTGGTGTCCTCCTCTGACAGCTGTACCACCTCTTTTTGTGAAGGCTGGAATTGTTAGTTTGATCTTCCTCTCGTGTAGCAGATCACGGATTGTGAAGCCCCGTTCAGCCATGACCTCATCACCTGGACAGAGGTACTCCAGGAACCCATCTATCTCCATATGCTGAGGAGATGAACATCACTAGACCACAAGGTGCAATGGCCACCAGGTACTTGATAGTGTTCTGGGCGTAGTAATGGCTGAATCACTCCCCCCTTGAATCCAGATTCTTGCACTTCTATAAAGCAGTTTCTGAGCAGTCAATAATGCAGGTTGTTCCTGGGTAGTGGTCCTTAAAACATTGTGGCATTGTAGCACGGATGGTCTCCCTTGGCAGCCATGGAATGTACTCCCTCAGATTCTCTTCCATCATGTCAATCCAATAACTAATCACTCAACTGACAATACTCTAGGAAACTCCAAACCTTTCTGCTAAGTACTGCTGCAGCAAGTTGAGTGTCATCAGGAGTTGGTCTGTAAGGTCTAACTGAAAGCTGCCTTGGTAGAGGAGTAGAAGATGTTCCACCAGGGTAAAAAAGGCAGCAAGAGACAAGCCTGTATGCAGTCGACAGAGTGCTTCGTTCCTCAGCAGGGTTTTGTAGAGAGGTGCTGCTGGGCACTGTCCCTGCCTCACAGGTAGTGGGCTTTACATGGGTCTTCCCATTGGGTTTGGGCATCCTTCTCTGAAGGCATATCCATTCCATCTATCTGTGTTGGCCAATCCCCATGTTCAATTTGGTGAACACTTGAGCCTGTTGTGTCATCTGTTAAAAATTCAGCATGGCTTGTTAAACAAGTCAATGGACAATTAACAACAAAACTGTACAATAAAACACCATACTGCATGGACGCTCCTAATAAGATTTAATAATCATAATAATTAAGTATATATAAAATGGGAATTTGTTATTGAGTTGTAGAGGAAATAAATTGTGCTATTATGTGACCGTGCTTAGATACAAGAGCGAGAGGGAGACACAAAATGAGAGCAGGCAAACTGCTCAAGCGTTTGGCTTACCTGTCACTGATGACTGGCTGACCAACTCCTGACGCTTCTTCACCAGTGGAGCATCGTAGCCAAGCCATTTTTCTGGGTAAGGATGCTCCACTGTAGGCTTCTTGTCAGATAAGTGGAAGGAATGTTTTGGTGGTTTCTTTAGGTTCAACGCTTTGAGCCAGAGCCGCAAAGACTCTGCGTCTTTAGGAGGTGGATGCAGGTCGTATGGGGCTCCACTGGTACATTCAGATCGACGTAGAGGTTGGTGTTCAAAACATTGGAGGTGGATGCAGGTCGTATGGGGCTCCACTGGTACATTCAGATCGACGTAGAGGTTGGTGTTCAAAACATAGGAGGTGGATGCAGGTCGTATGGGGCTCCACTGGTACATTCAGATCGACGTAGAGGTTGGTGTTCAAAACATTGCTGTTGTAAGAACTGCCTCCTCTTCATCCATTTATTGTGACAGCCTCGTACTGAACATATAATGCTTGTCATGTTGATCGATTTTAGGATTTTGTGCGGTTCTGTCAGTGTAAAACCATCAAGCTCTCAACTAAAAGTACCACTTTTGCATGCGCCAGCGTCGCGCGAATGTTGCCGGAAATAGAAACACTATTCTGCTTCGAATCCCGGTCCCACTACTCTTCTTCACACCTCCATTCTATCAGTATCTCCTTTATTAATGTCTATCGGTTTCAATAAAACACTAAAATAGTATTTGTTTAAAAGAAGAAGACGAAGATGAAGAAGAAAAATAATACGAAGCTGTGGTGACAGTAGAATGTCAAACAAAATAAACAATATGGAAACACTCACCAGTGATTTTCTTTGTGTTGCTAGTGGCTTTGGCCTTGTCTCCATTTCCTGAGTATAATCAGAGAGTAAAGTCATTTCAATTGAATACGTTCTTTGTCAAAGCAGTGACACAGAATAATGTTTTAACCATTGGGACTGATAGAGATGCAGTAGACTGTAATGAGCTGTCTTTATATTAGTTAAGAGTACTTACCTGATGTGTCACCGGAGGTGTCAGTCAGATTGTCAGTCGGATTGAAAAGTGGAGTTGTCACAGGCTCATGCAACCTCTCTACAGACAAAGATCAGACAAAGAAGTGATTTTGTCTTATCTTACGTACAATGCTCTCCCTCGCCCTCCATTTGGCAAATATGACCATAATTCAAGCCTTCTGATTCCTGCTTACAAGCAAACACTAAAGCAGAAAGTACCAGTGACTCGCTCAATACGGAAGTGGTCAGATGACGTCGATGCTACGCTACAGGACTTTTTTGCTAGCACGGACTTGAATATGTTCCAGGATTCATCCAACGGCATTGAGGAGTATACCACCTCAGTCACTGGCTTCGTCAATAAGTGCATCGACGACGTCGTCCCAACAGTGACCGTACGTAAATATCCCAACCAGAAGCCATGGATTACAGGCAACATCCGCACCGTGCTAAAGGCTAGAGCCGCCGCTTTCAAGGAGCGGGACACTAATCCAGACGCTTATAAGAAATCCCGCTATGCTCTCAGACGAACCATCAAACAGGCAAAGCGTCAATACAAGACTAAGATTGAATCCTACTCACCGGCTCTGACACTCGTCGAATGTGGCAGGGCTTGCAAACTATTATGGACTACAAAGGGAAACCCAGCAGCGAGCTGCCCAGTGACGCGAGCCTACCAGACAGGCTAAATGCTTTATATGCTCGCTTCGAGGCAAGCAACACTGAAGTATGCATGAGAGCACCAGCTGTTCCGGACGACTGTGTGATCACGCTCTCCGTAGCCGATGTGAGCAAGACCTTTTAAACAGGTCAACATTCACAAGGCCGCGGGTCCAGATGGATTACCAGGCAAGCGGTACCGGAGCACCAAGTCTAGGTCCAAAAGGCTCATTAACAGATTCTACCCACAAGCCATAAGACTGCTGAACAATTAATCTACCCCCCTTTGTTTTTACACTGCTGCTACTCACTGTTTATAATCTATGCATAGTCACTTTACCCCTACCTACATGTACAATTTACCTCGACTAACCTGTACCCCCGCACATTGACTCGGTACCGGTACCCCCTGTATATAGCCTAGTTATTGCTATTTTATTATGTTACTTTTTCAAACTTGAGTTTATTTAGTAAAACTGCATTGTTGGTTAAGGGCTTGTAAGTAAGCATTTCACAGTAAGGTTGCATTTCACCTGTTGTATTCGGCGCATGTGACAAATATATATATATATATTAGTTTGCTGATATTAAAGTATTCACCCGTGGTGTTAGTCGGATTGCAAATTAAAATGTCAGTTGAATTGTCAGTCTACATTTTTTACAGCAGACGCTCTTATCCAGAGAAATTAGGGTTAAGTGCCTTGCTCATTAAGGTTAAGTGCCTTGCTCAAGGGCACATCAAAATATATTTTGCGTAGTCGTTTTGGGATTTGACCCAGAGTCCTTTTGGTTACTGCTCCAGCGCTGTTAACCGCTAGTTTACCTGTCGCCAGTCAAATTAAAACGTGGAGGTGTCACAACCTAATTCCTCCTCTGGACAGACAAACTAAGATAATAATGTGGGTGTCTGTATGGGCTCTTATAAGATACCTAGGCTACTGCAAGCAGTTTAAAATGAAAGAAAACAGTAAAATCATTCTTTACCTGCAACAATGTAATGCAAATGGCACTCCTCAAACATGCCCTTAAGAGAAGACATGGTGGCAGTAAGTATCTATAAAATCATATTCAACAATCAAATTATCAATTGTGTGAAATAATAACAGGACTCACCTGGGGAACATGAAAGAATTTGAATGTCAGATTCAGGCATTCAGAGAGGATGATAGCACTGTTGTACACTCTTATCACTTTATCAGAAACATTAGCCTCAAAAGGCTTGTTCAATCCACGGTAGGCTATTGAAGTCTGTGGAAAAGCACATAAGAAAATAAAGAATTGAATTCAGGTATTGCATCAAAGAGCCCTGATTTGTAATACAACATAGTACTTATTATCTGGAAAACAAATACCAACATATACAGTCTGTGTGCTGATTCTTCACCCTTTCCCCCAAAGTGTACACTTGCACACTTCCCACCATGGTTAAAAACATTGGATTGATGTAAACATCAGCTGGAGGGACTTTCCAACATTGTGAAATCCATGGCGGGATGTGTGCAAGTGCGCACTTTGGGGGAAGGGTGGAGAATCAGGACGAAGCCTGTAGTACAAATCCTGCATAAAAACATAAGATCTCCACTAACATTGTTGGAGTACACCTCAATTTCAGATCCAGCCGGAGTTTCATATTGGTACACATATTCATCTCCCGTCTTCAAATCTTCACAGAACCTGTCAATTTTCTTGATGGGAGAGCATGCTAAGCAAGCTATGGAAGAAGACATTCCTTTAGTGCAACTTTCGATGCAGCTTTACTTTAACGTTACTGACAAACTTCCTTAAACACAAGCACAAGCAAAATGAAATAGAGATATACCGCAGTTACCAATGTTTGAGATCCTGATACAGTTAAACAAATCACAGGGACAAACAGGTTGTGTATGAGGCTAACAGGTTGCTAGCAGACCTCGCCCAGGTGACACAATACAGCAAGATAACTTTCTGCCTTCAGGGCGTTTTATAGCAATGTAGCAATGTTAAAGTGCAAATACTGTGTTACAATTTAGTCTTTACCTTGAAACGGGAGCAACAAAAATCCAAACAGGCTGAATAGATACATTTTTAGTCTGTAGTCTGTTTAGAGCTGCCTTCTTGCTTGCTGGTTTAGTAAAAAAGGTTTCACTTTTCTTGTTCCTGCTTCAGTATGTTCCTGTAAGAAAACAGGAGGAGTTATAAGTTACTGTATAACTACAGTTTCTAAACCCAGAGACGCAACATCACGAGAACGCTTGCTAAGCAGACTAAGTAAACCAAGCCGGGGATTGAGGTTTGAGAAGTCAATGAGAGAAGTGAAAAATTCTTCCTTAGTTGTTAATTTTCTCGAAATCTAAAGGCACAACCTAGAGTTGAGCTAATTTCTTAAGTATTTGAACATGTTATTACTCCAACTAGTGCCTTTGATTTGGCGGCCTGCACATGCACAGATTGGCACGAGACGACCGTTAGACCCGATGACGTGTTTCTGCGCATGAGCTTAGCAAGTCAACATTACCATGACATCAACTTCAAGTGTAATCAGGGATTTCTATTGAAGAAGTAATTTTAGCATATCTTCATACTGTACTGTCTTTGGTATAACTTTCTCAATAGACAACTGATATGGGCTGTAGCTTTTATTGTGCCTCATTGTTCAAAGTGTTCAAAGTTGTGATTTATAAATACGTGGAGTTATGAACACTAAGTACGCAAGGACATTTTGATTTGAATAGGTAATCAAAAATGCAAAATATTTTAAAGGACTTGGTGGGAAGTTGTAGTTATAATCATGTCACTCCATTTGCTAACTTAGTTCAATTTACACATCTACACCCACAAGCCACTGTGGCCCCAATGGAATTCTGAATCTCCAGGGTGGGATAACCCCCCACCCCAAAGCCCTGTCTCTTATACTGAACAAAAATATACACGCAACACGCAACAATTTCAAAGATTTTATTGAGTTACAGTTCATATAAGGGAATCAGTCAATTGAAATAAATGTATTAGGCCCTAATCTATGGATTTCACATGACTGGAAATACAGATATGCATCTGATGCTCACAGATACCTTTAAAAAAAGGTAGGGGCGTGGATCAGAAACCAGTCAGTATCTGGAGTGACCACCATTTGCCTCATGCAGCGCACACATCTCCTTCACATAGAGTTGATCAGGCTGTTGATTGTGGCCATTGGAATGTTGTCCCACTCCTCTTCAATGGCTGTATGAAGTTGCTGGATATTGGCGGGAACTGGAACACGCTGTTGTACACGTCGATCCAGGGCATTCCAAACATGCTCAATGGGTGAAATGTCTGGTTAGTATGCACATTTTCAGCTTCCAGGATTTGTGTACAGATTCTTGCGACATGGGGCCGTGCATTATTATGCTGAAACATGAGGTGATGGCGGCGGATGAATGGTACGACAATGGGCCTCAGGATCTCGTCACGGTATCTCTGTGCATTCAAATTGCCATCGATAAAATGCAATTGTGTTCATTGTCCGTAGCTTATGCTTATGCTTGCCCATACCATAACTCCACCGCCACCATGGGGTGTTCACAACATTGACATCAGCAAACCGCTCGCCCACATGACGCCATACACGTGGTCTGCGGTTGTGAGGCCGGTTGGATGTACTGCCAAATTCTCTAAAAACGACGTTGGAGGCGGCTTATGGGTAGAGAAATGAACATTCAATTCTCTGGCAACAGCTCTGGTGAACATTCCTGCAGTCAGCATGCCAATTGCACGCTCCCTCAAAACTTGAGACATCTGTAGCATTGTGTTGTGTGACAAAACTGCACATTTTAGAGTGGCCTTTTATTGTCCCCAGCACAAGGTACACCTGTGCAATGATCATGCTGTTTAATCAGCTTCTTGATATGCCACACCTGTCAGGTGGATAAATTATCTTGGCAAATGAGATATTCTCACTAACAGGGATGTAAACAAATTTGTACACAACATTATTCAGAAATAAGCTTTTCTGGGTTATTTTATTTCAGCTCATGACACACTGGACCAACACTTTACATGTTGCATTTATTTTTTTGTTCAGTACATACTGTGGGTGAACACTAGAGCATAGCCTTTCAATGTGAGTGGAATCCATCTGTATAGATCAAACATAGTTATCTTCTTTGTCAAATGTCATTAATGTTAATGACAATAGAACATTTGTACAGTCAGGCAAACTACTGAGGGAGAGGCATCATCTACCGATGTATCAACCGTCTACACACAGAAACTCAGCCCACCTGTCTGTCTGTCCTTCCTCCATCTGTATGAAGAAGAAGATTACATATAATATATCACTACCACAGACAAAAGGTATGGGAAATGTCCATATCAGTAAACTCATTATCCTCCACATACTGTACCATACCATCATTGTTTCCTGTGTGTTACTGGTGAACACATCAGACATCCAACAAAGACAGACATGCAGTACTTTAGACTCAGTACAGTTGTGTATATGAGCACATCTGTGAGGGTCTACAGTAGCTACTGTAGAAACCAGGAGCATTAGTGTGGCTCGTGTGTGTGTGTGTGTGTGTGTGTGTGTGTGTGTGTTTGTGTGTGTGTCTCTACATGAACTTAAAAAACTGAAAACAAGAGTGACAGAAGACAAAATAAATAATCCGTTTGATCTTTCCCTCTCCTCCAGAGTGTCTCATTTGAAGAAAACACGACCACATGCTGGAAAGGAATGTTTTAATGATAAAAGGAATGAAACACATATTATAATATTAAGAAGCGTTGGACCAGTAACCCAAAAGTCGCTGGTTCGAATCCCCGAGCCGACTAGGTGAAAAATCTGTTGAGGTACCCTTGAGCAAGGCACTACACTTTAATTGCTCCTGTAAGTCGCTCTGGATAAGAGCATCTGCTAAATGACTAAAATGTTAATATATTAAATAAAACAAGTTGTGACCAAGAACAAAACTCTGCAGAATAGCCTTCCTAAATTTGCAGGCTTAAAAGTATATATGACAATGACAATAATGTGGAGGTTCAAACTAATACATGCAGAAGGTTTGTTACAAATAATACAAGAGATTATGAGGGACAATTGTATACATCAGACCTGAGTCGTTCATTAAACAATAGTCTTAAGTAACTCGCTCACTTGTATTGGTTGATTATAAGCAATGAATGAGCAGACTGTCAATCCAACAGTCAAAATGCATAGTACTATAAATTGGTAATGAAAATGTAATAAGGAAATCAAACTAAATACATGTATAAGGTAACTAACCATAAAAAGCATCAGGCAAAAGCCATTCATAAAAGTATGGGACCAACCCACAGACATGACATATCAAATACATTACAATTAAGTAAAATAACCATCATCAAAATATGAAGAAAATGAACCTTTTCTGACACTAAGGTTATAAGGTCTCAAAGTATGTGGGTATGTAATTCACCTAAGTCATTTGACCTGACAGATACTCTCAATGTGATAAACGTGATAAACATTCTAATGAAATGGTGAACACATATCTATGGAGGACTAAAAGTGCCACAATTAAATAAATAAATACACCATTAAATAATTACTTAAATGTGTCATTAATTAATTAAAATTTGAATTAAATACATAAATGTGTTACTAAATGTGCCATTAATTAATTCAAATACCGATTAATTTGATGTAAAATACATATATAATTATTTTTCACAATATATAATTATTTTTCACAATTAAATAAATAAATACACCATTAAATAATTACTTAAATG
Source organism: Coregonus lavaretus (assembly GCF_964263955.1). Taxonomy (NCBI): domain Eukaryota; kingdom Metazoa; phylum Chordata; class Actinopteri; order Salmoniformes; family Salmonidae; genus Coregonus; species Coregonus lavaretus. Next base: position 26,310,840 of record NC_140015.1, on the reverse strand, counting down.
TGTCATTAATTAATTAAAATTAGAATTAAATACATAAATGTGTTATTAAATGTGTCATTAATTAATTCAAATACCGATTCATTTTATGTAAAATACATATATAATAATTTCACTATTTACATTTACATTTCATGGTCCTGCGTTGGAGTGCTTCCTGAATTACTTAAAACTGTCAAACTGACCCATCAAAAGTTGGTAGGCGGAACCTAACGCCTGATTGGTTACCCTCTGCATCAAGCCAAGACAAATCAATTCCGGATAATGGATTGATGCAGAGCTACTGAACACATTCCAATACACTGGGTGGCGCTATTCACCTCTACGTTGGTTTAGTTACACGGTTAAACAGAACTTTCATTGCAACGGCTAAAAATCAAGAGAAGACTCGGTCCTGCTAGCCCCAATGTTGAGACGCTGTGTGAGGTGCAGGACAAAATGTCTAAAAGTTGCCCGGAGCTGCTGAGAGAAGCAGCGAATTTGATTGAGGAAGCTCTGAGCAGAAGTCCAACGGCTCCCGCGGCACCGGTGACTCCGGCAGCTCAGTCACAGCAGATACCGGCCGCTCAATCACGTACACCTGTCCAAGGTAAGCTAAGTAATTTCATGTTAGCCAGGTGTGCTGCTATTTAATGATTCGGGACACACGTGTAGGTTAAATTAGATCGACTCGAACATGTATTTGCATGCGGTATTATGATGCTTCGTGCGTGACACGTTTATTGTTAATGGGGGGGGAAGCATAAACCTAGCTAGTTCGCTAATCGGCTAAATGGTGTTAGCTGGCTTGAGCATCCCAAGATAGAAGTAGAGGCTGTTTTAGCTGACTGGTGACCATTGAGCTGTTACGTTTTTCTGTGTTGCAGCGGAGGTAGCAAGGCTCTTTGCGCCATATAACATTGGAGCCAGAAGGAATATGACGAGACGACCAGCACAAGTCCAAGTTAGCCGAAGAAGCTACACACACACTGTCTGTTGTTTGGCTGACCACAATGCGGATAAAATTCCAAGCGTACTGTTTAAAGCTGAACTTCTTACTTCAGGACTTGGAGAGCAAAAAGTAACATTTTCAGTTCAGTGCGAAACTAGGCATTTACCAAAAGTAAAAAAAGTTTGTACTGTCTGTGGCTTGTTGAAATTATTTGCATTTCTTTTTATAGTGACTCAAACTTAATTGGTGTTCATAGTGTCAATAATAGTTATCACAGGCTTATTTGCTTAATTTAAGGTGAGGTGAGTTATGATTTTGTTTTGTTTTTTTCTCCAGGGAATGACCACGATCCCATGGTTATAACAAATAAACTGATGGAAGTGTTTCCGAAGCTCCAACAAGGGGGAGGCTTTGAATTTCTAAAACTTGTAGGATCTACTCGCAGTCGAAATCTTGCGTTGCTTCAGTGTCCCAGCACTGGATACACCCTTGCCTATCTGAAAGATCCATCGACGATGATTGGACAGGCTACAATCTACATACGTCCACTTCAACAGGATCTACCCTTAGATTGTGTACATACATTTACAGAGACTTAGTTTAATACATAATCAAAACAAAGATTACTGGTGACTTTTAATCATTAATTAAAAGCCATTTGTTGTTGTTGTTAGGAGAGCTCACGTCCTGCCTCTGGTCCAGTCATCCCCTGCATCACTTGTCAGAAGGAAGTTCCCTTTTCAGAGATGAAGCTGCACAGATTGAGCTGCAATGGGTATGTACTTCTTAAAGCAATGCAAGGGTAGCATAATTTATTTTCTTTGGGAATATGTCTCTCTTATTGTTGTGCACACAAATAAGCGAGTATGACCATCATTTAAATTGTGTTAACTTCAAGGACACCCATGCAGGAATCAGAAAGAGAACAAGAGGGAGGCCAAAGTGAAGAAAATGATAGTGAGACAGCCCTAGTCAGTGACAGTGTTCCAGTGAGCCCTGAAACATCAGCTGAGAGTGCAGTAGTACCGGCAGTGATTGTCAACGAGGAGTTGGATCGCAAAGAAACAGACAGTGGTTTGTGTCATCACAATAGTGTTGCTATAAGATTGTGTGTAACTGAAAAGTTAATAGAAAGATAACACCTGTAGGATATAATTAGATAAGATAATACAGTTACAGACAATTAATAACATGCAACTGGGTTTTTCTATTTTTCTAATATTTAGTTGTAGTTGTTTAGTAGTGCTGTTTTTATGTCAACTCAGCGTTGTGACAGGTTCTGAAGATGTTGGGTCTCACGTTTTGTCAGTGAAATGAACAGAATTTTCCTCCTGTTCTGTAGAGTGAGAGGATATCTGTATATGCAGGTAACATGCCAACTCACAATATGTCTCTCTGTAATAGATAACTTTATTGTTGTTGTTTGTTTAGAATGGAAGCTTATTAAAGAACCCACTCAAGCTGCCAAAGTTTTCAAAGAGAATCTGCTAAGGGAACATGCAACTGGGAAACCACTTAGAATGAAGATGGATGTAAGGGACTCTGAAGAGGACAGGGAACGGGAGCTTCTCTTATTATATAAACAGCAGCAAGAATGGGCATGTCCACTTCATTGTACTCTGGTTGGTAAGTAATATAACATTTATAATATAAATACATCAGTACAGTTTATACCACTCAAGTAGCTTATATGGAATTGTTAAATGGGAGAATGGAATGCACAAAATTATATAATTGATAAAAATGTTATATGTATGTATGTGAATATTGTGCACAATATACTCTTGTTATCTGGAATAATCAATATTAAGGATGCTATTCTAGAATTACAGCCAATAGAAGTTTTTCTCCCTTTCTTGTTAAATGTTACCAAATCCAGTTACCTGTATTAGGCCGCCACTTTTTTTTCCAGTGTTATTATCAGTATTTTATTTCAGGTGATGTTGCTATCGGAGAGGGAGTGATGCGGTACTTTATGACAACAATCATATCCAAACTCCAGTTTGGATTCAGTCTAGATCTTGGTAAGTATCTTACTAATTTTTTGAAGGTTAATCCATCTATAAATTGCAGAAATGTCTGTCTGTAGCGCATGTCTCTCAGTTAGTCCGATGGATTTCAAACTTGACAGGTGTCTTGCTCTGGTCACGAGTAAGTGCAGTGCCAAGTTTGACGACGTTTGGATAAACGCAAAAGATAGCGTTACATATATAGGTAAAAGAAGCACACATTGGCTTTTGCCGCTCTTGCTGCTTGCCATTCTCACACTGCATGCAACGCTGACTGAGCACCTGTTTGTGTCGTGACTCACTCTACACCGCCTCTCTCTATGCGCGCGCACACACACACACACGTACACGTACGTTCTGGTGGTTGATGAACGCGGATATGTGCTGTTTAGCGGAGGGCCGGTGGGCAATGTTTTGTGTCAGGTAAGTCTGTAGTAGGGTATACAGGGGAATTGAATTTGAAGTGGTTTGGGGTCCTTCTGTAAGTCATTTTGGAGTAGGCTACAATTTGGTTTAAGTGAATTCTACAAGCAGCAATACCACAGGCCAAGTAATCGCCACTAGTATGATGTAATATATCTATCTATCTATCTATCTATCTATCTATCTATCTATCTATCTATCTATCTATCTATCTATCTATCTATCTATCTATCTATCTATCTATCTATCTATCTATCTATCATACATTTTTATTTAATGTATTTAAGAGGTTAATTGTTGTGACTTTATTCCCTGCTCTCTTGGTACTTTACAGGAGGAATGGGCCGAACACTGCTATTTGAGGGTGAACCTGACCATCTTGTTCCAGCAGCATCAGAGGCACTTATTGAAAGCAACCTCTTCCGGGTTGCAGGAAGGATGTTGGGCCACACCCTTCTGCATGATGGTCCCCATGTCACAGGACTAAGTCCTGCTGTAATTCATGTACTGTTCAATGGGGACCCTGAAATGGCTACTGTTGTTACAGAAGACTGTCCTGATCTGCACATCAGGAGCATCATAGAACTGGTATGTAACCTAAAAGAAACTTTGCCATGTAAAAAATATTGCTTGGGCAGATATAATAACTTGTATGGTCTTAATTCTAGCTTGAACATGAAGATCTTACACCGGAACAGAAGGACACAGTTTCAGATCTTTCCATGTCTTGGGATCTTCCGGCAGTCACCAAAACAAATCGGAGATGGCTACATAACAAACTTCTACTCCATGCAGTGAGTTCCTGCTGGTTAAGTGACAGAATTCATCGCTGTACTTGTTGAAATTATAGAATGTGTTGTGAACCCTGGCTTGTTATGTTAACACGAGAGTTTAAGTACTAGAGTTTTAATGGATTTTTATAAAGCACTTTATTGTGTTTATTAACATTTTTCCTACTGTGCCAACTTTTGTCAAATTTGGGTTAAGGATTTGGGCTGTAATATGGGTCGGTCTGTCTCTTAGGTCGTTGGGAGGACCATGCGCCAAATTAAACAGTTGAGAAAGGGACTGAAAGATGTGATGGTATGGCCCCTGCTGACATCTAGGCCGGATGTTGTACCACTTCTTTTCCCCAAAATGGCTGAAATGCAGTTCACACCCCAGGTAAGTCAGTAATTTAGTTATATTTGTGACTTAACTTGATGAATTTACGTGTATTTTCAATGACTGAGATGGATATTTTTCCATTTTCTAAGAATTTGATCTGCATAGTCCTTCACCAAAATAAGTTCTCCCTTTTTTTAAATTACAATTTTTGTTTTCTTTAAGATGCTCCTAGAAAAAATCACATGGCCAGTTGAGGACAGTGATGATGAAGACTTTGACTTAGACACCACCTGCCGCATCACTGGCTTTCTAAGGATGTTCATTGAAACAGGTATAAACCTTATTTTCTCTCTTTACAAATGCTTCTATGTCTCATGGATAGATATGATCAATTACAGTTGAACTAAATGTCTTTAATCCATTTTATGACTTTTAGCTTCATCAGGTACCCTGGCCCAGCTGCTGACATTCTGGGTTGGCTGGGAGATGCTTCCTCCTGAACTGAGAGTGGAGATTTCTGGGGGAACCCTTCCTACGTCCTCCACATGCTTTGAAACCCTAAAGCTGCCAGCTCATTTCAAACTCTACATGGACTTTGAGAAAGCACTTGTCGCTGCCATAAAAAGTACTGGATTTGGGCTTGTTTAAGTTTTTTCAGACGTCAATTAGGGCTGGGCAATATTTTAATATTATATCTATCGTGATATAAGACTAGATATCGTCTTAAGGTGCTTTTCCATTACCAGTACCTACTTGACTCGCCTCGCCTCGACTCGCTGTGCGTCCGTTTCCCAATGCAGATTTTAGGATTGCCTCAGCGTGGCTGGTCGTCATAGCGACTGCCGTGGGCGTGGCTTAGTAGCTTGCTTTCCCATTGTAAAATCCCCGCCGCATTTCCTGGTTCTCAGTCTCCGTGAACAACATGATATCAAAGAGATAGTTAACGTTAACTGCTCCAGATTTCCCACCGTGATCACATATATATGACTCTAGAGTCGCTCTGCGTGGAGCCTCCGGCAGTAAAAACCACCGCTGGCTAAACTATTTTAAAATGCTGTCTGTCGCTGGCAATGCAGTGATCAGTGACGATTCTTTCCGACCAATCAGCAGCCTGCAGGGTTTCACGTCACCTTCTCGGCTCGCCTCAGCTCGCTTGGAACCTCGACTGAGCAGGTGCTAAAAAAAGTATATGTTAGCAGGTACCAGGTACTTTTTTTCGTAATGGAAAACCAAAAAAGGCGAGGCGAGGCGAGTAGGTACCATGTAATGGAAAAGCACCATTAGATTTTGAAGAAGTGTAATATCGTTACATGGTAAGTTTAGTCTTTTCCTGGTTTCAAAGGCTGCATTACAGTAAAGTGATGTCATTTTCTGAACTTACCAGACTGTTCTAGCTGTTCTATTATTTGCCTTTTACCACTTAGTCATTATATCCACAATATGATAGTTATTTATCCGAAATCTAAATGTGGAAGATATTTTGTGAATGCACCAATTGTCAACCTTACAATATCGTTGCAATATCGACAACAAGGTGTTAGGTCAAAAATGTGATATTTGATTTTCTCCATATTGCCCAGCCCTAATGTCAATGCATACACAGTTCAGATGAATTGACACAAGTTCAGTGTCTTTGAAAACATTAACACACTGTGCAGTAGTTGACTTTTTTTTCTTCCATTTACTAAAATCAAACTGTTCTGCACCTTCAGTGCTAACAGTACAGCATTCATGTTAGTCATTCTGTGGACCATAATGAGACAGGAAGCTTCAAAGAAACAGCTTTTTTTCCTTTCTTTTAAAAGGAAAGTAAACTTTCAGTTTTTCCTTGCTTGTTCTAACACAACAAATAAAAACATGGGTTGGACATCAGTCTAAGATTCTTGATAACACTTCCACAGTCTCTACATATAGTCTAAGTGCATCAGTAACAGAAACTCCTGGAGCTGGCAAAATTGCAACCTCTTCATCTGAGAGC